>NW_028270163.1:7704484-8004484 GCF_037043375.1 Chiloscyllium plagiosum | reverse complement strand
CCTCCAAGACTGCGCCAGCACATTTTGCCTCCATATCCCTCTATTCCCTTCCTATCCATGTATTCATCCAGTCACTTCTTGAATGCTGTTATTGTTTCTGCTTCCACCACCTCCTCTGGCAACACATTTCAGGCACTCACCACCCTTTGTGTGGAAAAAACCTTGCCTCGAACATCTCTTTTAAACTTCCACACTTGAACCTGTGTACCCTAGTAATTAACCTGTCCACCCTGGGGAAAAGGCCTCATACTTTCCACTCTATCCAAGCCATTCATAATCTTGTAAACTTCTACCAGGTCGCTTCTTAGTGTCCTGTGTTACAGTGAAAACAAATCCAGTCTATCCAACCTTTGTTCATAGCTAAAATCTCCCAGACCAGGCAACATCCTGGTAAACCATTTCTGTACCCTCTCCAAAGCATCCACATCCTTCTGGTAGTGTGATGACCAGAACTGTACTGACAGCTTTATTACCTAGAGGACAGGAACTGGGGAAAGTCAGAAGTTGGGAGGAGAATTGAGAATGGGTGTACATCAGGATTGATGGGGGAGCAGGTCGAGGAGCTGGTAAAAGTGGTTCTATCAAAAGGTGATAGGAATTGTTAGAAGGTTAGGAAAGGTTAACGCTGCATCTCTCTCTACATATGTTGCATAAACTGATCTTTCTTCTGAGCTCTTTTCAATTTCTACTTCAGATTATAAAAGTTTATTCCTCCATTTAAGGAACAGGAACAATTACAATGTCTAAACAATCAATCCTTCTACTGCACAGCAGTGGCGAATCAAGCTTTGCTGATGTAACAGTGTACAGTCTTGCTGCATTAAAATACATGATGATTCTCTCTTCAGTAACTGAATTTAGATAAATTATAATACAAAGCAAGTCTTTGTCTGAAATGTTAACTTGCCTTTGCTTATTCCAAAAGCGGATGGTTCAACTGTGCACTGCCAGTATTTTCTGTTTTTATGTCAGATTTAATGTTCTTTTTCTGTATAGTATCTGAATCTAAGCAGGGGAGCTTGAGATACAGAAATGCTAAGTGCTTGTGAAAGCCCATGGGACATATTAAACACCAGGCACAGGGTGTTGCTATGGCTCTGGCTTTGTAGTAACATAATGCAGTGTTCGCAGAGCCTTCCCGATGTCCAGCCTTTACAAGAAAATCTTTGATGTTTAAAAGAGTTCATCAATATACTACAACAATGACGCATATTTGATGCTTTGGGATAAACATGAGGCAATTACATTTAACGCACTATGAAATAGGAACTATCCATTTGTGCCCCTCATTTCTCAGATTCTCATAGTCTGAATTTAGAATAGGATTTCTATCTTTTGATCAAATTTGTCGTGGACAGATATGCAAGAGTGAATAAACCAAAAGCCAAGCTCTGCTCAGCACACACCTTTCTCTATGCACTGCCATGTACTGTATAGTTATTCTTTTATTTCCTCTGCAAGTCCCACCTATAAAACATCAATGCCAATTTCACTGAACTATCAAATTCTCTCCACACGTAAATCATCTAGAGCAGTTCCAGAGCACTGCATTCAACAGCAACACCTGGCATTTACACAGCAGCTCTGAAATAGTAAAATATAGCAAAGTGCTTTACAGGAGTATAATCGGATAAAAGTTGATCGAAGATGTTTGAGAAGTAGAGTGAAGTTTAGGAAAGGAAGGTACAAATGGAGTTTAAGGCCCAGGCAGCTGAAGTAAAGCTGCCAGTGAGCACCAAGAGGGTAGGTCTGTGCAATATCTGCACACTTGACCACACTTTTGAATGCTTCCCCCAACAGCTCCTTTGCATCTTGCATGCCCTCAGCCTCTGTAAAAAGTGTTTTGAAACATTTGCCATCTAAAAGCTGCTCTGTACATGTATCTTGTTGTAAAAGATATATCAAAACTCCGACCATGCTGTCCCCTCTGTTGCTATCATCTTCTCCAACTCTCTGAGAACTTTGCATTCCTCCAGCTCTGATCTCTTGTGTATATCCTTTGTTCCAAATTTGTTCCAAATTGATGGTTGCTTGGGCCTTAAGCTTGATTTATACTTTCCCACCTTCAATCTTACTCCACTTCTCTCCTCGCATTTAACACTCATCTTAAAACTTTTTTAACCAAATCAAACATCTTCTCTGGTCAGCTTTTATTCAATAATATGACTCTAAAGCACCACTCGACATTTTTGAATTTTAAAGCCGTTGTTTAAACTGAATCATAGAATCTCTGCAGTGCAGAAAGTGTCCATTCGGCCCAATGAGTCTACACTGACCCTCCAAAGAGCATCCCAACCAGATTCAGCCCTCTACTGTACCCATCTAACCCCACATTAACCACGGTTAGTCCACCTAGCCTGCACATCCCTGGACACAATGGACAATTTAGCATGGCCAATCTGCCTAATCTCATTTGGACTGCAGAAGGAAACCAGAGCACTGGAGGAAACCCATGCAGACACAGGAAAAAAGCGCAAACTCCACACAGACAGTCACCTGAGGGTGGAATTGAACATGGATCCTAGGTGCTATGAGGCAGCAGTGCTAGCCACTACCCTCCCTGTCACTCAGATAAAAGGTGTCGCTGTTGAATGCAGTGTTCCAGAGTTGCTCCAGTTGATGTAATTGTGTCCACTCTGAGGGAATGAGCAGGATTTTCACTGAGAGTTTTAGCCTCAAGTAAAGTTCAAGAGCCCATGCTGTGTTAAGAAAATTCTGTGATTTAGCCTAAAATAAATAATTGATAGGCAAAGGGTAGGGCTTACTGTCTATTTAAGGATAGCAGACAGGCTCTCAAAGCTGAAAGACCAGTGGGACACCATGCAGTGTATAAGCAGGAGCAGAATATCATGGCAGCTGAGGAGAGAGAAGAGGTGTAGAGAGTTGGCAGGGTTGGGGGGAGGGAGAAAGAGAAGAAGAGAGAGAGAGAGAGAAAAAGAAAGAAAGAGAGAGTGTTATTAAGAAAAAGAAGAACATGTCAAGTATAGACAGGGTAGATTGAGTGAATCCTTAGAAGAGTATAAAGGCAGTAGGAGTATACTTAAGAGGGAAATCAGGTGGGCAAAAACAGGACATGAGATAACTTTTGCAAATAGAGTTAAGGAGAATCCAAAGAGTTTCTACAAATACATTAAGGATGAAAGGGTAACTAGGGAGAGAATAAGGCTCCAGAGCCGCAGGAGATGGGAGAGATACTAAACGAGTATTTTGCATCAGTATTTACTGTGGAAAAGGACATGGAAGATATAGAATGTCGGGAAATAGATGGTGACATCTTGAAAAACGTCCATATTACAGAGGAGGAAGTGCTGGATGTCTTGAAACGCATAAAGATGGATAAATCCCCAGGACCTGATCAGGTGTACCCTCGAACTCTGTGGGAAGCTAGGGAAGTGATTGCTGGGCCCCTTACTGAGATATTTGTATCATCAATAGTCAAAGGTGAGATGCCGGAAGACTGGAGGTGAGCGAACATGATGCCACTGTTTAAGAAAGGTGGTAAGGACAAGCCAGGGAACTATTAGACCAGTGAGCCTGACGTCAGTGATGGCAAGTTATTGGAGGGAATCCTGAGGGACAGGATGTACATGGATTTGGAAATGCAAGGACTGATTAGGGATAGTCAACGTTGCTTTGCGCATGGGAAATCATGTCTCACAAACTTGATTGAGTTTTTGAAGAAGTAACAAAGAGAATTGATGAGGGCAGAGCAGTAGATGTGATCTATATGGACTTCAGTAAGGTGTTCGACAAGGCTCCCCATGGGAGACTGGTTAGCAAGGTTAGATCTCATGGAATACAGGAAGAACTAGCCATTTGGAGACAGAACTGGCTCAAAGGTAGAAGACAGAGGGTGGTGGTGGAGGGTTGTTTTCAGACTGGAGGCCTGTGACCAATGGAGTGCCACTAGGATAGGTGCTGGGTCCTCTACTTTTCGTCATTTATATAAAATGATTTGGATGTTAGTATAACAGGTATAGTTTAGGTGACATCAAAATTGGAGGCGTAGTGGAGGTTACTTCAGGTTACAACAGGATCTGGACCAGATGGGCCAATGGGCTGAAGAGTGGCAGATGGGAGTGTAATTTAGATAAATGCAAGGTGCTGCATTTTGGGAAAGCAAATCTTATCAGGAATTATACACAATGTTCTAGAGAGTGTTGCTGAACAAAGAGACCTTGGAGTGCAAGTTCATAGTTCCTTGAAAGTGGAGTCGCAGGTAGATAGGATAGTGAAGAAGGCGTTTGGTATGCTTTCCTTTATTAGTCAGAGCATTGAGTACAGGAATTGGAAGGTCATGTTACAGCTGAACAGGACATTGATTAGGCCACTGTTGGAATATTGCGTGCAATTCTGGTCTCCTTCCTATCAGAAGGATGTTGGGAACTTGAAATGGTTCAGTAAAGATTTACAAGGGGTGGAGAATTTGGGCGATAGGGAGAGGCTGAATAGGCTGGGGCTGTTTTCCCTGGAGCATCGGAGGCTGAGGGGTGACCTTATAGAGGTTTATAAAATTATGAGGGGCATGGATAGGATAAATAGACAAGTACTTTCCCTGGGATGGGGGAGTCCAGAACTGGAAGGTATAGGTTTAGCGTAAGAGGGGAAAGATAAAAAAGGGACCTAAGGGGCAACTTTTTCACACAGAGGGTGATATATGCATGGAATGAGCTGCCAGAGGAAATAGTGGAAGCTGGTACAATTGCAACATTTAAGAGGCATCTAGATGGGTATATGAATAGGAAGGGTTTGGAGGGATATGGGCCGGGTGTTGGCAAATGGGACTAGATTAGATTGGGATATCTGGTTGGCATGGACAAGTTGGACCAAAGGGTTCATGCTGTGACTATGACTGTAATACTGATATTATGTAATACCAGAGCGTGCTCTGGTGCCAATTCTGAGGCTAATTATAATATCTATGGCATTAAGGTCAGTTCCCTCAAAAGGCATTTTTTCAAGGGTGTAAGATGGAATTAGGTTAATTCTATCAATTTTGGTAAATGGCTCTTGGGCGTTCAAAGCAATAAACAACCAGAAAGCAGCCCACTTCCACTGGGTGTCAATACAAAGAGAGTGCATTCAGGTATGTCAAAGAATAGTTAGATGATTCAATTCAAATGCAGGCATCCTATGTGTTCTGTTTACATTCATGTCTTGTTTCACAGTTTTTTTTTGTTTAAGGGATATATACTTGAATTTGCTTGTTCCAGACATTCAAAAATAAAGTTGGCCATCTGAAAGCATCCCAAAGAGGAACAGATGAGACAGGAAATTCAATGGACAGTGAATGATGAGGAGATTCAGCGCTGTTATGCCATAAGAAGCGATTTGTCGTTTTGGTACGACTCATTTGGGAATAGTCCATCAATAATTAAGGTCCAGTATTCCACAAGCCACCACAATCGTGTCAATACCCAACCAAACCACCAAGATAATCAGTTTGCTTGACAGACTGCTATTCAGGTCAGAATCCACACCGGACTTTGTCAATAACTGGAAAATAATCCTATTGTAAATAAATTTATTCTTTAAAAAGTAGCAATGAAATGACTAATTTACCATAACACAATTTAAAGTATAACCTGTGTAAACTCCCAACGCATTTATTCATTCTCAAATAAAATAGATAAAACAGACAGTATGACACAAATATTACTGATTTTTAAAAAAGCAGGAAGAACGAAGGAGTAGACACTTATTTCTCACAATTATTTTGATCTTTTTTTAAGTGATGATGACAATGTTGTCTGCAGAGCTATGGTCAACTTTCAATTCAATAGCTGATTGAGTGGACCTAAGCTCTTCGTTGGAAATTATTGTAGTTGAATTCTTCCTTTGCAGTCTCCAGATTATTTCTGGTCTTTTCACTCACACAGATAGAAGGGAGAGACAGAGGCTGAGAGATAGGGAGACAGAGAGGAGCTTCCTGTTTGCAGGTTTCTGATGTCTCGAGCTGCACTCTTTGGTCTGTAAGAAAATGTAGATGTAAAGGAAAGCTAAGCAGTCTTTCCTTTATTCAGTGACCCTGATGTATTTCATATTATATTCAGCTCACTACTGGGAAAAGTGGCATACTCTGACATAGCATTATAATATTACATAGTATTCTGGTGTTTTCTAAAGGGTTTCTCTCCACGAAGCCTTGTGAATTTTCTTGTGCTGTCTTCCCAAACCTTCCTCCTTGTTACATCCTAATCATCATATTCTCCGATCAGCCTATGGTGGAACCCATTGGCTTTGGGAGTTTTAGTCGACCAACCTTGGGGTGTTTGTGTCTAGAGGACCCAGACATCTTGAATATCTCTTGCCCAGAAGCAGGTGCACCCTACTTGGCTTGAGTTCCCACAGGGTTTAGGGTGGCAGGCAGGATGGAGTTAGAAGGCCCTGCCACCTTTGGAGCATTCTGAGAAGAGACTTCTGAGGGTCACTGTGTGTTTTCGCTGATTTTTAAAGAAGGGGCCGGGAGGGGTTGAGGTTAAGGTCCCTTGTCATCTTACTGCCTCACTATCAGTGCTGAGTACCAATGACTGGAACATTGGACTGCAGATCTATGCATATAACCAGCAGACAGTGTGCTGGCCCTAGCTCTGTGAGGGAGTGGCCAACCTGTCCTTGGAGACAGCTAGATGTTTGCATACCAGGGACTGCAGGGATCTCTTCTCATTTGAGGCATTATTTAAAACCTATTTATTGACCCAAGATTTTGATTATCTTGTGAAGACTTTCTCTATTTTTATACATTTTTCATTGTGCACTGAAATGAGAAAATAACTGTTTCAAAAACCAAGCATTTCTGAAGGATTGCTACATATTTCAAAAGCAAGAAACCTGACCCTCATTGTAAGCATCATTTACATAGCTGCTTGTTCAAGTAGCAATTGAAACATGGTTAATACACAAGCTGGAGACGAGAGATGTGTTCAAATGAAAATTCAGCCAGTAACAAGTAGCAGATGGTCCACGGACTATTGACCAGTTATTGATGACAAAGGCTTTCAGCCTGCCACCAACTATGTGTTTGGTTCTCAAGCAGCTGAACAACTTGGGGCTGAGTGCAAGGTAGAGAGAAGCCTTCAAACCTCCACCAGCTCAGGAGCTTTCTCTGCTTTCTGCAGTTAAAGTCATTTTAAGCTAAAAGAAAATGAATTAATTCTTCCTTCAGCAGCTCTTGCAAGCTGAGACTTGTAATAAGTTTGAGGCCTTCTATAAGTGTAAACCAATCCTTATACCTCCTGCAACCCAGTGAAAGCCTCCAAAGGAAAATCAGGAACCAGTGTTCTGACCAGCCAAGAATCATCTCAGCAAACCCTGCGAACAAGAACCAACAGCTTCCTAGTCTTCCCCTGCATTCATCACACTCATGTATTTTTCTTTCCAACATGTGTCTGTATATGTAAGACAGAGTTTTTAAGAAATTTAAATTTTAATTAGTAGAGTTATCTGCTGAGAGTTCATAATTGTTTACTTGTACCTAGAATGTGATTACTTGTAATAAGTTGGCATTTTTGTTAAGTGAAGAAACCTGGTCTGTGCTTTCTGTCAACATGGATCTAAAAGGCAGGTAAATTGGGGAATTCTTTGTACTTTTAAAAATCTTTCACTTTCCTCAAGACGCTGGGAATTGCACAGCTTTATTGCTAATGCGCTCCTGTTAATAACACTCCTGTGAAGCTTGTTGGAATGTTTTAATATATAAAAGGCAATACATAAACACAAGATGTATTTGCATTTCAGTCCAGTGAGAAAGACAAAAATCAGCCAGTGTTAACACAACTGATTGTTAACTGCAGCATGAAGACTGATTCAATATCATTGCTTCTGCTTTCTTGTTGTTCAGCAGGTTTTAGATTTAGCCATAGTTGTATGGAACTTTTATTCCACCATTTTCCAAAGTTAAGAATGATCAAACAAATGCATTGCCATAACCAGTAGCTGCGATAAAGCAATGAAGATTCCATGGGAATGAAGGGACACAGGGGTGAATTGAGAAAGTGAAGTAGATAATCAGCCATGATCTAATGAATAGCAGAGCAGTCTTGACGGGCTGAATGACCTATTCCTGCTCCAATTTCATATGTTCTTATCACCATAAATGTGTGTGATGAATGTTACAGAGGACAAGACTTACCTATAGGAGTGGCCTAAAATTTTCAACTGGAAAAACTAAATAAAAAATTCTTGTGACCCTCCATGATACCCAATCTTGGAAATGTTTATACAGGGCATACAGTATGTGGTTGTACTTTAGAGGAGCTTCCTTAAAATGCCATTATCATAACCAAAATTCTCTTTGAATGTTGTCTACACAAGGTCCTGCAAATCAAACCTGCATAAACTCAACAAGAATGGGCTAATTTCATAAAATATATGTAAACCAAAGTATAATTCTCACCCAAAATTAATCAAAATGACTAACAGGATACATGTATATTCTGCTCCAGTATTTAACAGCCATTCCAATACCTAAGGTGACTGACGTTAGCCATTCACTGACAATGCATTATGGCTAAATCTTACATTCGGGAAGAAAAAACTAAAGCATCTGAGACGGAAATAAAAATAACACAATATGTCAGGTCAGGTCGCTGATCTGGATCTAAACAGTTCTACAATGTCTCAGTTGGTAGCACTCTCACATTCGGGTTGAATTCCCACTCTAGGGCTTGAGCACAAGAGTCAAGGCTGATACTCCAATGCAGTACTGAGGGAGGGCTACACTTTTGGAGGTGTCACTTTTCAGACGAGACATTAAACTGAGCTCCCATCTGCCTGCTCAGATGGCTGTAACAATCTCATGGGACTATTTTAATGAAAAGGCAAGTTACCTGTGCCTTAACCAATATTTATCTATAAATCAAAACTACCAAAACAAAACAGGTTACCTGTTCTTTATCACATGGCGAACCATATCTATACACATCAGCAAAATGGGAATCTTAGTCTGTGTGCTGACACAACAAAACCTAAAGCAGAACTGATTTGGAGATGCCGGTGTTGGACTGTGGTGTACAAAGTTAAAAATCACACAACACCGGGTTATAGTCCAACAGGTTTAATTGGAAGCACACTAGCTTTCAGAGCGCCACTCCTTCATCAGTAGTGGAGGACACAATTATAAGGCACAGAATTTTTAGCAAAAGTTTAGAGTGGGACGTAACTGAAATTATACATTGAAAGATACCTTGATTGTCTGTTGAGTCTTTCATCTGTTCGAATATTAGAATTGTGTCCTCCACTATCACCTGATGAAGGAGTGGCGCTCCGAAAGCTAGTGTGCTTCCAATTAAACCTGTTGGACTATATCCTGGTGTTGTGTGATTTTTAACCAAAAAGTAGAACTAGCATCTGTGTCCTAATTAGCAATCAATACTGTGAACCCTGGCAGATTACTTTCTTTTAACCCTTGCCTACTGAAGGTGATTAGAAGATTCATAGTCTCCTGTCTCATCACAGAACAAAATTGCCTGCCACATATCCTACATATAAAACTGTAAGTACACTTCAAAACTACTTAAATAAAACAAAGACCTGCAGACACAGGAGATCTGAAACAAACAAAAACAGAAATTGTTGAAGAAACTCACCACATCTGGCTGCATCTATGGAGAAAAAAAATCAGTCCAGTTCAGTGAATGTTCTTCAAAACTAGAAGCGTCTGGAAAAGGGTGGTATTTATGCTAAGTAGTTGGCAGGTGAAGCTGGGAAGGAGTCAGTGAATAGTGGAGACGGAGCCCTCAGAGAGAGGAAAAAGAGTAGGCAGATAAAAGGATTATTGATAGTTAGCCAGGGAAGAAGAAAAGCTAGGCAGATTAAAATGGGGGTTATAAGTGAAAATAAGTTGACTATACTGAAAACAACCCATGTCATGACAGGGCCTGGAGTAGTAATTAGACAAGGAAGCATCACCTTTTTCCTCAACCAAGGACTGTCCACCACCACAGTTGACAGGGCACATAGCTGCATTCAACCCATACCATGCACTTCTACCTTCATCCCTTTTCCTTCCCACACAACCCACTGAGATACCCTAATCCACACATTCTACGTTACCAGCCTTAAAAGGAGCATTCATCACCTTTCCACAACCTCCAGCAAGATGCCATCACCAGATACATATTCCCTTTCCTTCCTTGCCAGCATTCTGCAAAGTACTCCAGCAGGACATCCTGTTCTAAGCCATCTGTATGTTCAACACCTCCCCACATTACCTTTCCATGAAACTGCAAAAGATGTAACACTTGCCTATTTACCTCCTCACAATCCAAGGCCCCAGATATACCTTCCAGGTGAAATGGCAATTTACCTGCTCATCATTCAATCTAGTCTACTGTATTTGCTGCTCACAATACAGTCTCCTCGACCACTGGTGAGACAAAACGCAGACTGTGTAACCACTTTGTGGAACACCCATGTTCTGTCTGCTAAAAATGACCCCAACTTTTAATTGCCTGCCATTTCAACACGCCACTGTGTCCCCAGGCCAACATTTCAGTCTCAGGCCTGCTACAGTACTCCAATGAGACCCAACACAAGCTGAAAGATCAACATCTCATTCGCCGCTTAGGAACCCAGCAGGCTTCAGGACTCAATATCCAGTTTAATAATTTCAGAGCATGAACACCTCCTTCCTAGATAGACTAGATACCAGTCTATCACAGGTATACTGTCATGAAATAGTTTGCTTTTAGTACAGCCAAACAATTTTCATCCACTCAAACCCTATTTTCACCTACCTAGCTTCTCTTCTTTGGTTGACTTTCAACAAGCATTTCCAGTGCGAGCAGCAGCGAAGGTAAGACCATTTGGTTTTAAAAGTGCTTACCGGTAGCGGGCAGCGGTGTTTTTTTTTTCTTTCACTCTCTCTTCACAGAAAGAGCGGGAGCACCAGGGGGAAGTGACGACGACCAGAGGGGCAGCCGGGAAGGAAAGCGGTGAGTATTTATACTCACCCTTCGAAGCTGTCGGTCATTTCCAGTGCGAGCAGCAGCGAAGGTAAGACCATTTGGTTTTAAAAGTGCTTACCGGTAGCGGGCAGCGGTGTTTTTTTTTTCTTTCACTCTCTCTTCACAGAAAGAGCGGGAGCACCAGGGGGAAGTGACGACGACCAGAGGGGCAGCCGAGACCCGGAAGCAGTAGTGTAAGCTTACCTGGGTAGGTTTTTTCCCCCCTTTAAAAGCGGGAAGGAGAGGACTGGGAGGAAGCAGCCAGTGCAGGGACCCCCTGCGGCCGTTCCCCTCAAGAACAAGTATACCGTTTTGGATACTTGTGGGGGGGATGACTTACCAGGGGTAAGTAACGGGGCTCAGGTCTCTGGCACGGAGCCTGTCCCCGTTACTCAGAAGGGAAGGGTGAAGAAGAGCGGAGCAGTAGTAATTGGGGACTCGATAGTTCAGGGCACAGATAGGCGGTTTTGTGGGAACGAGAGAGACTCACGTTTGGTATGTTGCCTCCCAGGTGCAAGGGTACGTGATGTCTCTGATCGTGTTTTCCGGGTCCTGGAGGGGGAGGGGGAGCAGCCCGAAGTCGTGGTCCATATTGGCACCAACGACATAGGTAGGAGGAGTGCCGAGGATGTTAGACAGGCTTTCAGGGAGCTCGGTTGGAAGCTCATAGTTAGAACGAACAGAGTTGTTGTCTCTGGTTTGTTACCCGTGCCACGTGATCGAGAGTCGAGGAATAGGGAAAGAGAACACTTAAATGCGTGGCTACAGGGATGGTGCAGGAGGGAGGGATTCCGGTTTTTGGATAACTGGGGTTCTTTCTGGGGACGGTGGGACCTCTATAAACAGGATGGTCTACACCTGAACCTGAGGGGCACCAGTATCCTTGGGGGGAGGTTTGCTAGTGCTCTTGGGGGGGGGGTTTAAACTAACTCTGCAGGGGCATGGGAACCCAGATTGTAGCTTCAGGGTGCAGGGCCTGGAGTGTAGGGAGGTTAGGAACATGGCATCAATTTCCAAGGAGGGTGTCTGTAAACAGGAAAGTGGCTTGAAGTGTGTATACTTCAATGCAAGAAGTATACGAAATAAGGTAGGTGAACTTGCAGCGTGGGTTGGTACCTGGGACTTCGATGTTGTGGCTATTACGGAGACATGGCTAGAACAGGGACAGGATTGGCTGTTGCAGGTTCCTGGATTTAAATGTTTTAGTAGGGTCAGAGGTGGGGGTAAAAGAGGGGGAGGTGTGGCATTGCTTGTCAAAGATAGTATTACAGTGGTGGAAAGGACGATGGATGAGGACTTGCCATCTGAGGTAGTTTGGGCTGAGGTTAGGAATAGGAAAGGTGAGGTCACCCTGTTAGGAGTCTTTTACAGGCCTCCTAATAGTCCTAGAATCATTGAAGAAAGGATAGGGAAGGTGATTCAGGAGATGAGTGACAGTAATAGGGTGGTTGTTATGGGGGACTTTAACTTTCCTGATATTGATTGGGAAAGCTATAGCTCAAGTTCGTTAGATGGGTCAGTGTTTGTTCAATGTGTGCAGGAGAGTTTCCTGACACAATATGTAGACAGGCCAACAAGAGGTGAGGCCATACTGGATTTGGTTCTGGGTAACGAACCAGGCCAGGTGTTAGAATTAGAGGTAGGTGAGCACTTTGGGGATAGTGACCATAATTCGGTGATTTTTACTCTCGTGATGGAGAGGGATAAGTGTGTACTACAGGGCAAGAGTTATAGCTGGGGTCAGGGAAATTATGATGCGGTGAGGCATGACTTAGGATGTGTGGCTTGGAAAAGTAGACTCCAAGGCAAGAGTGTAAATGATATGTGGAGCTTGTTCAAGGAGCAACTATTGAGTGTCCTTGATAATTATGTACCTGTCAGGCAGGGAGGAAAGGGTCGTGCGAGGGAGCCGTGGTTTAATAAGGAATTGGAATCCCTTGTTAAATGGAAGAGGGCGGCCTATCTCAAGATGAGACGTGAAGGTTCAATTGGGGCGATTGAGAGTTATAGGGTAGCCAGGAAGGACCTGAAGAGAGAGCTAAGAGCAGCAAGGAGGGGACATGAAAGGTCCTTAGTCGGTAGGATTAGGGAAAACCCTAAGGCTTTCTATAGGTATGTTAGGAATAAAAGAATGACTAGGGTAGGAATAGGTCCAGTCAAGGATAGTAGTGGGAAGTTGCGTGTGGAGGCGGAAGAGATTGGGGAGACACTGAATGAATACTTTTCTTCAGTATTTACTCAGGAACAGGGCATTGTCGTCGATGTGAATACTGAGACACAAATAAGTAGAATGGATGGCTTTGAGGTATGTAGAGAAGAGGTGTTGGAAATCCTGGAAAAGGTGAAAATAGATAAGTCCTCTGGGCCTGATGGCATTTATCCTAGGATTCTCTGGGAAGCAAGGGAGGAGATTGCAGAGCCATTGGCCTTGATTTTTATGTCCTCTTTGTCTACAGGAGTAGTGCCAGAAGACTGGAGGATAGCAAATGTGGTTCCCTTGTTCAAAAAGGGGAGTAGGGATAACCCTAGTAACTATAGGCCGGTGAGTCTCACTTCTGTTGTGGGCAAAGTCTTAGAGAGAATTGTAAGGGATAGGATTTATGCACATCTGGATAGGAATAATGTGATCAAGGATAGTCAGCATGGTTTTGTGAAGGGCAGGTCGTGCCTCACAAACCTTATTGAATTCTTTGAAAAGGTGACGAAGGAGGTTGATGAGGGGAAAGCGGTAGATGTGGTATATATGGATTTTAGTAAGGCGTTTGATAAGGTTCCCCATGGTAGGCTACTGCAGAAAATACGGAGATATGGCATTGAGGGTGAGTTGGAGGTTTGGATTAGGAATTGGCTGGATGGAAGAAGACAGAGGGTAGTAGTTGATGGCAAAGTTTCTTCATGGAGTGCCGTCACTAGCGGTGTTCCGCAAGGATCTGTTTTGGGACCATTGCTGTTTGTCATTTTTATAAATGACCTGGAAGAGGGGTTAGAAGGTTGGGTGAGCAAGTTTGCGGATGATACGAAAGTCGGAGGAGTTGTTGACAGTGAGGAAGGATGTGGCAGGTTACAGCAGGATATAGAGAAGCTGCAGAGCTGGGCAGAAAGGTGGCAAATGGAATTCAATGTAGCTAAGTGTGAGGTGATTCACTTTGGGAAGAATAACAAAAAGATGGGGTACTGGGCTAATGGTCGGATACTTGGTAGTGTGGATGAGCAGAGGGATCTTGGTGTCCATGTACACAGATCTCTGAAAGTTGCCACCCAGGTAAATAGTGCGGTGAGGAAGGCATATGGCGTACTGGCTTTTATTGGTAGAGGAATTGAGTTCCGGAGTCCTGAGGTCATGATGCAGTTGTATAAGACTCCATTGCGGCCGCATCTGGAATATTGTGTGCAGTTTTGGTCGCCATACTATAGGAAGGATGTGGAGGCACTGGAACGGGTGCAGAGGAGGTTTACCAGGATGTTGCCTGGTATGGAAGGAAGATCGTATGAGGAAAGACTGAGACACTTGGGGCTGTTTTCATTAGAGAAAAGAAGGTTTAGGGGTGACTTGATTGAGGTGTACAAGATGATTAGGCGGTTAGATAGGGTTGACAGTGTGAACCTTTTCCCGCGTATGGAGTCGGGTATTACAAGGGGGCATAGCTTTAAATTAAGGGGGGGGTAGATATAGGACTGAAGTTAGGGGTAGGTTCTTCACTCAGCGAGTCGTAAGTTCATGGAATGCCCTGCCAGTAGCAGTGGTGGACTCTCCCTTTTTATGGGCATTTAAGCGGGCATTGGATAGGTATATGGAGGATAGTGGGTTAGTATAGGTTAGGTGGGCTTGGATCGGCGCAACATAGAGGGCCAAAGGGCCTGTACTGCGCTGTATTCTTCTATGTTCTATGTAACCCCTTTGACTGTCTCTAATTTTGCCTCTCTCTTTCTGGGCTCCATTTCCACCTATCCGCTCACTCTTTACTCTCTTTCAGATCCTATCATCAGCATGAATAGCACTCCTTCCCAGCTGCTTCTTGTTCTGAAGAAGGGTCAATGCATCCTGTGTTTTCTCTCCACAGGTGCTGTCAGAACTACTGAGTTTTATCAGCAATTTCTGTTTTTGTTTGCTTCAAAAATACTGAACTGGCTATATAGACCTTTGGGATGTCCTGTGATCATGAGGGATGTAATATAGACCATATGACATAGGAACAGAAGCAGGCCATTTGACCCCTCCAGCCTGCTCTACCATTCAAAAGGATAATGGCTGATCAGACATTCCTCACATCCACTTCCCTGCCCTTTCTCCATATGCCTCGATTCCCCAACTGATCAAGAATCTATACATCTCAACCTTAAATATACACAAAGTCTCTGCCCCCAAAGCTCTCTGTGGCAAGTTCCAAAGACTCACGACCCTCTAGGAAAAGAAATTCCTCCTTATCTCAGTCTTAAATTGGCACCCTTTATTCTGACAGCATGTCCTCTGTTCCTTGACTATCCCTTGAGGGGAAACATCCTTTCAGCATTTACCCTGTCAAGCCCTTCAGGATCCTATATGTTTAAATGAGATCACCTCTCATCACTCTAAACTCCAGGGAATAGAGTCCCAACCTATTCAGCGTTTGCTCACTTACCAGGGATCAACCGAGTGAACCTTCTCTGAACTGTCTCCAATGAAATTATATCTTTTTAAAACTGGTCAGAATACTTCAGATGCTGGTCTCACCAGCATCTTGTACAGTTACAGTAAGACTTTCCTACTCTAACACTCCAATCCCTTGAAATAAGGGCCAACATTCCATTGGCATGTTGCACCTGTGCACCAGTGTTGTGTGTTTTATGCACAAGTACACTCAAGTTCCTTTTTGTTGCAGCTTTCTACAGATTTTCTTCATTTAAATAATACTAGCATTTTGTTCTCCCTTCCAAAATTAACTACTTCACATTTTCCCACATTGTACTCCATTTACCAACATTTTGCTAACTTACTTAACCTTTTAATATCTCTCTGTAAACTGTCTGTATCTCTCACACAACTTGCCTTTCCACCTATTTTTGTGCCATCTACAAATCTGGCTGCAGTACATTTACTTCCTCCAATCATAACAAATATTCTAAACAGTTGCAGTCCCAGCACTGATCCCTTGGGACCACACCATTTAAAGACTGCCAACCTGAAAAAAAACATTATCCTCAAAAATATATAAATATAGGTGGAAATATAAGTCATTATTTTCTTGATTGTCATGGCTAAACTACTTAGTGAATCAATGAAACATACAATAGTTCACATTTAGGAAATTCCCAGAAAGCCACGTTGAAATAACAATGTTCCTTGTTTCATTTAAACATCTCTGTCGACATGTTGGCAATATGCAACCTGACACTCAGGACCCTAACACTTCTGTTTCCAATTTGCCAATGGTCAGATTACCCCAGTAGAAAACTGAATGAAACACACATCTGGAAATCCCCTTCAGGAGATATTATCAGAATCCTGGTCTCCAACAATTTTTGCCCCACAAAACACTCCAATCAGAGAAGGACAGCTGTCCCACTCTAACCTTTAAGTTCAAATCATTCAGGACCATGCAGACTAGCCAGAATGGAAGTTACATATCATGTGGTAAACTTTGGCCATGGCTAGGCAAATTAGTTGATCTGTTAGCATAGATTACATACCATTGGAATCAACATGGGTAAAAACCCAGGGCAACTGAACAATTTGAACTCCGTAAAAGTGACTACAAAGTTGTTGGTATACCACAAAATCTCAACTGGCTCACTAACGGGAGAATCCTTTAATTAACTTATCAGAAGATAGAAATCCACATTTTTAATCCTGAGATGAACTTCCAACATCATTTTCATCCATGACTAAGATCTCTTTTTTGTTTACCTCTGTAACATTACTTTACTTCATCCCTGTCTTAGCTTATATGCTTGTGAAACCCTCATTTGTGCCTTTGTTACCTCTAGAATTGACTATTACAACACATTGCTGCCTGGTCTTCCACATTCTAGTCCCTGCAAACTGGAGGTCATCCAAAGGTCTGTTGCCCATGCCTTGACTTGCAGCAAGCCCTGTTTCCCCAATTACTCCATTATATCGGTCAAGCAAAGTCATGAGTTTAGAACACTCCTTGTAGGAAATCCCTCTGTGGTCTTGCCATCTCTCCCTGCAATTTCCTCCAATATACCTGTGGTTCTCTAATTCTGGTCTCATGTGCATTCCCAGGTTTACTCACTTCACTACTACTGACTGTGTCTGCAGTTGAGTCCCCAGACTCTGGATTACGCTCCTTTCTCCACCTCAATTTTTTCTGTTGAGATGCTCCTTCAAACTTGCCTCTTCAGCCAAGGTTTTGATCAGCTGACCTAACGGAGTTCTGTGAAATTTCATGACATTGAGCCTACCCTAGAGTCCATTAAGAACAGTAGGTGGGACTCAATTCGAGGCTTCCCACACTATCTACAATGCTGGCAAACACTGCCATTCTTAATTTTACCAAAAGAAGCTTCATTCCACATCACAACTCAATTTTGGCCAGAAAACAATCGGATCTTGAAAAAAGATCAAAGAAAGAATACTTTATTATGACCTAATAATAGTCCACTCCAAACCAATGTCTGGCTGTTTTTTAATAGCATAAGACCATAACAAATAGGACCAGAATTAGACCATTCGACCTATCAAATCTACTTCACCGTTTGATCATGGTTGAAATGTCTCTCAACGCAATTTCCTGCCTTCTCCCTGGAACCCTTGATCCTCTTACTAATCAAGAACATATCTATCTCTGTCTTAAATACATTCAATGACTTGGCCTCCACAACCTCTGCAGCAACGAGTTCCACAAATTCACCACCTTCTGGCTGTAGAAATTCCTCCTCATTTCAGTTCATAGAGTCCCTACAATGTGGAAACAGGGCCTTCGACCCAACAAATCCACACCGACCCTCCGAAGTGTAAGCCACTCAGACCATTTCCCTACCCTATTATCCTATATTTACCCCTGACTAATACACCTAACTTACACATCTCTGAACGCTATGGGCAATTTAGCATGGACAATTCACCTAACCTGCACATCTTTCGATTATGGGAGGAAACCCATGCAGACACGGGGAGAATGTGCAAACTCCACACAGACAGTCGCCTGAGGTTGGAATCAAACCTTGGTCTCTGGCACTGTGAGGCAGCAGTGCTAACCACTGAGCCACTGTGCCGCCCCCAAAGTTCGAAAAGATCAACCCTTCACTCTGAGGCTGTGCCCTCGAGTCCTAGTCTCTCTTACTAGTGGAAACATCCTCTCTATATTGACACTGCCTCTCAGTATTCTCTAAGTTTCATTCGGATCCCTCTCTCATCCTTCTGAACTCCATTGAGTACAGACTTAGAGTCCTCAACCACTCCTCATATGACAAGCCCTCATTACAGAATCCCTACAATGCAGAAAGAGGCCATTCTACTCAGAGTCTGCACTGACTTGTCAAATAGCATCCCACCCAGTCACACCCCCTGTAACCCTGAATTTCCCATGGCTAACCCACCTAGCCAGCACATCGCTGAACACTACCAGGCAATTTAGCATAGCCAATCCACCTAATATGCATGTCTGTGGATCATAGGATGAAACAGGAGCATCCAGAGGAAACCCACACAAAGATGGGGAGAATGTGCAAAATTCCACACTGTCACCCAAGGCTGGAATCAAACCCGGGTCCCTGGCTTTGTTAGGCAGCAGTGCTAAACACTGAGCTATTGTCCTGCACATCCCATTGCTGGGATCATTCTTATAAACCTTCTCTGGGCTCCCTCCAACACCAGCACACCTTTCCTTAGATACAGGGCCCAAAGCTGCTTGCAATGTTCCAAACGCAGTCTGAACAGATCCTTGTGCTGACTCAGCAGTACGTATCTGCTCTTGTATTCTAGCCTTTGTGAAATGAATGATAAATTGCATTTGTTTTCCTAACTGCCAAATGAACTAGATTTCCAAAGCCTTTCTTCATTTAGAATAGTCAGTACCTCTTCTTCCTACCAAAATGATTAATTTCAGTTTTTATATTGTGTTCCATCTGCCACATCTTTGCCCACTCTTCTAGCCATTTCAAGTCTTTTTGCAACATCCCCATTTCCTCAACACCTACCTTTATGTCAAATGCAAGCTTAGCAAAAATGCCCTCAGTCCTTCATCCAGATTGTTAATGCAAAACATGAATAGTTATGGTCCCAACATGGACCCTGTTGAACTCTACTAGTCACCACCTGCCATCTTGAAAAAGATCCCTTTGTTACCACTCTCTGCCTTCTGTCAGTCAGCTTATTGCTCTATCCATGCCAGTACCTTGCCCCTAACATCACAGCCCTTATCTGATAAAGCAGCCTCCTATATGGCACCTTGTCAAAGGTTTCAGAATTAGATTAGATTACTTAGTGTGGAAACAGGCCCTTCGGCCCAACAAGTCCACACCGACCCTCCGCACAGCATCGCAGCGAGACCCATTCCCCTACATTTACCTCTGACTCATGCACCTAACCTACACATCCCTGAACACTATGGACAATTTAGCACGGCCAATTCACCTAACCTGAATATACTTGGATTGTGGGAGGAAACTGGAGCACCCGGAGGAAACCCACACAGACACTGGGAGAATGTGCAAACTCCACACAGACAGTCACCCGAGGCTGGAAACAAACCCAAGTCCCTGGTGCTGTGGGGCAGCAGTGCTAACCACTGAGCCACCGTGCCACCCAGGTCTTCTGGAAATCCAACCAGATAATGTCCATGGCTCTCCTTTGTCTAACTTGCTCATTATCTCCTCAAAGAATTCTAACAGATTTGTCAGACATGACTGCCCCTTAATGAATCCATGCTGACTCAGTCCCATTTTACTACGCACTTCCAAGTATTCCACAATCTCATCCTTAACAAATCTTACAAACAACCAAGGTCAGGCTAACTGGCCTACAGCCTCCCTCCCTTATTAAACAGGGGTGTTACATTTGCCATTTTCCAGTCTTCTAGGACCTTCCCTTACTGTAGTGATTCCTAAAAGATCACCACCAATGCCTCTACAATCTCCTCAGCTGTCTCCTTCAGACCCCGGCATGTAGCCCATCCAGTCCAGTTGATTTACCTACTTTCAGACCTTTCAGTTTCCTCACTACCTCCTTCTTAAATGGCCACTACACCTACCTCTGATTGCCGTCATATGATTGCCAAGCTGAACTCCAAGAGTCACAAAACAGATTAACGTAATAAGGGTCTGTTTACACAAGCTGAAAGTGCAATGCTAGCATTAATTGGAGTACTATTAAGAGTTTGAAGCAGGGTAAGGTTTCTGTTATGGAGAATATGGAAAGCAGTGTCTCATTTACTTTTACTAAGCTCTAAAAGCAGTTGCAATTTTCAAAATAGATTTTGCAATGGATGTATACTTTCATGAGTTGCCTGTGCTACTGTACAGTTTAATGATTCCACATATTGCACGAGTGAGTGGTCAAGTAGTATGGCGGGGACGTGGGAGACATGAGAGGGAATGAGGGGAGTAGTTGAATTCTTGTAAGAATTCTGCACTAGAGGCTTAACTATCTTTAATATAACTGGGCCAATGCACCAAGAAGGGACCTCTAATCAGCTTACTATGACATTTGCCCACCTCCTTGGCCACTTCCTATCTCTAAGGAGAATAAAATGGTACACATCATGGCCATTTATGTAGAGACAGGTCTGCTGAGTCAACAGACATCCAGACATAAGCTTCCAGAGCTGTGAGTGAAACTTTAGTCCAATATCTATATTTATGGTTAAAAGTCACACTTTGCTTCATAATGTTTCTGTAAAGTGCCTTGGGATATTTTATTACATGAAAGTCACTTTATAAATAAGTCATTGCTGATTTTCTAACATACAAAAGACAGCTATAACCATACAGGAACAGTCTAACATATGTGCATTAATGGATTGTGATCAGGTGTAGAAACAGGGAATAAGTTTTACCCTCCATTGTCCAGGGACAGTCAGGTTAATTTTGCCTCCTCACCTACACTCAAGTAGATTGCTAGGATTAGACTTGTGAAATAGCCTATGAATTTTATGGTTAATACTACTCGAGAGTTTACTTGTGGGTAAAGTGATAGGGTTTATCATCATCTAGAAACGAATAAATTGATTAGGGATAGTCAACACGGTTTTATGAAAGATAGGTCATGCCTCACAAACCTGACTGAGTTCTTTGACATGGTGACTAAACAGGTGGATGATGGTAAAGTGGTTGATGTGGTGTATATAGATTTCACTCAGGTGTTTGATAAGGTTCCCCACGGTAGGCTATTGCACAAAATACAGAGGCATGGGATTGAGGGTGATTTAGCGGTTTGGATCAGAAATTGGCCAGCTGAAAGAAGACAGAGGGTGGTGGTTGATGGGAAATGTTCATCCTGGAGTTCAGTTACTGGTGGTGTACTGCAAGGATCTGTTTTGGGGCCACTGCTGTTTGTCATTTTTATAAATGACTTGGATGAGGGTGTAGAAGGATGGGTTAGTAAATTTGCAGATAACACTAAGGTCGGTGGAGTTGTGGAACAGTGCTGAAGGAGTTGAAGGCTACAGAGAGACATAGATAAACTGCAGAGCTGGGCTGAAAGGTGGCAAATGGAGTTTAATGCAGAAAAGTGTGAGGTGATTCACTTTAGAAGGAGCAACAGGAATAGAAAATATTGAGCTAATTGTAAGATTCTTGGTAGTGTAGATGAGCAGAGAGATCTCAGTGTCCATGTACATAGATCCCTGGAAGTTGCCACCTTGGTTGAGAAGGCTGTTAAGAAGACATACGATGTGTTAGCTTTTCTTGGTAAAGGGATTGAGTTTCAGAGCCACGAGGACATGCTGCAGCTGTACAAAACTCTGATGCAGCTGTACTTGGAGTATTGTGTACAGTTCTGGTCACCGCATTATAGGAAGGATGTGGAAGCTTTGGAAAAGGGTTCAGAGGGGATTTACTTGGATATTGCCTGGTATGGAGGGAAGGCTGAGGGACTTGAGGCTGTTTTTGTTAGAGAAGAGGAGGTTGAGAGGTGACCTAATTGAGACATATAAGATAATCAGAGGGTTAAATAGGGTGGGCAGTGAGAGCCTTTTTCCTCAGATGGTGATGGCTAGCATGAGGGGACATAGCTTTAAATTCAGGGGTGATGGATACAGGACAGATGTCAGAGATTGTTTCTTTATTCAGGGGGAAGTAGGGGCGTGGAATGCACTGCCTGCAACAGGAGCAGACTCACCAACTTTAATGGCATTTAAATGGTCATTGGATAAATATATGGATGAAAATGGAATGATGGAGGATAAATAGGCTTCAGATTGGTTCCACAGCTCGGCGCAGCATCGAAGGCGGGAGGGCCTGTACTGAGCTGGAATGTTCTATGCTATACAGCAGCAGCTTTACCCTGGTGGTTGAGGTAACTCAGAAACACTCAGCAGAGAACATTTCTGACACAAAGGTTTCAGAGAGTATGAAATTCTTTGGTATTATACAAAGGAACAAGATTACTGTGTGATCGCTCAAGCAGAATCCTCATAAAAATGAGGCTTATTAAAGCTGACAAATTCATGGTACAGTACATTATGTTCCAATTTCACTTGATTAAATTTGCTATAAAGCAGAATAACAATTCTCAGTTCAAACAATCAATTAAGCATAAGAACTAGGAGCAGGACTAGGCCATTCGGCCCTTTGACCCTGTTCCTCCACTCAATAAGATCATGGCCAATCTTTGTGTGGACTCAGCTCCACTTACCTGTGTTTTCACCATATCCCTTAATTCCTTTATTTTTCAAAAAATTACCTTAGCTTTAAAAGCGATTACTGAAGTAGCATCAACTACATCCTTGGGCAAGGAATTCCATAGATTAACAACCCTCTGGGTGAAGAAGCCCTTTTCAGTTCAATTCTAAATCTGCTTGCTCTTATCTTGAGGTCATGCCCTCTTGTCCCAGTTTCACATCCCAGTGGAAACATCCTATCTATTTTTATTTTATCAATTCCTTTCATAATTTTATATGTTTCTATAAGATTCCCCCTCATTCTTCTGAATTCCAATGAATATAATCCCAAGCTACTCGGCCTCTCCTCATAAACCAAACCCCTCAACTCCATAATCAACCTAGTGAACCTCCTCTGCACCTTCTCCAGTGCCAGTACATCCTTTCTTAAGTAAGGAGACCAAATCTGCACGCAGTACTCCAGATATGGCCTCACCAGCACCCTGTGCAGCTGCAACATTACCTCTCTACTTTTAAACTCAACCTCTTTAGCAATGAAGGACACAATTTCATTTGCCTTCCTAAATACTTGTTATACATGCACACCTACCTTCTGCAATTCATCACAAGTACACCCAGGTCCCTCTGCAAATCAGCATGCTGCAACTTTTTACATTCAAGTAATAATCTATTTTGCTGTTACTCCTAACAAAATATATGACTTCACATTTACCAACATTGCATTCCATCTGCCAGACCTTTGCCCACTCACTCAAGCTATCTATGTTCCTCTGCAAAGTTTCACAGTCTTCTGCACACTTTGCTGTGCCACTCATCTTAGTGTCATCGGCAAATTTTGACACACTACACATGGTACCCAACTCCAAATCATCTATATAAATTGTAAATAATTGTGGTCCCAACACTAATCCCTGAGGCACACCATTAGTCACTGATTGCCAGCCAGAATAGCACTCATTTATCCCTACTCTTTGCTTTCTATCAGTCAACCAATCCTCTGTCCTCGCTAATACTCTACCCCTGACACCATGCATCCTTATCTTGTGCAGCAGCCTCTTGTCAAAGGCCTTTTATAAACGTAGGTACACTACATCTACTGGGTCCCCATTGTCCATCTTGCTTGTAATGTCTTTATAGAATTCCCAAAGATTTGTGAAGCATGACCTGCCCTTCATGAACCCATGCTGCGTCTGTACAATGGGACAATTTCTTTCAAGATGCGCTGCTTTTTCTTCCTTGATAATAGATTCAAGCATCTTCCCCACTACAGAAGTCAAGCTCACTGGTCTATAATTCCCCACCTTTTGTCTACTTCCCTTATTAAACAGTGGCATCACATTTGCTATTTTCCAATCTGCTGGGACTGCCCCAGAGTCCAGCAAGTTTTGCAAAATTACCGCCAGTTCATCTGCTATTTCTCCCACCATCTCTTTTATTATCCTGGGATGCATTCCATCAGGGCCAGGAGATTGATCTATCCTTAGCTCCATTCGCTTATCCAGCATTAACTCTTCTATAATAATATTTGTTTCCAGGTCCTCACCTACCTTCGTCTCTTTGTCAATTACTGGCATGTTATTAGAATCCTCCCCTGTGAAGACTGATGCAAAGTACCTGTTCAATGCCTGAGCCATTTCATCATCTCCCATAATTAACTGCCCCTTCTCATCCTCTAAAGGACCAACATTTAATTTAGCCACTCTACTTAGTTTTATATATTTATAGAAACCTTTGCTACCTGTCTTTATATTCCGTACTAGTTGTTTCTCATGTCCTATCTTACTTTTCTTTATAGCTCTTTTTGTGACTTTCTGTTGAACTTTAAAGTTTGCCCAACCTTCTAGATTCCTGCTGTTTTTGGCCAATTTGTGTGTCTTTGTAAACATGTGTAGATATTCTTCTCTCATTCCCTAGTCAATATAATTTTTAAAGTTTAAGAAATAGTAGAGAATTCTCAGAATTTTCATGACACCGTGGATTTTTCCTTGATAAACTCCGAACAAATATTTTGCAAAACCTGCACAGTCGCCACACTCTCACACTCACTTTCCAAACCAATATTGTACATTGATGCTAGTTGCAGTGCAGTTCCACACTGATGATTTATAGCAAATTACTCCCTTTAGTGAGCAATTAAGAGATTTCCTTGTGTTGGGTGAGAGCAAATACCCATACTTCCAGGGAGGCTGTGTAGTCAGTGACAATTTGCTGCAGATGACAGTGATTCACTTCCAGAATACCCTGCAAAAACTGATACTTCCGGAAACCTCCTACAATTATCAAGACCCGTCCAGAGATTCTCTGAAAATACCCCACTGCAATACCATACGCTGACCTGCAAATACTGACTTGTTTCCAGAAACCCTTCCAAAGACTAATACAAGTCCAGTCACCCCCTGTAAATACTGAAACACTTTTAATGGATACAGAAAAAAAGTAGTTGTATTGCTGAACTGTAATCCAGAGGCTGAGGCTAGCGATCTGGAGAAGCAACTTCAAATTCCAACAATTAAATTCAGTTAATGAAATAAATCTGGAATAAAAACATGGTGTCAGTAAATGCAGACTACAAGTTTATTGAGTTGACATTAAAAAAAACCTGGTTCACTCTTATCCTTTAGGGAAAAGAATTGTCGTCCTTATCTCATCTGACCTATATGTGGCTCCAAATTCCTAGCAAGTGGCTGATTAACATTCAGTTGTATTCAAGGAAGTGGCACACTAGCACCTCCGCAATGTCAATTAGAGAGAAGCAATAAGTGGTGTCTTTACAGCAACACCCACATTCCATGCATGATTCAAAATAACATCAAAGGACCCTCTGAAAATACTGATGTAAAGCCAAAAACCCATTAGGGGAAAAAATTGGTAAATATCAAAGAATATTGTTGAATGTGTTAAAAAGTTAATGGTTTGCATATTATACACTATATAATAATGAAAACCACAAGGGCACTCTGTAAAGTCTTTAGATTCATTCATTAACTGGTTATAGTAATTTAACAACTGAATATGTATTTACAAGCAGCAATCAGATAATGCTACTAGCATTGTCAGTGTGCTGTTCACATCTCCTTTAAAATCTGTTCGCAGCAAAGAATGAGTATTCAGCACAGGATGCACTGAGGTGTGACAGAGTCCACAGCATATAAGATGCTGATGGCTTTCCAAATTGAGTTATTTATTTTTTCATCAAGTTGAATGTGCATTAATAAAGCGCTTATCACAACTTCAGGACGTCTCAAACACTTCAGTTAACTTTTGAAGCTTAACCTGTTATGGATCAGACCAAACACCCTCAAAATA
Source organism: Chiloscyllium plagiosum (assembly GCF_037043375.1). NCBI lineage: Eukaryota > Metazoa > Chordata > Chondrichthyes > Orectolobiformes > Hemiscylliidae > Chiloscyllium > Chiloscyllium plagiosum. The sequence continues at coordinate 7,978,452 of NW_028270163.1, read as the reverse complement.
TATTAAGAAGACAGTCTAGATGTTAACTTTTTTGAATTTTAAAGGTAGGTACCAGGCGTTGAGTACCAGATGCAATTTGATTGGTCAAATTAATAGCCTTGAAGCAAAACACAGAAGAACTGGAATAATTTAACTCTATGGAAAATTTAACAGAATAATAGATTATTTAACTACAAAACAGTAACTGTTCCAATATAGCAACATTGCATAAACACATCCTTGGCAAAGGAAAATTCAATAAAATAGTTTGTCTCACATGTAATTCTCCAGTCCAGCAGGATAAATATCAAGAGAAAACTGAGAGTGTGAGTAGCAGAGAGAGATGTATTGCAGCTTCCAAACCCAGTTTCAAGACACCAGCAACAACTGTTGTGAAAAACTAAAAGTCCTGATTCTGTGAGAGCTTCACCCGCACCATTCAGGATGCTTCTAGTGTTGTGAATTTAGAAAAAAAAACCAAAGCATTACAAGCTTTATTTAATGGGTTTTTAAGCAGACTGCTCAGTATATCTGCCTAACCTTTCTTCAAGAAAAGGACCAAATACACTTTTAAAGCCATAGTATCATCACAGTCACTGCTAAAATGGAGTTAACATCACAGCAATTTACACACAGCAAGTTTTGTTTTGTTCACTCATGGGACATGAGCTTTGCTGACCATTTATTGCCCATTCCCTAGTTGCTGTTGAGAAGGTGGTAGTGAGCTGCCTTCTAGGATCCACTACAGCCCATGTGCTGTAGGCAGATCCACAATGCTGTTAGACAGGGAATTCCATCAGGCTCCCATTAACAATAATGAGACAATGACTGGATAACAGTTGAGTGTTGAAAACAGAAAATTCTGAAAAATACTCAACAGATTAGCAAGCATCTGTGTAGAGAGAAAAACAAAACTAATGGCCCAGATCTTATGCCATCACAGAAGCAAATCTGGAGTTGCAATTCGGATATACCCAATCTTCACACACTGTCCTGGGCAGCAAAATGAAATGAAGATGAGATTAGCCTTGATTGTATTAAATGGCAAGGCAGGCTCAAGGGCCTTAATTTCTCTCTCCTGTTCCTAATTTGTAAGTTGTACTCTAACCACAACCATTCTTCCAAGTACCAGATATAACTCCAACCAGTGGAGAGCTTTCCGCAATTCCTAGGACAGTTTTGCGAGAGCTCCTTGATGCGACATTTAGTCATTTGCAGCCTAGATGTCAAAGTCATTCACTCTGACCTCACCTCTGGAATTCAGCTCTTTTCTTCATGTTTGAACCAAAAGGTCAGGAGCTGCACTGGCCTAATGGAACCCAAATTGTGCAACAGTGAGCAGGTCATCACTAAGTACATGTTGCTTCTTCGCACTATTGATGGCAACATCTATCATTTTACTGATGATTGAAAGTAGACTGATGGGGTTGGGGTTGGAGGTAGTGGAATTGGACAGGTTGGACTTGGATTAGTGGTGCTGGAAGAGCACAGCAGTTCAGGCAGAATCCAAGGAGCTTCGAAATCGACGTTTCGGGCAAAAGCCCTTCATCAGGAATAAAGGCAGTGAGCCTGAAGCGTGGAGAGATAAGCTAGAGGAGGGTAGGGGTGGGGAGAAAGTAGCATAGAGTACAATGGGTGAGTGGGGGAGGGGATGAAGGTGATAGGTCAGGGAGGAGAGTGTGGAATGGATAGGTGGAAAAGAAGATAAGCAGGTAGGACAAGTCTGGACAAGTCATGGGGACAGTGCTGAGCTGGAAGTTTGGAACTAGGGTGAGGTGGGGGAAGGGGAAATGAGGAAACTGTTGAAGTCCACATTGATGCCCTGGGGTTGAAGTGTTCCGAGGAGGAAGATGAGGCGTTCTTCCTCCAGGCGTCTAGTGGTGAGGGAGCGGCGGTGAAGGAGGCCCAGGACCTCCATGTCCTCGGCTGAGTGGGAGGGGGAGTTGAAATGTTGGGCCACGGGGCGGTGTGGTTGATTGGTGTGGGTGTCCCGGAGATGTTCCCTAAAGCGCTCTGCTAGGAGGCGCCCAGTCTCCCCAATGTAGAGGAGACCGCATCGGGAGCAACGGATACAATAAATGATATTAGTGGATGTGCAAGTAAAACTTTGATGGATGTGGAAGGCTCCTTTAGGGCCTTGGATAGAGGTGAGGGAGGAGGAGTGGGCGCAGGTTTTACAGTTCCTGCGGTGGCAGGGGAAAGTGCCAGGATGGGAGGGTGGGTTGTAGGGGGGCATGGACCTGACCAGGTAGTCACAGAGGGAACGGTCTTTGCAGAAGGCGGAAAGGGGTGGGGAGGGAAATATATTGCTGGTGGTGGGGTCTGTTTGGAGGTGGCGGAAATGTCGGCGGATGATTTGGTTTATGCGAAGGTTGGTAGAGTGGAAGGTGAGCACCAGGGGCGTTCTGTCCTTGTTACGGTTGGAGGGGTGGGGTCTGAGGGCGGAGATGCGGGATGTGAACGAGATGCGTTGGAGGGCATCTTTAACCACGTGGGAAGGGAAATTGCGGTCTCTAAAGAAGGAGGCCATCTGGTGTGTTCTGTGGTGGAACTGGTCCTCCTGGGAGCAGGTATGACGGAGGCGGAGGAATTGGGAATACGGGATGGCATTTTTGCAAGAGGTAGAGTGGGAAGAGGTGTAATCCAGGTAGCTGTGGGAGTCGGTGGGTTTGTAAAAAATTTCAGTGTCAAGTCGGTCGTCATTAATGGAGATGTCCAGGAAGGGGAGGGAGGTGTCAGAGATGGTCCAGGTAAATTTAAGGTCAGGGTGGAATGTGTTGGTGAAGTTGATGAATTGCTCAACCTCCTCGCGGGAGCACGAGGTGGCGCCAATGCAGTCATCAATGTAGCGGAGGAAGAGGTGGGGAGTGGTGCCGGTGTAATTACGGAAGATCAACTGTTCTACGTAGCCAAAGAGACAGGCATAGTTGGGGCCCATACGTGTGCCCATGGCTACCCCTTTGGTCTGGAGGAAGTGGGAGGATTCAAAGGAGAAATTGTTAAGGGTGAGGACCAGTTCGGCCAAACGAATGAGTGTGTCGGTGGAAGGGTACTGATGGGGAAGTCTGGAGAGGAAAAAAACGGAGGACTTGGAGGCCCTGGTCATGGCGGATGGAGGTGTAGAGGGATTGGATATCCATGGTGAAGATGAGGCGTTGGGGGCCGGGGAAAGCCTTAGAAGAGGTGGAGGCGTGGGTGGTGTCTCAAACGTATGTGGGGAGTTCCTGGACTAGGGGGGATAGGACAGTGTCCCGGTAGGTAGAGATGAGTTCAGTGGGGCAGGAGCATGCTGAGACAATGGGTCGGCCAGGGTGGTCAGGCTTGTGGATCTTGGGAAGGAGGTAGAACCGGGCAGTGCAGGGTTCCCGGACTATGAGGTTGGAAGCTGTGGGTGGGAGATCTCCTGAGGTGATGAGGCTCTGTATGGTCTGGGAGATGATGGTTTGGTGATGGGGGGTGGGGTCATGGTCGAGGGGGCAGTAGGAAGAGGTGTCCTCGAGTTGGCGTTTGGCTTCAGTGGTGTAGAGGTCAGTGCGCCAGACTACCACTGCGCCCCCTTTATCTGCTGGCTTGATGGTGAGGTTGGGATTGAAGCAGAGGGATTGGAGGGCTGCGCGTTGTGAGGGTGAGAGGTTGGAGTGGGGGAGGGGGGTAGACAGGTTGAGGCGGTTAATGTCCCGGCGACAGTTGGAAATGAAGAGGTTGAGGGCAGGTAATAGGCCAGCGCGGGGTGTCCAGGTGGATGCAGTGTGTTGGAGGTGGACGAAGGGGTCCTCGGAAGGTGGGCGGGAATCCTGATTGTGAAAGTAAGCTCGGAGGCAGAGGCGACTTGTCCTAATATTTTGTATACAGGACATATCTGGGCAACTTTCCACATTGTTGGGTTGGTGCCAATGTTGTAGCTAAACTGGAGCAGTTTTGGCTCAGAATGTGGCAAGTTCTGGAGCATAAGTCTTTAGTGTCTTCAATGAAGAGTGCAGGAGGGCACGCCAGGGGCAGCATCAGGCATACCTAAAAAAATGAAGGGGCAACCTGGTGTAGCTACAAAACAGGAGGATACGGACTCTCAAGCTCAATAATTATCCGAGAAACATCAGAGAATTAAGAATCTAATTTAATGCCTGGGTAACTATTAAAATGAACACCAAGATCACACTGACCCCTTCTCAATCCTTAGCACCCTTGACCTGCCTCAAGAGGATAGGCTAATTCCCAACAATGCCCCCTTAATCAATACCACTCCCCACCAGCCCTAGCAAACAACAACTCATGCCAGAACCCGCCAGAACCGACACTCCACCTCAACCCCTTTTCTGTCCCTAAACATTCATCCACCTACCTGGCAGCCTCGCACCACTCCCTCCCCAATGCCTGACTACACCCCACCATCTCCCGCACCCACCTGCTACCCTACCCCCTCACTAAACTGGCACCCTACCTGGCTATAACACGAACCATCCACACCCCCTAAAACTGCTCGCATTATTTCAAAAAATGTTAGAACAACATTTGTCCCTCATCCAGCAGCAGTAAAAAAGCAGAGTATCTGATCATTATCATACGGCTTGTTTTAGGAATATGTTACTTGGAAAGTGGTTTCTAACCTACAATTTTAACATGCTTTGGAATGTCTTGAAGTTGTGAAAAGCCCCAAGTGAAAACAAGTCTTTCTTTTCGGTCCCTCTGCATATATATTTGTCAGGCCAGCTATTTAACATGCAATGTACATGGATCATTAAGTATGCATAACACATGAACAAAGCTGAGAGGGTGGATAAATAGTCAATAAGAGCAAAGTATTGCAAATGCTAGAAATCTGAATTTAAAAAAGTGCTGGAGAAACTCAGTCAGTCAGTCTGGCAACATTTGTGGAGAGAGAAACAAAACTAATGTTCGAGTCCAAAGTAACACCAAAGTTCGAATTGCTGTTGATGATCAGAGTGTGTATGCAGAATTTCTGTCAGGTGATTAATTCATTGTAAATGGAGTTTACAGTATAAGTCACTTGCATATCTGGACTCCCAAAATGTGTGGGGTCACAAGCTGAATTTCTGGAGTTGTGAGCTGCGAGGCTGCAAAAGCTGCCTTGGAGCTCTGACATGGTATTAACAGCTGCAAGGCTCCTTGAAATCCTCAATATTATCAAAGATGAATGTGGCCTTACTGACCAATCTTTGAGACCTGGCTCCTGTTCAGAAGGAAACCTAATGAAAAGGCAGGTGTATTTTACTTAAAAATCGTGCATTGATCCCAATAGGAAAAGTTTGGGAAGTATAAGGTCTGGTGTAGTCAAACAGCCAGAATAACTAATTATGTTTTTATGCAATTGTAGCATTACACATCCCAAAGAAAACAAACTGCAGAATACAAAGGATTGATTGTGCTGGATTGCAGCAGTTTTGAAATCTGTCAATTATTTGCTGCAGGTGCTTATTTGTGGAAGATCAGGAGAGAGAAAAACTGTTCTCCTAAGGTTGCCAAAAAAGTTCAGATGCTGTTAGATAGGAAGTGGCAGATGGTGATTACTCTGTAGAAGAAGTTTAATTATTCAGTTCTAGTCAAACTGTCACTGAAGACAGCAGATAATTCCCTGGGTAAATAAACTTGTGTGACTGACGTCTTACTCCAGTCTGGCATTAAATTGCTGTGATCGATGGAACTGCTATGCTATGACAAGAATCTGATTGTTGGCGTCTTAGCTTTACCGATACTGGTCCATGATGCTTTCCTCACAACTAATGCAGAAAATTAACTACTAAATCCGGATTTAAAATATTTCTAATCCAATTAAAATGGACTGCTGAATGGAACTCGATGGACAGTACCACAGAGTTCACATTTACCCGTCTCAGCTTATTTTCCGTCTTAAAAAAGAAAAGATCACTAGGGAGATTGGTGAAAAAAAGTCACGTATTCTGTTTATCTAAAAAATAGTGAAATCCAATAATACAAGCCAGGTTTAACCCCTGACTGTATTAAGCTTTTGGAAAGAGAAACATGTTTAATTGCCTCTGGCAGGTCTAACCTCAGTCTGTATGGAGCTATTGGAAGAAGAAATATGTTCCATTACTTCTGCATTCATGGGGTTTGGGGCCAGAGGTTTCCTGCAAACAGAGTCATTGTATAAGATAATGTCTCCCTAGGGGCTAGTGTTTACATTACAGTACATGTCTCCACCCCAAAATGGGTGTGCTATAACAGAAAGGGGCAGGCAGGAGTTTTTATTCCAGCTTTCGGACAGTAGATGCAGTTAACTTATTGCTATCATTAAACTTATTTGTTCTCTAAGAACAGTATCTCTCTCTATGTGTATATGGTGGTGAATTCACTTTCATCAATCACCAGGTAGGTGCAAGGCCATGCAAGTTGAGACAACCACCTACATCCAGTACCACATACTGATAGAAATGGGAAACACCAAAAGTTATCATGCATTTCTGTTTGGGAAAATATCACAAAAGTGAGAGGGGATAGGTACTATGGCCTACACACTGCCAAACAGTTCCATGACCTCAACACTTGTCACAAAATACAAGTCAAGCCTGTAGACTGAAACATAAAGCAGCATAATTCTGGATCAATGGTGCTGGAAGAGCACAGCAGTTCAGGCAGCATCCGAGGAGCTTCAGCAAAATCGACGTTTCGGGCAAAAGCCCTTCATCAGGAAGGGCTTTTGCCCGAAACGTCGATTTTGCTGAAGCTCCTCGGATGCTGCCTGAACTGCTGTGCTCTTCCAGCACCATTGATCCAGAATCTGGTTTCCAGCATCTGCAGTCATTGTTTTTATCTTGTTGATGATAAAGCAGCATAATGCAAACATTCTCAATTAGAATGCACACAAATCTCAAAATAAAATATCTTAAAACATTCAGATTCCCAAAAAAAGATAATTCCCAAATCAAAACAATCTTCCATTCTAGCAATTCATCTCCCCTCCACCAGACTAAAGGTTCCTGAAGGCACATGGACATATGGCACATGCTTGGAGCAATTCTTTGAGTAATCATGGTCAAGTTGCATTATAGCATTTGTAGGCAACATACTGAACAACTTAATGAAGAGAAATAGGTGCTGCGTCCTTTAACACTAAAATTCGCAAAGAAATACATTGAAGATGACAAACTGCATTATCTGTTCCTAAATAAATGAAATACTTTAAATGGCTTTGTTTTAAAAAGCTACAAATAGTAGTCTTCAGAGAAAGAAGATCTGATGTAATAGGCAACCACTTAAGGTTTAAAAGATTTCAGCCTGAAGTAGAACAAATTCATTTCAATTAATGGTAAATCACATGAAATGGACTCCAATTGAAAGTTTATAGTAATGGGGCGTTAGTGATTATTACAGAGAAGGTCTGGTTACATGGGTCAACAAAATATCTCCCAGTCTCTTTTATGATGCAGGGATTAGGAAGTTTGTCTCACAAGATGAAGGCTGTTTTCATAGTATGGTTACAGCACAGAAGACAGCCATTCAGCTTGGTGTGCCCCTACTGACTCTCTGACACAGTAACTCAGTTAGTCCCATTAGTAATTTGCACACTTCACACTCGGAGGTGTTCTATGATCAGGATGACAATGTTCTGTTGGTGGAATAGAAGCGTTTTACTCAGACTCACACACGGTTTAGCGAGTTTTGAGAAGATTTGTAGCTCAGGTTGAGGTTCTGGATGTAGGTTTGCTCACTGAGCTGGAAGTTTCATTTCCAGATGTTTTGTCACCCTACGAGGTAACATATTCAGTGGGCATCCGGGCGAAGCACTGTTGATATAATTCCTGCCTTCTATTTATATATTTGCGTTTCTTTGGGTTAGTGGTGTCATTTCCTGTGGTGAAGTCACTTCCTGTTTTTTTTCTCTCAGGGGGGGTAGATGGGGTCTAATTCTATGTGTTTGTTGATAGATTTCCGGAATTCTATCAACAAACACATTGAGTTAGACCCCATCTACCACCCCACCGAGAAAAAGAGGCAGAAATGACATCACCACAGGAAATGATATCATGAAACCTAAATATATAAATACAAAGCAGGAATTATCAGCAGTGCTTCGCCCAGAGGCCCACTGAAGATGTTACCTAGTAGGGTGATGAAACGTCTGGAAATGAACCTTCCAGCTCAGCGAGCAAACTACATCACACAACTCTGATGAGTTTGCAAGTGCAGGAAAAATAATGCATAGTCAGGGAATTATTTGAGCACAATCCACCCCTTTGACATCATGCGAGGGGAAACAGTGGCTTGTCCTAGCTGGGTTCAATTTCACTCCACGGGTAAAAAGGATACTGATCTGACCAAGTCTAGCTGCACTGACTAGCTCCTGTTGATGGTCAAGGATGTAAGAAATGCCAGCAGAATGCCAGTCATCTCTTGTGCCAATGTAAACAGCAGCTTGGGGACCTTCTCCCAATAGAGCTTCTGGAAACTTCAAAGCAAAGTTAACACCTGATCTATTCAGATTCCTTCCTACCTTCATCCCTTCTAGCCAAGTGCTGCTAGAAGTACAATGAGGATTCCAGATCAGCATAGTTTTGGTTGAACGGAAATGTTGGGAAGGTGGTGATTTGGCCAAGAGACAAGTAGAGCAATAGAGCGGTCTTGGTCAATAGTGTGAACCGGAATGAAACATTCTGTTTATGTCAAAACTAACAAAAATACACTATATTTTCACAGCACCATTCAAGTCCTTCAGAGAAGCATGGATACATTATAAATTAGGACCAAAGGTTTTAACCAAAAGGTTGGTCAGATAAATGGGCTTGAAGGAGCAATCTAAAGGAGCAGAGACCTGGTCAGCCAACCAGCTTTCGGGAGAGAATTCTGGAGCTTAGGGGTACTTAGACTGCTTAAGATATGACTGCTGATGATAGAGCAATGGCAACATATTATATGTACTTATTATGTACTTATAATGTTTTAGCATTACAAAGCAGAGATCTGCCTGTTCCAGGCAGCATGGGTTTGATAAGTCTTCCCCAGAAAGCTGAGAAGTTTATCATGCCATGAAAAGCCCAACAGCACAGTCTACTGTTCACTAGCATTAAAAAGAAATTTACTGAGTTTTCTTCATGTTAACAGCAATGTTAGGGATTGTGGAAGCCTATAAAACTCCCTCTCACCCCCACTGTGTTGGGGCTAGCCAAGCAAGCAGCTGGTGTATTGAAGGCTGTAGTTATGGAAGGAGTATTCATGTCACAGCCTGTCAGAATGTTAGTCTGCAGATTCTTCCACTGTTTCACACTGCTTTCCAAGGGAAGAGTGCGAAGATGTGAAAACAACATCAGTAGCAGTAAAACTGCAACCAATGCCAAGTCAAGACACTGTCAGATAAGTTATTGATAAAACCTTGATTCCCTGCCATTTGCTCCTGACAAGGAAATAGGAGGTTTCTGAAAACAGTGAATTAAATAATTTAGCAAACAATAGATCACATTATGAAAGTCAGGCATATGCTAAAGTCATGAGTGACAGCTGTCTGTATTCAGCAAAAAATAGCCTGTAAGATTCAGACTTATGATTGAAATGACTGAAAGAGCTTCAGTGATTATTACAATTGTAAGCATAAAGGAAGCTGAAAATGTGTTGCTGGAAAAGCGCAGCAGGTCAGGCAGCATCCAAGGAGCAGGAGAATCGACGTTTCGGGCATGAGCGGGGCTCATGCCCGAAACGTCGATTCTCCTGCTCCTTGGATGCTGCCTGACCTGCTGCGCTTTTCCAGCAACACATTTTCAGCTCTGATCTCCAGCATCTGCAGTTCTCACTTTCTCCTCTAAGCATAAAGGAAGGCAAAGGTGAGTCATTTGTGGAGAGACTACACGAGCCTGGGGATCATAGGAACATCAAGACCATATAAACACTAATTACACTTAAACAACCAAGAAAAGCCACTGATCCAAGATTCAGTGAAGAACTGGGTTAACATTTCAAATGGGACAAATAATCAGAAATTACACGCCTAAGCTGAGTCATATATTATGCTTAAGTACACAGCATTTGGAATATATGTGTACTATACCCTAATCATACCTTCTGAAGGAAGTCAGGAATGACCAATAAACTTGCACATGTCTTCACTACTCCAGAATGGTGCATCTCTGCATGCATCACATAGTGATGTGCTCAAATGTTGTGCTTTAATGTTTGAAACCAAAACTTGCAAAGTGTAGGGGGAGTGTTAAATTATATATGCTGCCTAAGTTTAGAAATCAATATGCTGTAAATGAGTATGGATGTGATGGGGATTCACAAATTAGTTACACAAATGAAAAATCATTAAGTACAAGTGAGATCTTAGCGTCATGGTCAGAGAGTTGTACAGCATGAAAACAAACCCTTGTTTTCGCACATCTTCGCACTCTTCCCTTGGAAAGCAGTGTGAAACAGTGGAAGAATCTGCAGACTAACATTCTGACAGGCTGTGACATGAATACTCCTTCCATAACTCCAATTCGGCCTTTGCCAACCAGTTATCCTAAATTAATCTAGTCCCATTTGCTATCATTTGGCCCATATCCCTCTGAACCCTTCCTGTCCATGTACCCATCCAGATACCTTTTAAATATTGTAAATGTACCAGCACACACATCACCCTCTGGGTTTAGATCCCTTTTAAACCTGCCCCTCTCACCTTAAACCTATCCCCTCTAGTTTTGGATTTCCCTACCTGGGGAAAGATCTTGGCTATTCACCCTATCCATGCTCATGTTTTTATAAACCTCCATAAGTTGACTCCACAGCTTCCAACACTCCAGGGAAAATAGCCCCAGCGTATACAGCCTCTCCCTTAAACTCAAATCCTCCAACCCTGCAACATCGCTGTAAATCATTTCTGCACCCTTTCAAGTTTCACAACACCTTTCCTATAGTAGAGAGACCAGAATTAAACATAGTATTCCAATAGTGACCGAACCAATGTCCTGTACAGCTGCAACATGACCACCCAATTCCTAGACTAAATGCACCGACCAATAACAACAAGCATACCAAACGCCTTCTTCACTACCCTGTCTACCTGTGACTCCACCTTCAAAGAACTACAAGTCTCTTTGTTCAGCAACACTCCCTAGACTCTACCATTAAGCGTACAAGTCCTGCCTTGAATTGCCTTCCCAAAATGCAACACCTCACGTTTAGTTAAATTAAACTCCACCTGCTGCCACTCTGCCCATTGGATCAAGGTCCCACTGTACTCTGAGATAACCTTCTTCACTGTCTACTGCACCATCAATTTGTGTCATCTGCAAATGTATTACCATATCTCCTACATTCACATCTAATGTGATTTAGTATGCAGAATTTATATTTTGAATTTATTTTCTGTATGATTCATTTCATGGTCAAAATGCAAGTTAAAATGCCAGGCACTCTTCAGCTGCCAAATAGCTGTAAGGAAAAAATGTGCGCTGAATGCTCCAAGTATAGTCATTTCTCATTAACCTAGTGAATTTCTTTATAAATTCTTAGTTGATCTTTTCACTCCTTGCCAGCGTAACTTAGTTGGCATTATTCTTGCCTTTGGTTAAGAAGGCTGTGAGTTCAATCATGTCGGACACTTCATTAGAACTGGCTCAATTACAATGAAGAAGTTCCCTTTCAAAATCTTCATCTCTCACCCCAGACTGAGCTGGCTTTTATATATTTCACAGCTCATTAAGTCTTCATCCCAATTGTGTCATAAACTTTACGAGACAACTGTGTTTTGAAATGTCTCTTAAAAAGTCCCTTTCGATTTTGGATTCAAACCCATATCCTCAGAGCACTGGCCTGGGGCTCTGGATTATGTTCACCATCTTCCCTTACTACCATCTCCCTCCAAAAGAGATACCCAGCCCAATGTACCTGAGCTAGTTCTTTTGATAGAGCAGTCTTGTTGGTGAATGAGCAACAGCCAGCCTGCAACAATGGGAGAAGCAAACAAAGTGAGAACCTCATAACAGTCAGTCATTATCACTGAGATGAGCAGGTCAGATGACAGTCCTGAGACAGGCAGTCAGCATAACTGAGGGAGTGAGCATGGTGAGGACCCTATAACAGGCAGTTAGGGACAAAGCTAGATTCACTGGGCCTGACTTGAATTGATTTTTGCTCTACTACAGAGAAAAACACTAGCTGTTTGATGAGTGCCTCATATTTGGTAAAGGTGTTTTCTATACTTAAATTTGAATACAGTGTACAAACTGATGGTAAAGTTAATAACATATATAAATGGCAAACATAAGCAGGTGAGTAATATAATAAAATCTTACATGAGATCAGGAAGGTTTGAAACAGGGTGAGAGAACAGCAGAAATTTTCAAGTTGGGGAGATAAAAAATATCAGAAGCGTGACATGACTGGGAAATAGTATCAAGGAGACCAAGAGTTCAAAAGCTGCACAGGAAAGGTGAGCTTCGAAAATATTCAAAAGTGACATTGAAAGAAAAATGTAAGTCCATAACTGAGACCTGGAGCAGTGCAAGGGATCACCTTGGTAAGCAAGACCAGGTAAATATTTTCACGGTCCAATCTTTAAAGTAAAAATTAATCTTTAGTTTAGATTGAGGATTTAATGCATAAGGAATAAGGTAAGGTATCTGATATATACAGTACTTAATATTTTGTAAACTAGAGGAAATTAACGGAAAGAGAGTAATTTAAGACTGAATCAATGCAAGACATCTTGTCCCAGTAGGAGGTTCTTCCTGTGCAATGGGGATGTCAGTCCAGTACCCAGGGTGACACAATGTACTGGAAGTGTATTCAGCTGTAACTACTGGAAATTCATAATTTGGATCTGGAGCAGCAGCTGGAATCACTGTGGAGTATCTGCAAGGCTGAGATCTTCATGGATTGTACATAGTGAGGTGGACAGACCAGAGGTAAAGAGTAGGTAGGCATAAAGGGAATGAATGACCACCATTAGGTAGGGAATGCAGGAGTCCTCTGAGACCATTTCACACACTCTCTCGCTCTCTCTCTAACAGATGGAGCATTCATAAGATAGATAAATTAACAGCACTGATAGCTGTACAGAGGTAGATTATGATTGTGATTTCAGAGATATGGCTGCAGGATGACTAAGGCTGGAAGCTGAACCCCTAAGGGTGCTCAGTCTTTAAGAACGATAAGTAAAACAATAAGATGGTGGAGTAACATGGTTAGTGAAAGACTAAATCAATGCAATAGTGAGAAAGGATATTGACAGAGGAAATCTTGATTTCACATCAAACTGGGTAGAGCTAAGAAGCAACAAGGAGTGGAAAATATTATTGGGAATTTTCTATAGGCCTTCAAACAGTAGTGGTAAGGTTGGGGATGGCATCAAACATGAGAGTCGAGATGCCTGCAACAAGGGTACTATAGTAATCATGGGTAATTTTAGTTGACATAGACACTTGGCAAACCACTTTAGCTGTAACACTATTGTGGATGAATTCCTGAAGCATGCACAAGTAGGTTTTGTTTAAGACCAGCACATTGAGGCACCAACTCAGGGGCAGGCTATCCTAAAGCAAAACAAAGAACAATGAATGCTAGAAACCTGAAACAAAACAAGAATTTCAGGAGAAACTCGGGAGGTCTGGCAACAGCTGTGGTGCAAAAGCAGAGTTAATGCTTGGGTCCAGGGACCCAACATCAGAACTATTCGTAGCTAGCAAAACATGGTTACATATGCTGAAGACATGGGGTGGGGTGTGGGTGGGTGGGAGACAGATGGGCAAAGAAGGAGTAAATAAATAGGAGATTGAGTCGCAAGAGAGAGGAAAATAAAGACAGTTAGAAAGATAGTTATTTGTTCAAAAGCTATCACCTTGAATGGTCTTATTGGATTATTTCTTAACCTTTTCTATTTCAAGGGGAGTTGTCCTAAAATCAAAACAATAAGTTTATTATTTTATACATTCAACATGTAGAAAAGGAAAGTAGATAGAAAAGGAAATGGGGAAGGATAGACAAAAAAGGAGGAAAAAATGGAAAGGGCAAAAGGAAGGAGAGTGACAAGAGGAAAAAGGTGGGGGGAGGAAGGAGGGAGCAAAGGGAAAGGAAAAAGTCAAAAAGAATGTGGAAGGGCAAAATGGAGGGCTGGAAACAACAGAGGAAAAAAAATGAATAGAGAGAAGCAAGAGAATGGAGGCAAATAAGGGAGTAAGAGAAAATTTCCAATTACAAAATTAAAACCCGTCAGGTTATCCTACATCACGACACATACATGGTTCAATCAATGTTGTTGTGTTGGCAAATGAATAGGGGTTGAGTAAAAATAGGAGGGATTAAAAAAAGTGACAGTGAAGACAGGGAAAAAATTGATATTTCTTCATATAAAATTATGCTTTACATTCTTGGTTATTTCAGGTAAATATTTTAGCAATTTTTGTTCTGAATATTGGGAATGTTTTTGTTGCTATAATAGTAGCCGTGTGTCACTGAAAAGCAGATCAAATTGGTTCAGGTAGAGGTCCCATGGACCCGCTGGCAGCCTCATGGTTAAACAGCAAACTACTGCAGCTTCAGTTCACCCTCACTCAGAGATATGCTCTATGTGCAGAGGTTTTCTCAACTCTATTGCATCATCATTCAAACATTTTATGAATTATTTTTGTTTTCACATGACCTCTGCGTGATCTTTGCTCAGCTTGCAAAGATTTTTGGGAACTGATCTGAAGTTTCCATGGAGACTGCCAGGCCGATTGGTCCATCCTGCAGATGTGCCCTCATGACGCTGATTCACAAGGTGCATTCGAGTCAAGCAAACACATACGTGCTGTGATGAGGCATATTCAATAAAGAAAAAAACCTCAAGGCCACATCAAAAGGATTTGTTAACACAATCTGACACCTAACGCTTTGGAAACAGAGTGTGCACCTGCTCATTGACCTATCAGAGCAGGTAATAATGTGGCTCAGAGTCGATAATCTACATACATTACACAACGGCAAAGTTGGGTCATTTCAGAACACACCGAGACAAACACAATGTTTTTCCACCTTTAAATTTCAGTTCAAACCTGGCCCTGATTGCTTAGACAGACAATTTTGCCCTTTCTCCCTGTTCAGAAGCTTTCAGTTCAAAAGTGTCAACAGTCCATAATCCTGTATAAATCAACAGTGTTACTTTGAAAGGTCTTAGAAGTGATTCCTAAAATATGAATTAAGGAACATTACAATGATTAAAGCAAAAAAGGCTCTAGAATTTGTTTAGCCATGCCAGACCCAGCTGGGTTAACCATTGAAGGTTTGCTTTTTCTCTTATTTCTAACTCCCAAAAGTCTCTTCACTCTCTCTCAGTTTTATCCATGTTCTGCTCAGTATTAAAACTGTCAAGGCTCTGACAGGAGAAACGTGCTGATAAACAAGCCGACCTTTCACAGTCACACCATACTATGTTAGTTCAATCACAAAACCGGCTGAATAATTCTCTCTTGTGCTACTATGCAGAATAAAAGATTTTCATGAGGCTTCTTTAATGAACTCAAAATAATATAAATTTATTATAAACAATAACTCTTAAGAGAAGTGGCAAACAATGTTTGACATCTAACCCAAGAATTAAAACGATACCCCATTAATCTTAAACACAAGCATATCCACACGCCACAAGAAAAGTTTCTGCAGAGAAGATATTATTTTAAAAAGGCATAAAACATTGGCTATGGTCTGAAAACAAAATCTGGAATATGACAACTTCACACACTCCACCAGGTGTCATGTCAAGGAAAACTAATTGATGGCAGTCGTAGATTGAAAGGTCTTTCAAGCAAGGCTTTGATTTGAATAGAAATCAAGTTAGTTCAAGTTGTTGGAAAGTGATTACCAATTAGCTCTTCAGAATTTGCAAGGTAGTAAGACTTGAAAATTTTATCTGTTTCCTCAGAATACTTCAACCAAGGCTGAACTTCAGAAAAGACAGAGGCTTGTTTTCATTGACAGTCTTGGAGATCTTTCTCTTCTGAATCCCCAGATTTTAAAACATAAAGAAACACAAGTCCAAAAAAAATGCAAAGCAACCATTAACATAAAGATCCTATAATCTTTTCAAATCCAGGGTTTTCCAGCAATTAAGAGCTGTAAACCCTGTCTCTTATCTTCATAAAATATTTGCTTGCCTTTTCTCCACAATCATCTGATTTTGCAAAAAGAGATTGCGTACAATGTATATTAAACAGTTGTCTTCATTTCCAAGAAATCATATGGTAAGCCCTTTTTAATCCAGAAAATATCCTACAGTTTTATATCTTCCAGGATTGCACGTAGTCCTTAAAGATAAATATGTGTTCCCACCATTTTTATACATTCATACAGTAAAGGTGCACACAGACCCATTCTTTCACTCAAAACTGCACAACTCCTTGCTTCCTATGTTTTCTTCCTCAAATGTATAGCTTTGTAAAACCAGAAAAGTCAGCATCATAGTAAACCCGCATCTTCTCAGATTGTCTCATCTTCAATTTAGGTGTCACCTCAGATTATGGGAATTTAATGCTACATCTAATCTAGTGAAATCAAAGATTGAATCAGATGCTAAAGTCAATTCACATACAAACAATTTGTGGTGTTCAGGTCAGTCAGAAGGGAAGCTCAAAGTCAAACGTATTATAATTTACTCACTGAAAGACATTAGGGTAATGTAGAATCTTCCCATAGATTCAATGGACAATTCAATAAGTCAATTGCACAGTTGTGCTAGAACTCCACATTCAAATATGGGTTTGAGCCAAAATCTTATACTCTTCTTCACTAAAATAAACCTAATGGATCCAAACTTAAATCATTAACAATGTTGGAAGAAAGGTTACAGTCAGGTTAGACCTCATAGACAACATTAAAAGAAAGGCTACAATCGGCTTTATCCCTCAAAATATTTGTGTTAGGAATCAGGCTATCCTTTGACAGCAACATCTATCAATGAAAACTCTGATGCGGAGAGGCTGGCATTGGATTGGGGTAGACAAAGTCAGAAGTCATACAACACCAGGTTATAGTCCATAAGGTTTGTTTAAAATCACCAGCTTTTGGAGTACTTTCCTTAATCAGGTGAAGTGGAAAATGAAAGACTGTCCAAAGCCTGTTATAAGTAGACATGACAGATTTCTGTGGATCAACTCTGTAGGTCCTGACATCACCTCCAAGTCGTCTCCACTGATCAGAAGCAGGTGATTTGGTGAACAATGGGAGGTACCAGCTGAGGAAGCAATGAACTTGGAGGAAACAAAATATCTATTTCAAGAAGATACTAATCAAGTTCTTTTTCAGTCCTAGGCAGGCCACCTTGATACTGCTGCTGTGTTGAAGCAGGTAACTATGCTGTTGATTTTACATTCATGTGATGAGAATTTTGATGTCATTCGACGTGAAAAGATTCATGCTACACTGATAGGTTTAGGTAGACAGATGTTCTTTTTTAACCACTTGTTAGTGACAGGTGGGTGTCACTGACTAAACCAGCATTTATTCCCAAACCTAATTGTTGAGGGGGGTCAGGAATCACATGTAGGCTAGATCAGGTAGTGATGGCCAACTTCCTTCCTGAAAGTTAATTACACTAGATGGGTTTTTACAAAAATTGATGGTGGGTACATGGTTGCCTTAAGGCCAGTCTGAAGGTTTTTTTATTGAATTAAAACTTCACTAACTGGTGTGTTGGGGTGTGATTCCGTGTACATAAAATATTTGGCCTGGGATTCTGGATCGTTAATCCAGTCATATTATCACTGCTCCATCACCTTCCCCGAACATCATTACATGACTTTGGATCCATACAGAGATGCAGTATACCTCTTGTCTGAATCAGAAATGAATCAAAGAATATGGGGATAGTAGAGGAAACTAACGTTGAGGTTGATCAGCTAATGATCTGGCTACTTGGTGGAGGAATCTCATCAAGCTGAATAGTCAAAACCTATGGCTGGGTCTTGTGCATGTGTCGTATTTGTTGGAAAATTTGTGATTTACAAATGGAAACTTTCTAAAATTAGACAACAGCCAGACATGTCTTTTCTCACTCTGTATTAGTATAAACATGAGCTGGCAGGCAACTGCAATCACATGATAGAGCTTGCATCAGTGCACTTCAGTGCAGTGTTGGTCAAACTCTACTCTGAAATGTGAGCAAGGGTCAAAGACTGAACGCTACAGTCCTGCAAGCAGAAACTTCATCCTAAGATTTCCCTTCTGTTGAAGAAGTTCCCTTCCAAATAAACGATACTGGAAAAAAATCTTTTTTCATCTCTTTCTAAAACAGATTCATACCTCCAATAAAACATGTGGCACATTTGTAATCTATAAATCTTTCACTGACAGCAGGTACAACACCTGCACTTCATGTTACTGACCAATATTCCCTCAAAGTTGCGTAAACGCACAGCCACTTGGAGTTTCTCATGTCAATCAGCGCACTGAAGCATCAACGTCTGTTTCCAGATGCCCTATTACGCACAGACCTTGGAGATTGCACAGTGGCAGAAACATTCAGAGAATGTAGCTGCCAACTCACTGGAACACCCCTGGAGTCTCCAGGAATCTATTTTTATTATTTCATAGAACATGGAGTTTCACAGCAATTTATCAGTAAAACTGTAAATGTTGTCCAGAATATATGGATTTTGAATGGATTTAAATCACAACAATCAAGCATCAAATAGCAGAAGCATGCAGGAGGTGAGATGGATGTCAGTGAAACATCGAGAGATTAAACCTCCAGGATTACATCCAGATCTGACAATGTGACTTGCACAGATCCAGCTAAGCGTTAAAACAAAATCAGACACGAAACTGGTTCTACTTTCAAAAAACTATAATAATAGGTTGAGCTTCTAAAAGGAGGAAATGCTAAAATCTTAAGTTCATTCAAACTTACCTTTGACCAAGCTTTTAGTCATTTACCTTAATATCTCCTTGTATAGTTCAGTATCAGATTTTGTTTTGTGGCACCCCTGGGGAGTGTCCTTGGGCCTTTTCTTGCATTGAAGGCTGACAAAAAGATTATAAACAAAAATGTAGGTACTAAAAAGATAAAGTCCCACAGGGCCTCTCTTCCATGACAGAGAGACACGACTAGTGGTGGTTTAACCCGAGGGTCACTGCTCCTCAGGCTAGGGGAGAGGTTAGTATATAGGTACTAGTTACAAGCCGGTGTCACCTCTAGGTCTCAACTTCATATTATCCTTTTTTAAGCAAGCTTAACATTGGAAAGTCAGGAGTGTGCATTCATTTACACATTAATATCTGTTCAGCTTGCTTAAAAAAGGATAATACGGAAAGAGAACTTTTGATAGATGGCATCACAGCAAAATGCTTGACTATTGGACTATAATTCTCCTCAAGAGTTTCTCTGGACTCCCTGCCAACCCATTATCATTTCACAGCAGTACCTTTGGGCCTACATTCAGAATTGAAAAATATGTCAAGCCATTCTCTCGTTATTGCAAACTTCTGAACCTCTGTTTAATTGATATGACTGTTAACTGTAACCAAAACTCTGCTGCCTTTGTCCTTACTTGAACCAACTTCCACTCGTCTATCATTTCCAAAATTCTTATTCTTGTTTTAAAATGTCTCCTCTCTACCTCTTTAAAGGTGATGGATGAATAGCATGTATTTAATGGAAGGACAACAAATAGCTGATTTTTGGATGGCCTCAGGTTCTGAGAGAATGGCATGTGGGAAGCCAGCTAGTAGCGCAAGTATACTGGCTTTCATAGAAAAAGGATGAGAGTACAGGAGGAGTGATGTCTTGCTGCAATTATACCGAGCCTTGGTGAGACCACACCTAGAATATTGTGTGCAGTTTTGGTCTTATCTGAGGAATAATGGGAAGGGCAGCGAAGATTTACCAGAATGCTTCCTGAGGTGGCAGGACTGATGGAAAAAGAGATTATGTCTGGAGTGCACAAGAATGTGAGAGGATCGCATAGGAATTTATAAATATCTGACAGGATTAGACAGGATGCAGGAGGAAGTTGACAGGAGAGTCCAAGAGTAGAGGGTAAACCATTTAGGACTAAGCTGAGGAGAAATTTCTTCACGTGGAGATTGGTGAGCCTGTGGAATTTGTTGTGACAGGAAGCATTCAAGTCCAAAACATTATATGATTTCATGAAGAAGTTAGCTGTAGCACTTGTGGCTAAATGGATCAAAGGATACAGGGGAAAAGCAGGAACAAACTAATATTTTGGAAGATCAGCCATGATCAAAATAAATGGCACAGCAGGCACAAAGGGCCAAATAGCCTACTCCTGCTCCTATTCTCTTTGTATCTATGTGGAAAGAGAACCAGCAAGTGCATTCACAACTCACTGGACAACAATGGAGAGGCATTGATGGAGGATGGTGTGATCAACCATGTCAAAGTTCGCTGGCAAATCAAGAAGGATAAGGAAAGTTAATTTACTTTTGTTGAATCACACAGTCACTTGTGACTTTGTGAAGAGTTGTTTTGTTACTCTGGGAAGTGGGAAGCTTGATTGGATGGATTCAAACATAGACATTCGAAGATGAAGAACATTGATTTGGGAGGCGAACATGCTCAAGGATAATAGAGTGGAGTTTGCAAGGGTCTTTTTGAGGAGAGAGATGATAATGGCAGATTTGCAGGAGAGCAGAGCAACATCTGAGGAGAGAACTTAATACCAATAAACGTGGGGACCAGAAAGGGAAGTGTACAAGTTAATTATTTATCTTATTTGGTGACAGAGCACATTTAGTATTTAGAAATCTGAATTATAGCCTTGTGATAGTCTAACCGTACATTGAATCTACAATGTGTTAAACCCTTGCTTACAGCCAATATGAACCCCTGCTGTGATTTCCAGATGTAAGATTCTACTTTAAATTGCAAATCTTTTGCTTTTCAGGTTTTCTCTTATTATACTTGAGTACAATTAAACAGACATCAAGAATTTTGTTTTGCACCTAAACATGACTTATTTCACCAACATAATTAGGTTTATTTTATCCTCATGGAACATATGCGCACACATTTTCCATTAGCAAGTATAAAGACAGACCCTTGTGGAACCTCTGAATTTCTAATTTTGTTTAAAGACAATGACTTTTTTTTTGGGTCATGTGCAATCACTGAAAATACTGCAATTAATTTGTGTACACCAAGTTCGCATAAACAGCATTAATATAGCGGCCACACCATCATTGTCATGGGTGCTCTATCCAAAGGCAGATCTAGTCAGATCAAACATTTGAGCTCCTCCACTGGGAATATTGTGGCTATGTCTCAATGGGCAAGTCGTCACTAACTGAACTGGAACTATGCTGGAATGCAGTGACAAACTACCAGAATATAAACAATTAAAAGGCTTACAATGACAGCACAAATAAACACCAGCAGCATTGATGGAACCCCCTATCAAATGGGTAGGTGAAATCATGCTCGGCAAGGAAGAGAATGAGACCCCGGGTTGTATCCAGCAAAATCCCGAAAGAAACAAGCCTGGCAATATTAAAAGAATAAGAATGTTGATTGTACAATGAACTGGAAAAGGAAGCGAGAGAAGCTAGTTCAAGAAAAGTCAAAGAAAAAATGAAACATCCTAGGATAAAGTCAGTCCAGTAGATAGAAGAGGTGACTTTGTGAGTGATAAAGTGAGAATGATATATTCAGGGGCAAGTGAAAAGAAAGTAGCAACAAAACTAGATAAGGAAATTGCAAAATGTGTCAGCGAGGTGAATCTAAAGGGGCAACCAGTGGACATTACCATCATTCAGATATCTATGACCGTAGAAAAGCATCCAGGCAAGGGAGGTTGATAAAATGTGAAATAGAACTCAAAAACTTATCAGATATATTAATTTTCTAAAGGGTGGAGGGGTAACTTTATTTGTACAAGATGGAATAAATACGATAGCAAGATGTGAATTGGAGCAGAAAATACAGAATCCACATGGAGGGAATAAATAACAAGGGGAAGACAACATTGATAAGAGAAGTCAACAGGCTTCCTAACAGTAGCTATAAAGTAGACAGATTTAATCAGAAAATGATGGGGGTACGTATAAAATGCAATCCATTAATTACAGAAAACTTTAATCTTCCTGTAGATGGGGAAAGTCACATCTGCAAAGGTAGCCACAAAGAAGAATTCACAGTATATACGAGACAGTTTCCTAGAACAATATGCTTCGGCTTCAATCAGGGATCTTGCTATTTTGAATCTGGTGATGTATAATGAAGCAGGTATAACAAATGATCTCAAAGTAAAAGATCCCTTATGAAACAGTGTCCATAACATGTCAGAATTTAGCATTCAATTTGAAGGGGAAAAACTTGGGTTAGAAACAACTGTGCTAAACTTCACTTATGGATAATTATAAAGAAATGAGGACAGAGTTAGCTGGAGTGGAATGGGAAATGAGTTTAGCAGCAAGACCAGTGGCAGATATTTAAGAAAATATCTCATGGCTCACAACAAAGATTCTTCAGGGACTTGAGGCAGGATAGATGCAGAGAGTGGGAGAATCTGGGACCGGAAGGCATAATCTCAGAGTAAAGGAGTTCACTGAAATGAGGAGGAATTTCATCTCATAGAGGGTAGTGATCAGTGGAATTCTTTATCACAGAAGACTGTTGAGAGTGGATCATTAGTTATATTCACTGCTGAGATTGATTCCTTCATTGATTAAAAAAACCTTAAGTTATAGGAAAAGCTGGGAAAGTGTCATTGAGGATTATTGGATCACCCATAATCTCATTGAATGGCACAGCAGACTTGATGGGTTGAATGGCCTACTTCTGATCTAACATATTCTGATTTGTGGTCTTATTAGCTGATGGATTAATATTATTCAGAACACTGGGAAGAATGCCACTCGACAAAACATGATTTGGAGGTGTCAGTGTTGGACTGGGGTGAACAAAGTTAAAAATCACACAACACCAGGTTATAGTCCAACAGGTTTATTTGGAAGCACTAGCTTTCGAAGCGCTGCTCCTTCATCAAGTAGTTGTGGAGCAGAACCATGCGACACAGAATTTATAGCAACATGATTACAGTGCCATGGAATGTAATATTAAGTAAATTTAGCTTGAGTCTTTCATCCTTTAGAATGATCATGCTAGTTTTGGTTCATTCATATGTAAATCCCAGAACTTGTTTTAATGTTGCATTCTCAAGATAGCTTTTAATGGTAGGTGCCATCTCAGCTCAGATAATGTATTGAAGGTGCAAAGTTAAAGTCTGTCTGTGACCCAATGTTAGGTCCGACTGATTCTATTTTTAAAGTGAGACTTACAGAATTTAACATGGATTTATGCAGTTTTTGAATAAAACAAAATTCTGCAAGTACAAATTCACCCCACAAACTTATGTGTGCGCTTGTGCAGGCAAGTACAGAGTGTGTGCATGTGTGGGGGTGTAATGGAGTATAGGTCTGTGACAGGGTGCGTGTGTGGGAGAGAGTGTGGAGGGTGCCTGAGTGTGCATATGAGAGAGAGCTTGCATATGAGAAAGGGTCTGTAGGTGTGTGTGCGTGTATGTGTATGTGTGAGTGTATAGTGCAATGGGGTCACTTGTAGTGCGACATGAACCCAAGGTGACCCCACTGCACGATTTACTCTCACACACGCACACCCTTATAGACCCACACACCCATGCAGACCTCTCTCATCACCAAGCTTTCTCTCATACGCTCACACATACAACTCCCACACTCCCTCTCACACAGGCACCCATTCGCAGACTTATACCCCATTACACACTCACACACTCACAGAAGTCACACCTCCACACATACACGCACTCACTCAGTTTCCTCTGCACAAACACACATATAAGTTTGTGGGGTGAATTTGTACTTGCAGAATTACATTTTATTTTGCTCAAAAACTGCATAAATCCATGTAAAATTCTCTAAGTCTCACTTTAGAAAGAGAATTAGTCTGACCTAACGTTGGGACACAGACAGACTTTAACTTCACACCTTCAATGCATTAGTTGAGTAGAGATGGCACCTATTGTTAAAAGCTGTCTTGAAAATGTAACTTTAAAAAAGTTCTGAGATCTACTTATGAAGTAACCAAAACTAACATGATCATTGTAAAGGATTTGGAGATGCCGGTGTTGGACTGGGGTGTACAAAGTCAGCAGCGCTTTGAAAGCTAATGCCTCCAAATAAACCTGTCAGACTAAACCTGGTGTTGTGTGATTTTTAACAATAAAACATGCTACGAGGTATCTGACACCTGCCTGAAACGGCACTAAATTGCAGCATTCTCTTGGTTCAGCCCTGGAGTTTGAGACTACATTATATGATCAAGTCTACAGAGAAGGGCTCAAAGCTCCAACCTTCTGACAAGTGACAGTTCTACAAAACCACAGCTGACGATTATACAAGCGTTAGTTTATATCTAGGAAGTGAAAATCAAGATATCAATCCCCACCCCACCCACCCTCCTCCACCTCAGGAAAACTGATATCTATTAAAGAATCTTGATTATCAATGTAGCTAGGATCAAAGACCAAGGATGAACTTTGCACCTTCTTTATCTTTACTTTTGAGCCAAATAACAAACAGCAAATTTACCACCTCAGCTGCAGGAGATTGCAAAGATTGGCTGTGACAAGTTAAATTTTTAATGCACACCTGTGGGGGGAAATGGATAACAATTCACTTTAAAGTCAGCTGTTTCGGAGAAGAAAATTTGTTTGACTGCAACAGCATAATCTGGCATATACTGAAAAAAGGGAATATATTTCCTCTGGCATTGATAAAGAAAGGTGAATTTATTAGATCACTGCTACCTTTGATATATCACAAAATGGGAGAGCAATCCAATAGGGAGAGGGGCTTGAAGGGAGATCACTGTGAATTGAAAATAGGCAAACCTCCCCAAAGCCTCTTGCATATTCTGTTCTTATTAATAATTCTTGATTGGGCATGCAGTTTTGAGAGTAAGCAAACACAAATACAGGCTGACAAGATTTCAAACATTAGGAACAATTGATTTCTAATTGTTGACGGGGAAAAGAATTGGGGGTGAAGGGATGTTATTGGTGAAGTGGTAAAAGGACAAGATGGTAATCCACACTATGACAATTTAATGGAACATGCTGTATATTCTGAAAACAGTGGTTAAAGTGGTAGTACATGGTGAATGTTATATATCACCATACAATCATTGTAATAGAGTTGGTCTCAGGTTCACTATGTTCGCATTGAAAGTTCAAGCCCCACTCCATACATGAGGCAACTATCTAGGCTGAGACTCTGGAGCAGTATTGACAGAATATTGTATTGTTGGAGATGCCTTCTATTAGATGATATGTTAAATCAAAACACCCTAAATGCCTGCTCAGTAGACAAAAATGATCACATGGAACTATTTCAAAGCAGAGCTGAGGAATTTTCCCCCATGGTCCTGGTTAATATTTCTCCCTCAATTAACATAATGATATCTAGTCATAATCATATTGCTGTTGCAGGATATGGCTTGGTACAAATTGGCTGTTGTGTTTACTATATTATAGCAGCACCTAAATTCTAAAAGTACTTAATTGGCTGTTATGCATTTTGGGGCTTCATGAAGTTGTGAAGTGCATCTGACTAGGCTGGGGCTGTTTTCCCTGGTGCATCAGAAGCTGAGGGCTGACCTAACAGAGGTTTTTAAAATCATGAGGGATGGGTAGGGTAAATAGATAAGGTCCTTTCCCTGGATTGGAGGAATCCAGAACCAGAGGGCATAGTTATAGGGCGAGAAAGATTTAAAAGGGACTTATGGGTAACTTTTTCACAGAAAGGGTGGTGTGTGTATGGAATGAGTGCCAAAGTGGTGGAAGAGACTGGCACAATTACAACATTTAAAAGGCATTTGGATGGGTGCATGAATAGGAAGGGTTTAAGAGAGATATGAACCAAATGCTGGCAAATGGAACTAGATTAATTTCGGCAATCTGGTCAGCATGAGCGTGTTGGACCAAAGGGTCTATTTCCATGCTATACATATCTATCACTCTATGTTAACAAATTAAATTATATGTCTCCATATCATAGTGAGGTTGCTGCCGCTGCTGATCAGATTGTTGCTCCCAGGAAGATGGCATTCCTGCTACATGAAGGAGAGCATAAAATACCTGCACTTGACCAGCCTTGTTGATGCTGTGCAATCATTAGGCAGCCTCCTGCACAATGCAGCATACACACTGTTTTATACCTGTTGAGACCTATCTTTGACAAAAGGCTGAATGATAGAACATAAAACATAGAACATAGAACAGTACAGCACAGAACAGGCCCTTCAGCCACGATGTTGTGCCAACCATTGATCCTCTTGTATGCACCCTCAAATTTCTGAGACCATATGCATGTCCAGCAGTCTCTTAAATGTGCCCAATGACCTTGCTTCCATAACTGCTGCTGGCAATGCATTCCATGTTCTCATAACTCTTTGTGTAAAGAACCCATTTCTGACATCCCCTCTATACTTTCCTCCAACCAGCTTAAAATATTACCCCTCATGTAAGCCATTTCTGCCCTGGTAAATAGTCTCTGGTTATCAACTCTATCTATGCCTCTCATTATCTTGTATACCTCAATTAGGTCCCCTCTCCTCCTCCTTTTCTCCAATGAAAAAAGTCTGAGCTCAGTCAACCTCTCTTCATAAGATCAGCCCTCCAGTCCAGGCAGGATCCTGGTAAACCTCCTCTGAACCCTCTCCAAAGCATCCACATCTTTCCTATAATAAGGCGGCCAGAACTGGATGCATGAAACAATACAAAGGCTTCGGGTATTCCTTTCCTCAACTTATGCAACGCATACGCCACTTACATATTCCCACCTAATGATCTTCAGAATTGAGTCTTTTTGGATGTGAAAGATGTGTCTTCAACCTGTCTTCCTTTGCAAGTTGTAATCTTTGTATAAGGAAATACTGTGAAGTGAGTGAGTGAAGATCTTGTGCTGCACATTTCATGCAGCAAAGTTTTACAAACCTACAGCAGCCTTTGACATCTGGCTGATGGAACAATAATTACAGAATTCAATCTCTCTTAGCAATACTATTCTGAGTTGGCCTTTTACGATGAGTTGTATGTTGAATTAAGCCTAACACTTGCTCTGTTTCAGGCAGCCATTATTGCAACCTTACTTACTGTTCCCCAACAAAGAGGCAACATCTCAGACTCACAGCTAATATATCACAAACCCTCTCCACTTAAAAAAAACTTGTGCATTAAAACGTAAAACAGTCCACATACATCATTTCCCAAAACAAATTATGACTAAACCGACAATGAAATTTAACAGGACGTATTTCATATTTGTTTTTACTGTAATCAGAAACGTAGCAACACTGTTAGAATAATTTGCATGTTAAAAATGATTGTATTCCTGTAACACCAAGGTGCCTTTAACAAGAGTACACATTTAGAAGAATGAAAACAATTTATTTCTGTTCTTTCCTACATACTGCCACTTAAATAGCTACTTAGCAGGACAGAACTTGCAGACTGCTTAAAAGAGGGACATTACAATTTTTTTGCATTTTTGCACTCAGCAGGAGAAATGCAAGAATGCCAATTTCCAATGATCACAACCACCTCTAACACGTGAGAAATTATCATGCCTGCAGGTAATTCAAAATATAGCAGGCCTATCATTTCCTCCTGCTTTCTCCATAACAACATGGTAATCAATCAGCGCCCTTTTCTTCACTGGTATAAACTGTTGTGGATGTTTGAAATTTGTTGTTCTTGCTCTTGGCCTGATAAGAGCAAGGCAAAAAGCTTCAGCAATATGTAACTCTTTTCAGCTATTTCAATGTGACATTTTCCCCTTTTCATATGGGCATCTCTTTTCACTTCCATTAGTTGGACACTGCTCTCTCAAACTCCTAGTGTCAACCCTGAATTTGACTTTGATTGCCCATACCACTTAATGGTTAGGAATGTAACATAGATAGATTTGTCTTAGTCAAAGATCCTAACTCAATTTTTCTTTACTGAATAGATTTTGTGATACTGTCAGATTTCAGTTTCTTTCTGACTTTGAGGGACTGGAGGAGGAATTTGGATTTGAAGAAATTCTTCTGGTTGCTCTTTGTCTGATTTGCCATTCCAAACAAATGATTTACATGACACTGACAAGAGAGTCTCTCTAATCTTCACTAGGTATAAAATGTATCTGACCTCTTTACAACAACTCCAATCACATGCTTCCCCTGATCACTTCAGTGACTTTTCTGTCTAGCACTGAGGTTTCATGTCTAACGTATTATGATTTATCTTCACTTGGTCTTGCTTTGCTTTGACTTGTTACTGGTGTCAGGCGTAAGTAAACTGAGCCTTGTCTGAGGAGCGTGTTTAAACATTAACTTGTGAGTGACTTGTGGTAGATCATGGTGTTTTTCTGTACGTAAATAGAAAATTGTTTAGCCTGCAAATAGTTCTGCGAAGCCCTCTTCAAAACTCATACACTTCTTTCTGCAGCACCATTCAATCTTGGTTGGGAACACTCGGTAACCACTTCGCAGAACACCTATGTTCTCTCCGCAAAAAATACTCAGACCTTCCAGTTGCCTGCCACTTCAGCATACTACCTTGTTCCCTGGTTAACATCTGTGTCACAGGTTTGCTGCAGTGTTCCAGCAACTGTCAGGGAAAGCTGGAAGAACAGCACCTTGTTTTCCACTTGGGAACTCTACAGCCTTCTGGACTCAATATTGAGTTCAACAATTTTAGGGCTTGAGGCATCTCACCTCAACACTCACATCAGGTCCTGTTCTCATATGGTCTGCTATCACACTAGCTATTGTTAGCCACTATTATCCCCATTAGCAGCTTTTCTTTCTCCTAAACTGACCGTTATTCATTCCTTTGTCTGTCTAAATGTTCTTTCTTCTCCTTGGGCTCGATCTCCACCTATTCCTTACTTGCTCCCACCACCCTATATTTTGCATAAAAAGACAACTTTTTCCCCAGCTATCATCACTTCTGAAATGTTAACACTGATTTCTCTCCATAGATGCTGCCAGACCTGCTGAGACTTGCCAGCAATTTCTGTGTTTGTTGTTGGTTGGGGAGATGATAGTCTAGTGGTATTGTCTCTAGAATGCCGATCCAGAAAATCAGCTAACGGTCTGGGGACCAGGATTCAAATCTATTTTCCATCACTGAGGCAATTTTGTATCAGCATTGTTCCTGACCTCTTTTTTCAATGGCATTGTACCAAGTGTATTCTGAAAGTTCATGTACAGCCTAACAGTGTCACAATTAGAGCCTGTTAGCTCTTCAAAAACCTCCAGCATATTAGTTAAACATGATTTCCCTATTCAACTTATATTTTTTCGAGATAGCTACTAATTTTATCGCAAATAATTGTCCTGAATAACTGTTGCTCATACTTCATAATGCAACCTTCCAAAGTGTCAGATGTACAGTGTTTTTTAATTTGGCTTGAGATACTTAAACTTATCCTTTTAACTTCCTTATTCAAAGACTTCCTGGTGGTCTTTCTTTATAAAAGCACTCATGGGATTGTTGGCTTCGTTGCCTGGCCAGCAATTATTGGCCATCCCAGTTGCCTTTGAGAAAGTAATAGTGGCCTTCTTGAATCACTGTAGTCTATATGCTTTAGGTAAACTAACAACACCCTTAGGGAGGGAATTGCAGGACTTTGACCCAGAGACAGAGAAAGAATAATAAATATTTCTATTACACTCCTAACTCCTGCTGAGTAGACGGTGGACAGGTTTTATGGGATCAGGTGGTGAGTTGCTTGCTGCATATTCCTAGCCTTTGATCTGAGTTTGTAGCCACTGTAGTTATACGGCAAGTCTAGATGAGTTTCTGATGAATGGTAAACCCAGAATGTTAGTGGTGGGGGATTCAGTGATATTAACACTACTGAATGTCAAGGGGCAGTGGCTGGATCGTCTTCAGTGGAGATTGTCATTGCCCGGCAGTTGTGTGGCATGAATATTTCTTGCCACTTTTCAACCCGAGCCTGGTTACTTGTCCAGGTCTTGTTACATTTGAACAAAGCACGGATTCAGTATCTGAGGAGTCACAAATGATGCGGAATATTGTGT
Organism: Chiloscyllium plagiosum; assembly: GCF_037043375.1. Lineage (NCBI taxonomy): Eukaryota > Metazoa > Chordata > Chondrichthyes > Orectolobiformes > Hemiscylliidae > Chiloscyllium > Chiloscyllium plagiosum. The sequence goes on along the minus strand of NW_028270163.1, from coordinate 7,948,466 downwards.
AATTAGCAGCAAACATCAGCATTTCTGGCATTATGTTGGTGGGAAGGTCAGTGATAAAGCAGCTGAAGATGGTTGGGCCTAGGACACTATCCCGAGGAATTCCTGAGCATATTTTCTGGAGCTGAGGTGACTGATCTCTAACAAACACAACCATCTTCCTGATGTGCAAGGTATGACTCCAACAGCGGAGAGTTTGCCCCCAAAACTCATTGATTCGGGTTTTGCTAGGGCTCCTTGATGCCACACTAAGTCAAACACAGCCTTTATATCAAAGGCTGTCATTCTCACCTCCCCTCTGGAATTCTGTGCTTTTGTCCATATTTCAACCAAGGCTGTAATGAGGTCAGTAGACTTGGTGGAACACAAACTGAGCCTCACTGAGCAGGTCCTGCTTGATACTTTCCATAACTTTACTGATAGTCAAGAGCAGAGCAATGGCGAGGTATTTTCCCCTTAGCAGAGGAATCACTGACCAGGGGGCATAAATTTATGATAAGGGGCAAGAGGTTTACAGGTAATACAATAACTGTTCTTTTCTCCCAGAGGGTGGTGGGAATCTGGAACTGACTGCCTGTAAGGGTAGGGGAGACAGAAACCCACATAACATTTAAGTAGTAATTTTATGTGCACTTCCATGATGCCAAGGCCTGGGCCATGTACTGGAAAATGGGGTTAGAATCACTAGGTGCTTGTTTTTGACCGGTGTAGACTCAATGGACCAAAGGGCCTTCTTCTGTGCAGCAGAGCTCTACGATTTCTGTCCTTACTGAAATTAACTTTGTCCAGTTTAATTGTACTTCCTTACGATAATTCCTTCCTGTTGAGATGACTTTGTTCTTCCTACTACTATAAACGGCAAGTAATTTAAAATAGTATCATAGTCCACTCTCACACTAACTTCAGGCAATACAGGAATGCTGTTAGTCAGTTTCACACCAGTTTTGCATGAGAGAATGCAACTCAGGGATCTACTGCAACAACAGTTAAAGCAAGCTGCAAGTTGTAAATCTCACACTTTCATTTCTACTGTGGTATTGAAATTCTATCTTCAGCCCCACCACTCACTTATTGCATGGTTTTCTTACTCTCCTACTGAGTATAACACTTGACTTCCTGTTCATTAACATCAACTTCTGTTTCCACATATATCATGTGCATGAGGTCTAAATTCCTTAACTAACTTTAGATTTAGCATGACCTCAACTCGGTAAATGGCTGCAAGCTGGAAACTGTAGTTTCCTCCAATCTTGCACGCTGTCTGGATAAGATACACTTTCCCACACTCCAAGCACTTTGACTGAAAATTGGGACATTTAAATTGTCAATGGATACCATTGAGAAAGTGTATAAGGTATGAGCAGGTAGGGAAAGAGTTAAGTTTTGAGTGTTGTGAAACAAAGGTTCAGCTAAGCATGACTTAGATCAGATAAGAACTTGCAGTAAGCATTGGGGTGCTGGACACAAGGGCAGTGGGTTAACAAGGTGGAAAAGCATTCATTACGTAAAGCCATTTAACAAGAAGAAGAAGAATTCAGTACGTAAAATCAATTAACAAGGTGAAAGGTATTCATTATGTGAAGCCAGTTAACAAGGTTAAAAACATTCAATGTGTAATGGCAGATGGATTAATCTTTACTATAGACACTCGGTGATTGTAATGGTCACTCAATCAATTTGTACGTTGCCTTATCTGGATGCTCCTCCCTGCACGTGACTATATAATTCATTAAGAATCTGCTGTTCGAGAGAAGACCAAGAACTCATATCTCTGCGCACATGGGCAATGGTTCTCTCTCCCTCCAGTGCCTGGAATAGAGACGAAGGAGGTAAAGCCATACTGTGTCTCTAAGCATTTTGCTTCGAGTGAGGCGGAGATGGGACAACAATATTGGCACAGTCGGCAGGATCCAAACGAATAGTAATGATCGGACAGTGTCAGCAATCGCCCAGAACACTGGTATCTCGAGACAGACCGGCCCACAAGTTGGCACGGTGGTTAGCACTGCTGCCTCACAGCACCAGGGTCCCAGGTTTGGTTCCAGCCTCAGGTGACTGTCTGTGTGGAGTTTGCACATTCTCCCAGTGTCTGAGTGAGTTTGCTCCAGTTTCCTCCCACAATCCAAAGACTTGCAGGTCAAGTGAATTGGCCATTGGCAATGGCAAATTGCCTAAATGATAGATACATTAGTCATAGGGAAATGGGTCTGGGTGGGTTACTCTTCGGAGGGTCGGTGTGGACTGGTTGGGCTGTAGGGCCTGTTTCCACTGTAGGGAATTTAACCTAAACCTTGGTCCCTCCTGATATTCTTGTGCATCAGAAACAGTCCCCCCCCCCGTTCAATCAGTCTCTATTCTAAGGAATCCTCAGATGGTAATTAGTTCAGCGTAGAGAGAGAGTTTCGCAAATGCACTGACAAAGGTTTGAGTCCTCTGCGCAGTATTGGGGTTCAAGTCCCCTGGGTGGGTTTAATTGAGGTTTGAGTCCCCTGCGTGAAATTGAAGTTCAAGCCCTCTGTGCTGCATTGGGGTTTGAACCCCCTGGGTTAATTTGAGGTTCGAGTCCCCTGGCTTTAATTTAGCTTCAAGTCCTCTGCACTGTAGAGGGGTTAGAGTCCCCAGCATGCTGACAAACAGGGGTCAGAGTCCCTAACGTGCTGACAAACAGGGGTCAGAGTCCCCAGCGTGCTGACAAACAGAGGTTCGGGTTCTCTATGTTAAAGTGGGATTCGGGTCCTGTGTCTTTAATTGGGATTCAAGTCTTCTGTGTTTATAGAGTCATAGAGATGTACAGCATGGAAACAGACCCTTCGGTCCAACCTGTCCATGCCGACCAGATATCCCAACCCAATCTAGTCCCACTTACCAACACCCAGCCCATGATGCAAGTCCTCTGTATTTGATTGGGGTTCTAGCCCCCATGAGGAGTAAAATGACAAAGGGGTTCAAGTCCCATTGTGGCAAAATTTGAGGCTCTGCAATTCTTTGTTCTGAGGGGAGTGGTTTGGACTGTGGTGCCAGGTTGTCCGCTGCAAGTGCTTTCTCTTTTTCTAAGTGTAATTTCAGCGAGAAGATGCAAAAAAAACAAGAAACGCTGAAATTAAGGTTGTACTAACACTTGGGCTGAAAAAGGAAAGTTTCAATGTAAATTGTGCCATGCTGAGAGTGTTTGATGTTTAAAGACTTTGATTTGTTAAAACACTGCTTCAGAAAATCCTTTTAAGTAACTGTTTTGCCTTGTTTGAATCAGGATCTTGATTCAATGTGTTTTGTGGGCTATGTAATGGAATAGGTTTTGTTTTTATATTGAAATTGTACAACATTATGTCCTTTTTAAAATTATCAAACTTGTAACCTTAAAACCAATTGATTGAGTGCCTTGAGCTCCTGATTTGTTTGAAATTCTACAATGCCTGTTTTAAAAACAACAGTTGAGTCAGTGGTCTTGCTGTAGCCAGATGACAGTATTGTATTAAAATGTCTTTGCTGTTGTCTTTTTAATGCACAGTATTCACAAAAAGAAGAATGCATTTTGAGTTGAATGTTTTGTTTAGATATTACAGAATAATATAACTTGAGGCTGAGCTGTTTCAGTCCTGTTAATTATTGTCAAGAGTTCACTGGCCCCTTTCATATTGAAAATTAAAAGAATGTTGATCTCTGCCAAAGTTGCCATTGTAATTCCAACTGTTTTATTTGGGAAGTTCCACTTGGAGAACATATTTTAAAATATTCATCATTTGTTTCCCACAAATACTTGAGATTTAAATCTGAACTGAAATGGCCTCTTAAATGGCTAGAACATAGGAAACATTTTGTTTTTTTCTTGCTGTTCTAGATTTTTGTAATACTTTTCCTGACAGCTTTCACATGAGCCAAGTATCAGTTTGTTAAAGGAAAATAATTTTTGAATAACCTGAATGGGGTTCCCCCGAGGGTTTGATTTTAGGACCACTGACTGTTGTTTATAAATGATTGAATTGTTTAGGCAGTACAATTTAGAAGTTTATGGATTGTATAAGACTTGGCAATGTCATAAATAGTGAACAGAGTAACAGACTTCAAGACAACTGAGCACGTTGAAATAGACAGACACAGTTTGGGTGTACTTAAATGTGTGACTGTCTTCATACTGATAACTACCTTGGCAAGGAAGGAATGAGACAGGGAATGCATAGATACTTTCAGCAGCTAACATCATCTCTAGATTGTCTCTATTCACAGGTAAAGCACGCCTTCGGACCACTGCCCACTCCTCCACAACCAGATCCAACGGATTCAATCAGCTCCCCTGTCACGAGCACAAAAAGTGAAGAAGCTAACAACAGTGAAGAGGAGGTCGGTACACTTTTTGTCAGTGGCCTTCCTATGGATATTAAACAACGTGAGCTTTACCTTGCCTTTCAATAATTTAAGGGATATGAAGGTTCACTGATCAAGCTAACATCACAACAGCCAGTTGGTTTTGTGACATTTGACAGCAGAAGCAGTAAAGAATGCTGCGTTCACCTAGCCTGCAGCTGCAGCTGTTGCACTGTACACTCAGGTGCACTGGTATCCTCCAACTGAAGCATCTCTGGAAGGATGGAAGCCTAGTCAGTTTGGTTAAGTATTTAACTGCCATTATCCAAGTTTTCAGATTTCACCATGGAGTGATACAAAAGGACAGACTGAATTTTGTTTTCAGCTTGGACTTTAGAGAAGTAGATTTTGGAGAACTGGCTCGTTCCTACTCGACTTGGAGGGGATCGAGTGGTCACTAAGGACTATGAATTTAAGAATTTTACTGGTGAATGTTTTCCCACATGGGAGGATTCTTCCAATTCTATTTACTATAACAGACTAGTAATTTTTGCTATAATCATTGTATGCTGTGTGTCAACAACTTGCTTAAATACTAGCTGTCGGAGTCTTATGAAAGCTGGTAGTGCCATCTAAGTGGTTACCATGAAATGATAAAAGGAGGGAATGAGAAAGTTTATAAGGTATGAGCAGGTAGGGAAAGAGTTAAGTTTTGAGTTTTGTGAAACAAAGGTTCAGCTAAGCATGACTCAGATCAGATAAGAACTTGCAGTAAGCAATGAGGTGCTGGACACAAGGGTAGTGTGTTAACAAGGTAGAAAAGCATTCATTATGTAAAGCCATTTAACAAGATGAAGAAGAATTCAGTATATAAAATCAGTTAACAATGTGAAAGGTATTCATTATGTGAAGCCAGTTAACAAGGTTAAGAACATTCATTGTGTAACAGCAGATGGATTAATCTTTACTGTTGACACTCACTGATTGTAACGGTCACCAATCAATGTGTATATTGCCTTATTTGGATGGTCTTCCCTGCAAGTGATTATATAATTCATTAAGAATCTGTTCGAGAGAAGACCAAGAACTCATGTCTCTGCGCACATGGGTGATCGTTCTCTCTCCCGCCAGGGCCCGGAATAAAGATGAAGGAGGTAAAGCCATACTGTGTCTCTAAGCGTTTTGCTTCAACTGAGGCAGGAACAGGATGACACCATGGCAATGCAACTTCTAATCTGCAGACTCTGAGATTGTGAACTTCGATGCTGAAGCTTGGATCTTTTTGAAATCCTGTAGACTTCACCTGCTGGTTCAGAATAAAAACTCCCATGCAATCTGCAACTCTCTTTTTGACATTTCCAGGTCCTCACTACAGGCCTCCATGCACATCAGCCTTTGTTCAAAAGCTTGGTCTGAATTTTATTATTTTTTAGATCTTTACAAATATGTTGTTGAGGTTGATTTCTAAGCTTGTGCCATACCCACAGTGAAATTGGAGTTTCTTTAACTGAAGAATGGAATCTGAAACAAATCTTACACAACAATATTGTCCCTAATTGTGCATAACTCTTGGTGCAATTTCATTCTTAATCATGTCTTTGTAACAGTCCAGAATCTCATTATTTTCAAAATAGTCCAGAGATCGGAAGTCTCACAGAGTGGGTAGCCATAATCTCAAACATATCTGGCCCCATCTTTGGTAAGAAAAGCAATTATTTTATCTTCATTTCCTATTTTATTCACTTAGAGACAAAAGGTTTAACACTCATTGATAATTACACTAATCCTCATCGTTAGGGATGACATCTCATATTATCCTCAAGTATATATTTCCAGTATTTTTTTTTCAGTTATGCAGCATATTGGCTCACTGTGTACTTAATATGATGTGCATCCTTCAGATTACTCAAACCTCCTCAAGACCAACTTTAGATCTTTCAAAAACATATCACAATATTCTGCAGTCCTTAAAGTCGATACTAAAATTTAAAAGAAAATTCCTTTCTAGCATCCTTCTGCTCTAAGACAATATTGTTTGTTCTCAACTGCTTTCATTATTTCTCTTCTTGCAATTTCAGTTGTGATAATATCTGAATGACAACTTCTACATATAGCTGCTCGCGTTTATTTACTCACACAGACACAATCACTCACACACATTTCTTCTCAGTTAATACATTCTCCCGCTGATCCCTTCAGGAGAAAGTGAAGACTGCAGATGCTGGAGATCAGAGTTGGAAGTGTGGTGCTGGAAAAGCGCAGCAGGTCAGGTAGCATCCGAGCAGCAGAATCAATATTTCAGGCGTAAGAAACCCTCATAACATTTCCTGATTAAGGGCTTATGCCTGAAACGTCAATTCTCCTGCGCTTCAGATGCTGCCTAACCTGCTATGCTTTTCTAGCACCACACTCTCGACGGTGATCTTTTCAGCCAATCTTTGAAGGAGCACTAGGGTGGCTGCTTGTGCAATGTCATTTAACATCTGCCTCACCATTGGGCATTGTCACTTTGCCCCTCTACTCCCTACAGAGCATTTCTCCCTGTCTTCCCTTTGGCCATTGTGGCCTGCATTCTTGCTCACAAACCTGGCTCTCTGTGTACTCACTCTCTCTCTCTCTCTCCACTCCTGCCCTAGTCTACAGTTCACTACTCATACGAGTTAAATGTCCTAGCTAACTAAACAGTATCCCTAAGAGTGCCTCTCAAGTGGTGAAACTACTTGATTTATTTTGTTACATGTGCACTTTTTGACAGTGCTTTGGATGTTCTTATAAGGCTGTTCAAAAAACACACTAAGGCCTTCTAGCTCTCTACGTGCATAAACAAGTACAGTGCAAGTTCTTTTTCATTGGACAGTAGTGTTGCTCATATTATTGCTTCCCATGTACTTGGGATGCTCAACAGACATCACAATCCATGTACCTCAAATCACATGGCTGTAGATCAGCAGGGTCACTGTCAAACTGCAATTCGGTCTCTACCCCTTTTCTACTTGAGTGAAGGCAAGAGAAAGCCAATCATAATGCTATTAGGAGGTACAGAACTAGTGAAAGGACCTGATGAACAAGAACTGCAGGTGTGCTGTCTTATTCCCCCACTCCCCACTCCAGTTTAGGAAGTGCTAGGTTTCACTTAGGAGCTTCAGTGGAACTACTAAATTACACACAGCAACTCAGTACATGGCAAATCACACATCAAGACCACACGTGTCACACTGAAGCAACATGCTCCATTGTCAGTAGGGGCTCTTCAATAAAACACTGCTTAATGTCAAAGTATATAATATGTCCTGAGTTAAGCAAAAATATCAAACCATTACACAAACAATGTATTTACAACCCAAGATCCTCAGTCAGTATCAGGAAATACTGATATTAGGACAGGCAGTCAAAAAGCTTAACCAAAGATACAGATTTTAAGAAGTCCCTGAAGGTGGAAAAAAGTGAACAGATTCGCGAAGAGAATTTTAAAGGTTAAAGCCTCAGACACAGCTGCCAATGGTAGGTCAAAGAGTGGGGAATGGACGAGAACCCAAAATTGAAAGAACAAGGAGTTCACAAAGGATTGTATGGAGATTACAGAGATGTGGTGGAACAAAGTGTTGGACAAATTTGAACATAAAGATGTGAATTTTAATTTCTCTGTTGAAAGAGAAGCAATAAATGATATGCATTGCAAAGACAATCTATTATCCTGCTCCAGTGAAAGGACATTCATTTACATAATTTATGAAATCTTAAAGGAAGCACATTAAATAAGCTGCTTTGACTTGATTCCACTTTTTTAGGAGACAGTTTGATCCATGGTATGAATTTTTTTTCCCTGTAACCAACAACTGCCAATGTTTTCTGTGCACAGAAGTGACACATCATTTTGACAGCTATCAGATACACCATGCAGATGTTCAAATAGTCCCATCTCTAATAAAATAACACATTGCTTCTCCACGCAAGAAAGAGAAGAAAAATATATACTGACAAGATGAGAAAACAATCACTTATAATCACCAATTCTTTGTGTAATCTTAGGACAAAACAAGATTCAGCAAAATATCGACTTTGGTATATAGTCATTGCTCCTTGCTTTGCTGGTGGGTTCCATCATTTTGCAGTGGCCTACATTAATAGACATGAATTCAGGTGAAAGCTGGAGTATGACACTGCACATGTTAAATTGCAAGCTTCAGAAAAAACTTTGATCAAGTCACCTAAGTTTGTTTGAAAGTGCCTAGTTTGTCACTTGCCAACAGAAAACGCTGAAAAATGTCATGTAAAAAGGAGAAGTATCAATGGTGACCGAAAATATGTTTTCAGATAAAAAGTATACTTATCATCTTCAGAAAGAAAACTTTCTTCCCAATGATTGGAGTTCCACTTTGTTTGGACTACCCACTCAGATATTTGAGGCCATTATCCAGGATGACACTCCAACGAGACATGCATCTTAATAATGAGATATTAGCTCAAGGTACTATCTTCACTTTAAGGTGGGCATAACACTATTTCAAACAGCACTGAGGCCTTCTCCAGAATCCTGGTCAGTGCTCATCCCTCAATTAACCTCAGTAAAACAAAATAAATTATGTGTGTATCTCACTGCTGTATGTGAAACATTGCTGCGTTGAAATTGACTTGGATCCTTATAGCAGTGACGACAATTCTGTACTGTTTCACTGATTGGAAAGTATTTTGACAGGTCCTAAACAGCTGACAAACAAATACTAGTCTTTTCCTTTCTTATGCCCATTTCCAGAACAAATCCAGTCACTTGAATGAAGTTTTAAATGTAGGTAAGCTGAACATGGAAAAGCAGGAGCTTTTTGTGCAGATACATATACAACTTTTAAACATACGCACATTTATTTTTTCAAGCTTTGTGGATGTCATTGGCTAAGCCAACATTTATTACATATCACTAATTGAATTTGAACAGAGTGGCTTTTCAGAGAGTCTTTAAGAGGCAATCATACCGCTGTGGGTTTGGAATCACATTGACGACAGGCTGGATAATGATGGCTGCTCTCTTTCCTTGAAGGTCTGGAGTAAACCAAATGGGTGGTGTGTGTATGGAATGAGCTGCCAGAGGAAGTGGTGGAGGCTGGTACAATTACAACATTTTAAAGGCATCTGGATGGTACATGAATAGCAAGGGTTTAGAGGGATATTGGCCAAATGCTGGCACATGGGACTAAATTAATTTAGGAAATCTGGCCAGCAATGGACGAGTTGGACCAAAGGGTCTGTTTCTGTGCTGCACACCTCCACGACTGTGTGTTTTTAGCGCAGTCAAGAATAGTTTCATGATCCAATCACTGAATCTAGCTTTAAATTCCAGATTTTTTAAGTTACATTCAAATTCCACCAGCTAACATAAGATTTGAATCGTTGTACCCTGAGCAAAATCACTATCACATTCCATTGTCTCCCATTGTCCTCAAATTGAAGTCTTGCAAGTCCAAGCCGAAGCACTTGCGAGTATAGCACATTTGCACCGCAGAGGCATCTTTGGAAGTTTCTGTACAATTTTCTGGAGTTCAATGAAGCAGAATTACATTTTACTTACATACTGGTTTCCACAGCAGCAGCTGAAGGCAACTGTGATTCACAGACAATCCATTTGGCAGATGGTGTACAAAGGAGATGATTCTGGTGAGCAGAAATCACGTCTAGTGCCCAGGAAGGGCAGTTTTGAGAAAACATTTTAACCTTTAAAAAGGCCTTGTCCCTTCCCAAACATACACCTTGCATTCCTTAAAGCATCAGGCAGCTTGTTGGGACATTTGCTGCTCTTTGCCACACTCATTTCCTCATATGCCTCTTTTTACTCCTCTGTGCCCAGGAAGTCAAGGGCTTGAATCAACTGATAATGGAGGAGGCAATCTGTGTCAGTCTGAAACCATAACAAGGAAAGAAAAACAGGGCCAAGTTTCCTTTATCGTACTATTTCACTATAAGATGTTAAAAGCATTTTCATTTCGTTTAGAAAACACTTCCCGGGAGAGCAATCTGATTTTGTTTTCAATCAACTCAGAGTTTGCAGAACGATCAAAAATCTTAGATAGATACTCATTACAAATCTCCAATAACCTCTAAACAGGACCATGCAGTAAAAAAGGAAGAAAACTGCTATGCACAATAAAGGTCACTCACCTAGATTAGCACACATTGAGTATATAGTACTGCAGAGAGCACAATTCAACCTCAAAGAAAAACCACTCAGTCAGATCCATTATCGTAGTCTCATTTGTTGGTAAATCTTCCACTTATCCTTGACTGTCTTTCTGGCCAGGTTTAAAAAAAAATCATACAACTAGTTTACAACGAAAAGCACCAAAGGAATCAATAAAAGGCATTTTGCCATATCTGATAGAATCCATTAGCTTCTAGTCAATATGATGTTGTATCGTTATGTAGGAAATTGCCTCAATATATCAGTGCCCTGGTTGATGAACTTTTCCCTCACAGGCTTACATGCAGGTTTGAAAATGGGCTCTGACTGATTATGCAGTGACAAATAGCACACAGGACACACAATAAATGATATTCTTCCAGCCCCATGTCATCAGAACATTCAGGAATTCTGCCAATCCAACAATATATTTTCTGATTATTAAAAGACATTACTTAAATATATAACATTTCTTATTTGGCAATGAATTGAGAGTGATGGAGAGTGAAAATAACAAAATACCAAACCAAGTGAGTACTGCATCTAAGATTTAAGAATGCTTTCCTTGTTGCTATTGTCAGTAACAAGTCAAATATTGCTAGATAGATTTTCTCAATTGTTTGGTTTTGATTTTCCTTCAGTCCAAGTCAGTAACATTCATCTAACCTTGCCAAGTGATCACCACAATATTTCTACTGTATATATCTCAGACTCCAGTGATGCCTCCTTCCTAACTGCTGATTGCATTTGACTCAAGCATCTCTTGACATCTATCCTGGTTTCCTTTCTACGTTTGTAAGGTGCCTTTGAAGAATTTCCAAGTTAAAGTTACTGGTGTTACTCTCCCCTTACTTAAAGATCTACTTCTACTATTCTTAAGGCATGGAATCTCTCACAGCTCACAAAGTCACTCAGCAGTCCTTCAACAAACATGAAAACATATCCATTAGTTTTACTGTCCAGACACCCACATGTCAAACAGATAGACAAAGAGTGAGTGATTTGATAAATACAACATGTGAAAGACAGTCTGGTCTCAGCGATAGGAAAATAAAGCAGGATGTATTAATGTGCTTGCCTTACCCAAAGCTCCTTCAACTGAAGGGACTCCTTGGAAAATCTCCAAAGGAACAGATCTCCATGATCCACCAGTCCCTTCAGCTAAATGTCAACCACAATCCAATCACCAAGGAGATCTTATATTTTCCCTATTCATTCCATTCAATTAACCAATTATTCTTAAATATGTTAAAAAAAAACCTATGTATGAGCCTCAATGTATTTTACCTAGCAGTATGGCATGCAGTACGAATTATTGCCTTATTCTAGCCAACAGTTTCTCTCATTTCCCTCAGCTTCCACTTGGCAGCTGTCCCTTGTGACAATGATTGAATGAATGCAGCGCTGCAAGATTGGCATGTATTGGATAAACTTACAACAGATTCTGAAGAATGAAAAGGAACAAATTGTGATTGCCTTCCCAGTTTGACAATTGCTTTTCAAACCAGAACACATCATTTCAAATGTAGTCACGATGATTCTGACAATTCTCCTATTGTAGATAAATATTAAACAAAATACAGGGGTTATGAAATAACACTGCAGGCCCATTTCCTTCAACAGGAGATACAGGTCATCCACTGCCAACAGAACCTGTAGCCACATCCCAAATCAAGGAGATAGGATCATTCCCACAATTGGGTTGGGTAGAGCCCAGATGTTTAAGCTCATCAACACATGTCTAGAATGATCTCAGCTCCTCCAATTGAAAAGATTTACCTTCAGTTGAAATGATCAGTGAAAAGACTGAGGTACCAGTTTTAGATTTCAATGGTGACAAAATAAGGATGGGCAACAAATGTTAGCCTTGTTGCTAGTTCCATAAAAGACAATCAAGTTGCATAGTTTGAATCCTTATTCCCTCTTGGAATTGCAAGCCTAATACATATAAAGACAGCAATCTGCTGCCTTTGTTTTATTGAGGACGAGAGGAGGAACTCTGCACTGCATAGTATATGCACTTACATTGAGAATAGTCAGGATGCATCAATAGGTAATGTTTTATAAAGATCACACATACATTTACAATCATGATTGTGATGTCTGAATTTCATTTTTTTTTATTCATTGCTACTTAGGGCAGCATTTATTGCCCATCCTTAATTGCCCAGAGAGCAGTTAAGAGTGAACTACATTACAGTGAGTCTGAAGTTACATGTAGGCCAGACCAGATAAGCATGGCAGTTTCCTTCCCTAAAGGACATTAGTGTGTATGAACATACACACATGGGTGTATGAACATACGAATGAGGAGTTGGCCATTTGGCCCCTTGAGCAGAATCCCACCACAAAATAAGATCAAGGTTGATTGCCTACTCTGAGAGTCTTTTACCCCCTTGCTTATCAAGCAGCTCTCTACCTCTGCCTTAAAAACATTCAAAAGCTGTACTTCATACATAGGTTGTGGGAAAGTGTTCCAAATGCTCATTGTCATCCGAGAGAAAACATTTGCCCACATCCGTGTACTAAATAGATATCCTCTTATTTTTAAACAATGACCTCTAGATTGTCCCACAACAGAAAACATTCTTTCCACATGCATGCTGTTAAGACTCTTGCATGTTCCAATCTATTCACCTCTTATTTTTCTAAACTCCAACATATATAAGCCTAGTGTCGAGAGCATGGCACTGAAAAAGCACAGAAGGTCAGGCAGGATCCGAGGAACAGGAGAATTGATGTTTCAGACAACAGTCTTTCATCAGGAATCAGGCTTTAGGTATCACACCTCTTGTGGTTGCAAAGGAAGGTGCTGGGAGTGGAGGATAGGTTGGTGGGGAGCTTAGACCTAACAAGGGAGTTGCGGAGGGAATGATGGCGGAGAATGGTGCATTTTATCTAGAAGGTGAGGACCAGGGGGGTTCTGTCCTTGCTGCGGTTGGAGGTATGGGGTTCAAGTGCAGAGGTACAGGAAGTGGAGGAGATGCACTGGAGGGCATTATTGACCACATGGGAGGGGAGGTAGCTGTGGGAATCGGTGGGATTGAAGTAGACGTCCGTGTTGAGTCTGTCACCTGAAATGGAGATGGAGAGGTCCAGAAAGGGGAGGGAGGTGTCTAAGATTGTCGAGGTGAACTTGAGGTCTGGGTGGAAGGTTTTCCTGAAGTTTAACATCTTGCCTATGAAAAGTTTTTAGTTAACAGGTTGACAGTTTATTTTTGTACGTCTTCTGGCTCCCTTCTTTTTTGAATAAGGATTACAAGTGCTGATTTTCAATCCAAGTGAACCTGTGTCGAATCTAGGGAATTTTAAAAAATAACGACTAACGAATCAACTTTCTCACTAGTCACTTCTTTTAAATCCCTCGAACAAAGTTCATCAGGATCCAGAGATTGCAGCAATTTGTTCACTACCTCTTTCTGGTGACTGCATTCTCTTGAGTTCATCCCTCCATTCCAAGTAGCTATATGCTACTTGTAACTTCTTATAGTGAAGCCTGAATGAACATACCTATTCAATTCATTTGCCATCTTATATTCCCTTATTAAATCTTGAGAGTCATTTTCTATATCACTTTAACTTTTTTTTTAAGTACCTATAGAAACCTTTACCATGTTTTAGATTTAGAGTTAGCTTTCTCTTATACTTGAGCTTTTCATCAACTTGAACGGAAGCTGCTTGAGCTACAAATACTTACTGGAGAGGAGTTTAACCTGGATCACACCAGCATTTTTTCACTTTTATCCAATACACAACTGCTAAATTTACTGTATGCTAACCACTGCATAATTAAAGCTGGTGTTATAGAACAATGGTATAGAAGAAGCAGCTCCTTAACATCATCCAGTCAATGCAGGATGTTGTAAGAGCAGGACTACTCCTTTATTATTCTCTTATACCCTTGCATTTTTTTTCTTTTAAGCAATTCACTTTGAAAGCCTACTCATGAAATTACTTATCTTATGCATTTAAATTCTAATAATCTGCTTCATTGAAAAAAAATTCTCATTATACCACTGGTTCTTTACAATGATTGCATACCTCAATTGTCAAAGCATAAATATCAGAGGTATGAGGAATGTCGAGTTGAGGTTAAAATCAGATCAGTTATGATCTTATTAGATGGCAGGGCAGGTTCAAAGCACCGAGCGGCATACTCTTATTTAAATGCTCAAAACACAACACACAATAGATACAAATCACACTAGCATACCTAGATCAAAGACCAGGTTATCTGACCCTTTGGAAGGTACCATGCCTCACTTGGATAGCACATTGGAAATCAAGCCCCGCTATTCCTATTGTCGTCACCAAAGTTAGAAATTTTATTGAAGTACACAAGGACTCAATTTACCTGGCAGACAGCTGAGGCTTACAGAAAGTAGACACCAGGTTTCTGCACTTCACGAGAACTACTATTTACTCCAAATCAATATTTTAACCACAGGTAAAAAACTAACAACATATAATTACCAGTTAAATCGCTTACTCTCCTTCAAAAAAACCCCCGCACACACACACAAACAGGCAGTTGCACATAAATAAAAATTGGTGTTATGGATGCAGGGAAAGAAAACTGAAAAAACAGTTCAAAGGCTTCAGTCCACAGGGTTCACTGAGATTATCCTTTTGCTTACCAGTTTTTGTTCTTCAAATTCTTTTCACTTCTTCATAGTCATTGGTTTGCTGGTTAAAATTACTGGTTAAAGATCTACAACTATCCTTCTTCTGGCTTACAGTATTCTAATGGAGTGAAGGACACACTTTCTGTTCTTGCAGCAGACTGAAGGCTTATGCTAATATCATTCACATTCATAAAATGTTCAGCAACCCAACAATCAGATAGTTGTCAGACTGATGGCTTTTAACACTATGATTGGCCACAAGCAAATCAGCAATCTGCTGTCTGCCAAATCTTACTTCATACGTATCCCTGGTGCCAGCTGCCTACAAATTGCTTCCGCCATTGCTTGAACAAGAGTGAAGGATTACACCTGAAATGCTGACTCCTCCACCTCCTGATGCTGCCTGGCTTGCTGTGTTCTTCCAGCCTCCTGCTTGTCTAATACTTGAATAAAGCAATGTAAACACAACTTTCAATGAGTTGCAATAACTTGGTTTTTAAAAGAACAGAAATTCCTTATTTTTGGTTAGATTAGATTCTCTACATTGTGGAAACAAGCTCTTCGGCCCAACAAGTCCACACCGACCCTCCAAAGAGGAACCCACCCAGACCCATTTCCCTCTGACGAATACACCTAACACTATGGGCAATTTAGCATGGCCAATTCACCTGACCTGCACATCTTTGGACTGTGGGAGGAAACCGGAGCACCCGGAGGAACCCACGCAGACACGGGGAGAACATGCAAACTTCACACAGTCAGTCGTCCGAGGCTGGAATCGAACCTGGGACCCTGGCTCTGTGAGGCAGCAGTGCTTACCACTGAGTAATCGTGCTGTTTGCTGCAAGAGAGCCTTTTTTTTTCCATTTCAGTCCATAACCAAAAGCTACAGGACAGCAAAAAGACATGGACTTCATAACAGACGGATAACTATTGGCATGCATTTCAAATTCACCTGAGAGAGCAAATGGAGTTTCAGTTTAACATTTCATCAAAAGGACAGATTTGCATAGACTCATATTTACTATTTAAACTTACAATTAAGCTGTTTGTTTTCAATGGATTAACTCTCTTTTGAAAAGCTACAAACATGTCTCTGGGAAATCAATGGTGCATCAAGAGGAGAACAAAAGGAGTATCAACAAGAAAAAGGACTTCATTTCAATTTATTCGGAGAGTCTGAGGCTTTTATCAATTCTTTCTGTCTAGTTTTCAAGCAGACGGAAACCAGTTTGGATTACTGGCCCTGGCAAAAATCAATTTTATTTCATAACCTCCCCAAATTACAATGTTGTCACTGAAGGAAGACATTCAACAGAAAAGAAGGAGAGCCGTATTGTTAAAGAAATGGATCATTACCAGAGCTACTCTTATCGAGGTATGTCAGCCACTCTATTAAGTCCCCAGGGAACCAGGCATTTGACAGACCATTTTTTGTTGCCTAATGCCAGGAGCACCCCCTCTTCTCATTTTATTCATCATCATTTCCAACTTCCAATGTATCAGTAGTAGACACAAGGTGTCAATCACATGCAGGATTGGATTGCAAAACCATTCTCTCCACCCACTTTCAACAAACATTTCACAGAGGGACACTGTTCCACAGCATTCCGCCTGGGCAATAGCTGGATACACTTGCTTTATCAGCACAATGAAGCTATCATTCTGGAAGGAAGATTGCCTTCTGTACTGCTGACCTTTCCATATCATTATTTGGATGGAAATTGAACATAATAAATATCGCATTTCAAGCCAACACACAATGCACTTGATACACTTGTCAAAGAGAATTTGCCAAGAGGATGTGTGGAGGTGGAATTTAACATACCCTGCCAGTGAAGAAAGTCAGTACAACAACAAGTTAGATTTATGTAACATCTTTAACAAAGGTGATTCACACAATACATTGAGACAAAGACTGACACTGAGTCAAAGCAGGAAACATTAAGATCAGTGAACAAACGGTGCAACAAATAAGTCGATTTTAAGGAGGATCGTAAAGAAGAGCATAGAGTTTTAGCAAGGAAATTTCAGAACCTTAGGATCTAGAAAGCTGAACACATGACAAGGCAAAGAGTGTGCACAAGAGACCACTGTTTAAAGAACAGAGGTTTCAGTGGTTCCATGCCTGAGGGCGTTAGAAACATGATAGGGGTGAGGCCATAAAGAGATTGAGAATTTTTAAATTAAGATATTCTGGACACTCATAGTGGAGGATACCACAGCTGAACTCAATCTGTCGATTACCATTGTACTCCTCACAGCAGTCGTCTCTGGGCATGGATCTAAAGTAGAAATCCTGGCTCATTTTGGCTCCCCCCAGCCCCAAATCAGAGTTATATATCATGGAAATAGGCCGTTCAGTGCACCAGGTCTATGGTGACAATGTACACCAAATTACACTAATCCCATTTAGCTGCACGTGGTCTATAACCCACTATGCCCTGGCATTTAAATGCCCATCCAGATGCTTCTTAAGTGTTATGAGGAGAATACCTGCCTCCACAACTTTCTCAGGCAACATGTTCCAAATACCTACCACCTTCTGGGTGAAAAAATCTTTTCCTCAGATCGCCTTTAAACTACTTACTCCTCACGTAGAACTTATGCCCTCTGATCTAAGACACATTTGTCATATGGAAAAGATCCTCATGATCTACCCTGTCTATGGTTCTCATGATTTTGTATACCTCAATCAGATCCTCCTTCAGCCTCCTCTGCTGCAAGGAAAACAAACTCAGCCAATCCAGTCTCTCTTCACAGCTAAGACTTCATTTCAGGCGACGTTCTGGTGAACCTCTACTGCAGTCTCTCCAGTGCTGCTGATAGTGTAGCAACCAAAACTGCACACAGTATTCCATTTGTAGTCTAACCAGCGCTCTATATACAACTTTGCTGCTCTATATTCTACACTCCAGGTAATGAAGATAAGCATCTGTATGCCATCTTCACCACCTGTCTACTTGCACTGACACCTCCAGTGATCAATGGACCTGTAAACCAAGGTCCCTTTGGTTTCAGTAATCCCTCGGGACCTGCCATTCTTTGTGTCGATCCTTCTCTTATTAGATCTCCCAAAATGCATCATCTCATATTTAAGGATTAAATTCCACCTGCCATTGCTCTGTCCAATTTAGCAACTGATCAATATTAGACTGTAGCCTGAGATCATCCTCCCCACTATCAACTAGCCATTTTTCTTGTCATCTGCAAACTTACTAATTATACCTACTACATTCATACCCAAGCAATTAATGCAGTTAACAAACAGCAAGGGTCCCAGCACTGATCATTGTGTTACACTGCTGGGCACAACCATAGAAGCCAAATTCTGCCTAAATCTCCAGTACAGCTAAAACGAACGTACACATTCTGGACCCAGAAATTTGAGCCTTTTACTTGAAAGGCTCTTTATCACATCAGGCAATGAACATATTGGTCACTGGAGAACCAACGTGAGAAAGCATTTGGATCTCGGATGGAACTGACATTGGCCACATGGAGTGGTCAACAAAAGCTCAACGAAATTATGATGGTCAAACAGTGGGTCCTTTAAGAAGACCTCTCCTTTGCAAACCCTGTTCAAATAACTTGTTATATACTGTACTCATGTGAGTACATGTGACAATAATTCTAATTGTAATTCACTACTTTACCGAATGTCATCATAATAATCCTTCTCAATTAATTACCACACTATGTACCACTAACAGTGCCAGCTGAGCCTGTACACCCCAGCTGTAATTCTATATTTTTAACACAACGTTGTAATGTTTAAGTAATGTTAAGCAGAAGTAATGCTTTAACCTACCTGTTTGAGTGGGTAATGTTGTGACATCAGGGCAGTTACCATTTCCGGCAGTGCCATGGGCATACTGTCCAACAGGTTTGTAAATGCCGCCACAAGCTGCCTTGACCTATCACCCCAGTCTGGTCGGTTGGAGAAATTCGCCAGGCGCACGAGATTGGAAGCAGCTACTGCATTGCCACTGGGTTCTGCACCATCCTGGTCTATTTAAAAATATTGAAAATTAAACGTTTTTAAAAATCTTGTCCTTCTATCATTTGAACTGAAACATTACTAAACTACAAAGGTCATAACAATGACAAGTAGCTCCACTTCTCTGCTAGCAGTGTACCGGCCCAATGACAAAACCAAAGGGCTAGAAATACTCAGTGGCGGCATCTGGAGAGAGGGGAAAAAAAACAGCTTGACCTTATTATATAGCACCTTATCCTATATCTCAGATTTGGTAAGAGCACTTTATACCCAGTGAAATGAAGCCCAAACAGTTACCAATATGTACTTAGCAAGCTCCCACAAACTGTATGGCATGGTGACAACCAATCTGCCCCTACTGATGTGTTATCATTTCTGTGGATCCCAATTAGTATTACTGGTAGCATAGCTGCCTTTGAGTCACAAACCACCAGGTTCAAGTCCCACTCCAGGTCTTACTGGTCACAGCAGCGCTCATACAACAGATTTGCTAATGCACCTTAGAAAACTTTTTAGCATTCCACACTATCCTCTAGTCGAAAGGGATAGCTATGGGGACCCACATGGGCCCCAGCTATGCCTGTCTCTTTGTCAGTTACGTGGAACAGCCCATCTTCTCAGTTACACCGACACCATTCCCCATCTTTTCCTCCGCTACATTGATGATTGCATCGGCGCTACCTCATGCTCTCACGAGGAGGTTGAACAGTTCATCAACTTCACCAACACATTCCATTCAGACCTTAAGTTCACCTGGACCATCTCAGACACTTCCCTCCCCTTCCTGGACTCTCCATCTCTATCAATGGTGACCAACTCATGACTGACATCTTTCACAAACCCACTGAATCCCCACAGCTCCCAGACTACACCTCCTGCCACTGTCTCCTGTAAAAACACTATCCCTTATTCCCAATTCCTCTGCTCCCAGGAAGACCTGTTCCACCACAGAACACACCAGATGGCCTCCGTCTTTAAAGACCACAATTTCCCCTCCCACGTGATTGATGATGCACTCCAGCGCATCTCCACTGCCTGCACCCCCGTCCTCAAACCCCAACTCCTCCAATTGCAACAAGGTCAGAACCCTCTGGTCCTCATCTTGGACCCCACCAACCTCCATACACATTGTATCATCCTCCGCCATTTCTGCCATCTACAAATGGACCCCATCACCAAAGATATATTCCCCTCCCCACTCCTATCCGCTTTCTGTAAAGACCATTCCCTCTACAACTCCCTTGTCAGGTCCACGCCCCCACAACAAACCACCATCCCCTCCCCGGCACCTTCCCCTGCTACCGCAGGATTTGCGAAACTTGCATGCACACCTCCCCCAATTACCTCCGTCCAAGGCCCCAAAGGAGCCTTCCGTTTCCATCAGAGTTTTACCTGCACTCCTGCACTTCCACATGAGAATTCCGAGAAGCACTGCACTCCAACCAGAACTCTATCAACAAACACATCCAGTTATAACCCATCTACCACCCCCTGAGAAAAATAACAGGAAATGACGTCAACAACCCAAAGAAACCTAAACATATAAACAGAAAGCAGGAATCATCAGCAGTGCTTCAACCAGAGGCGCACTGAAGATGTTACCTCATAGGGTGACAAAACATCTGGAAATGAACCTTCCAGCTCAGCTAGCAAACCTATATCCAGTCATTTACTGTATCCATTGCTCCCGATGCGGTCTCCGCTACGTTGAGGAGACAGGACACCTATGTGCAGACCCGCTTCAGAGAACATCTCCGGGACAGTCGCACCAACCAACTCCACCTCCCCATTGCCAAACACTTCAACTCCCATTCCGCCAAGGACGTGCAGGTCCTGGGCCTCCTCCAACTTACTCCCTAACCAGCTTAGAGGAAGTCCGCCTCATCTACCGCTTCAGGGCCTTCCAACGCCACAGCATCAATAGGAATTGCACCAGTTTCCTAATTTGCCTTCCCCCCACATTATCCCAGTTCCAACTTTCCAACTGGGCACCGTCCTCATGACCTGTCCATCTTCCTTCCCACCTATCCAGTCCACCCTCCTCTCCAACCTATCACCATTACCCACACCTCCATCCACCTATTACACTCTTTGCTACCTAGCCCCAGCCCCACCCCGCTCCCATTTATCTCTCCACACCCGAGGCTCTCAGCCTCATTCCTGATGAAGGGCTTTTGTCCGAAATGTCGATTCTCCTGCTTCTCAGATGCTGCCTGACTTGTGCTTTTTCAGCATCAACAACATCATAAATGGCCTCCCGCTGATTTTACAATTACACAACCTGGCTCTGCAAGCCCCCAATCAGAAGAAATAACATAATAATAAAAAGACCCATGGGTTGCTGGAGATCAGAAATAAAAATAGAAATTCTGGCAAAACTAAGCAGGTCTAGAAATATCTGTGGGGAGAAGGGAGAGTTCACATTTCAAATCCAGTGACTCTTCATCAGAGGGAGAGAGGGAGAGGGAGAGGGAGAGGGAGAGGGAGAGGGAGAGGGAGAGGGAGAGGGAGAGGGAGAGGGAGAGGGAGAGGGAGAGGGCGCACCACAGAGAGGGAGAGAGCGAGCGTGCGTCACAGAGAGGGAGAGAGCGAGCGTGCGTCACAGAGAGGGAGAGAGCGAGCGTGCGTCACAGAGAGGGAGAGAGCGAGCGTGCGTCACAGAGAGGGAGAGAGCGAGCGTGCGTCACAGAGAGGGAGAGAGCGAGCGTGCGTCACAGAGAGGGAGAGAGCGAGCGAGCGTCACAGAGAGGGAGAGAGCGAGCGAGCGTCACAGAGAGGGAGAGAGCGAGCGAGCGTCACAGAGAGGGAGAGAGCGAGCGAGCGTCACAGAGAGGGAGAGAGCGAGCGAGCGTCACAGAGAGGGAGAGAGCGAGCGAGCGTCACAGAGAGGGAGAGAGCGAGCGAGCGTCACAGAGAGGGAGAGAGCGAGCGAGCGTCACAGAGAGGGAAGGACGGAGTGAGCGAGCGTCACAGAGAGGAAGAGCACAAGCGAGCGTCACAGAGAGGGAGGAACAGAGTGAGCGAGCGTCACAGAGAGGGAGGGACAGAGTGAGCGAGCGTCACAGAGAGGGAGGGACAGAGTGAGCGAGCGTCACAGAGAGGGAGGTACAGAGTGAGCGAGCGTCACAGAGAGGGAGGTACAGAGTGAGCGAGCATCACAGAGAGGGAAGGACAAAGTGAGTGTCACAGAGAGGGAGGGACAGAGTGAGCATCACAGAGAGGGAGAGAGCGAGCGAGGGTCACAAAGAGGGAGAGAACGAGCGAGCGTCACAAAGAGGGAGAGAACGAGCGAGCGTCACAGAGAGGGAAGGACAGAGTGAGCGAGTGTCACAAAGAGGGAAGGACAGAGTGAGCGAGCGTCACAAAGAGGGAAGGACAGAGTGAGCGAGCGTCCCAGAGAGGGATGGACTGAGTGAGCGAGCGTCACAGAGAGGGAGGGACAGAGTGAGCGAGCGTCACAGAAAGGGAAGGACAGAGTGAGCGTCACAGAGAGGGAGAGAGCGAGCGAGCGTCACAGAGAGGGAGGGACTGAGTGAGCGAGCGTCACAGAGAGGGATGGACTGAGTGAGCGAGCGTCACAGAAAGGGATGGACTGAGTGAGCGAGCGTCACAGAGAGGGAGAGACAGAGTGAGCGAGCGTCACAGAGAGGGAGAGACAGAGTGAGCGAGCGTCACAGAGAGGGAGGGACAGAGTGAGCGAGCGTCACAGAGAGGGAAGGACAGAGTGAGCGAGCGTCACAGAGAGGGAGGGACAGAGTGAGCGAGCGTCACAAAAAGGGAGGGACAGAGTGAGCGAGCGTCACAGAGAGGGAGGGACAGAGTGAGCGAGCGTCACAGAGAGGGAGGAACAGAGTGAGTGAGCGTCACAAAAAGGGAGGGACAGAGAGAGCGAGCGTCACAGAAAGGGAGGGAGAGAGTGAGCGAGCACCACACAGAGGGAGAGACAGAGTGAGCGAGCGTCACAGAGAAGGATGGACTGAGTGAGCGAGCGTCACAGAGAGGGATGGACTGAGTGAGCGAGCGTCACAGAGAGGGAGAGACAGAGTGAGCGAGCGTCACAGAGAGGGAAGGACAGAGTGAGCGAGCATGACAGCGAGGGAGGGACAGAGTGAGCGAGCGTCACAGAGAGGGAGGGACAGAGTGAGCGAGCGTCACAGAGAGGGAGGGACAGAGTGAGCGAGCGTCACAGAGAGGGAAGGACAGAGTGAGCGAGCGTCACAGAGAGGGAAGGACAGAGTGAGCGAGCGTCACAGAGAGGGAGGGACAGAGTGAGCGAGCGTCACAGAGAGGGAGGGACAGAGTGAGCGAGCGTCACAGAGAGGGAGGGACAGAGTGAGCGAGCGTCACAGAGAGGGAGGGACAGAGTGAGCGAGCGTCACAGAGAGGGAGGGACAGAGTGAGCGAGCGTCACAGAGAGGGAAGGACAGAGTGAGCGAGCGTCACAGAGAGGGAGGGACAGAGTGAGCGAGCGTCACAGAGAGGGAGGGACAGAGTGAGTGAGCGTCACAAAAAGGGAGGGACAGAGTGAGCGAGCGTCACAGAAAGGGAGGGACAGAGTGAGCGAGCACCACACAGAGGGAGAGACAGAGTGAGCGAGCACCACACAGAGGGAGAGACAGAGTGAGCGAGCGTCACAGAGAGGGAGGGACAGAGTGAGCGAGCGTCACAGAGAGGGAGGGACAGAGTGAGCGAGCGTCACAGAGAGGGAGGGACAGAGTGAGCGAGCGTCACAGAGAGGGAGGGACAGAGTGAGCGAGCGTCACAGAGAGGGAGGGAGAGCGCGAGTGCCACAAAGAGGGAGACAGCGAGCAAGCGCCACAGCGAGGGAGGGAGAGTGAGAAACAGAGAGAGATGGAGTGACAGTGCAAGCGACACAGAGAGGGAGGGAAAGAGCGACACAGAGTGAGGGAGAGGGAGTGAGTTAGAGAGGGAGAGCGAGAGCTAGCGACACAGAGAAGAAGTGGGGAAGGGCAAGAGAGAGACAGACAGACAGACAGACAGACAGATAGAGAGAGCAAACGAGTGACACAGACATTTAGGGAGTGAGCAGCGCAGAGAGGAAGAGAGAGTGAGTGATACAGAGTGGGAGAGAAAGCAAGTGTGAGAGCAAAAGCCAATGAAAGGGGTAGGCAGACTGCGCGATTATTGAAAATAGGCCAGGGGAACTAAGAAAGGTTCAAATAGCATCCCCAGAAAATCAGTATTCCGATATCTACCATATAATTTTACAGACTTTGTTTATATTACGACATATACTCAAGTAATACTCAATCTCGTGTAAAAGTCGACCCCCTATTTTTGGCCAAAAAAATCTGGAATTTTCCATATATCTCGATTAAAAGTCGACTCTAGTTCTTCACAGATAACAGATCAACATTGATGAGTCAGTGTACCGTCCGTCCCACTCTGTTCCAGGTCTTCCAATCCGGCTGCCGTCATGCTCCACTCTGGGTTTTCATAATTATTACAATTTCTTGTTTTTTGTACTTTTCATTCTGAGATCAATTAGGCTTCTGCTAATGATATTGTATGAATTTTGACAGTCATGAATTTCAGCCCCTCAAAAGTAGTATGCATGTAATAGTCGAGCCCATAAACTTAATCTTAAAAAGTAGTCAAACAATTCAATTATATATGGGTATGTGTTGGGATACCTTGCTGATATTTTTCTCCACAATCCAGAGGTTAAGAGGAGAAATCTAAAATTTAACACAAGGATGTAGACGCTAACCTCGTGTGATCATGTAAAACAAATGATACTCTGAAGCCGATTTTACAGTTGTCTTGATTTTTACTTTCATGAAGTCAACATCCCATTTCTGAAGTTGATATACACATGAGAAACTAACAAGGCCAGGGGTATGTGAATTTGCAGCAAGTAAGACACAGGCTACAAATGAGTGTAACTTCAAAACAATGATTACCTCTGGCAATGGGCAAGGTATGCAAACTAATACACAAAATGGACCTGAACGGTTCATGAGGCACAACAGCATATAGCTTTGGCACCAACAGATAGTCATGATGGATGTAAGAGAACAATTCTATCATGTGGGCGGCACGGTGGCCCAGTGGTTAGCACTGCTGCCTCACAGCGCCTGTAGACCCGGGTTCAATTCCCGACTCAGGCGACTGACTGTGTGGAGTTTGCACATTCTCCCCGTGTCTGCGTGGGTTTCCTCCGGGTGCTCCGGTTTCCTCCCACAGTCCAAAGATGTGCGGGTCAGGTGAATTGGCCATGCTAAATTGCCCGTAGTGTTAGGTTAAAGGGGTAAAGGTAGGGGTATGGGTGGGTTGCACTTCGGCGGGTCGGTGTGGACTTGTTGGGCCGAAGGGCCTGTTTCCACACTGTAAGTAATCTAATGTACCCAGCTCATTTCCCTTTACTGCTGATACGTCAAAACAACTTAAGGCCATTAATCTTACAGAGCCAGTGTCCATTCTTGCCCTCGTTTATTTGAGATAAGGAAATTAACCCAAGCTGTTCCTTTGGCACAACCATTCAGTTGGATTTCTGCTACTCTAGCTGCACGTTTACATCTCGAACCTCATTCTCAAGAGATTGAAGACAACAGGTTCATTAACATCCAAGGACATGTTATAACAACAAAAGGAAGAACTAATTCACATTCAAGTTTTGTCAGTCACATCCTTAGGACACCCTAAAGCACATCACAATCATTATATTGAGTAACTAATGTGCTCAAGTGTAGTCATGTATTGCACAAGATAACTAGGACAACTAATTTTTCAGGAGCAAGGTCCTCAACAGCAATCAGATAAATGGCAGATCATCTGTTTTGGTTGCTGTTTGAGGGACACATGTGAGCAGGACACCAGAAGAACTTTCCACACTTCTACAAATAGAATGAAGAAATGCAGTGAATTAAAGTCCCTTACAAGCCATTTGGCAAAATGCCTGCAAATGCTGGAGATTAGAAAGAGAAAATATTAGATATACTCAGTAGGACAAACACCATCTGCAGACAAAGTTTCCATTTCAGTTTCAAAGTTTACATTTTATTTCATCCATAAGTCAGCAGCCCTTTCTAAAATATCACAATTTTCTAAAAAAAAGCAAACAGCTAACATCTAAATGATTTCTGGCTTGTACAGTTTGAGATGGTCATTGTGGTCCTCTGTAACTTGCTTCACTGAAATGAATTATCTACACCAACTAAATCTACTTTTTTAAACATTTCATGAACTTCAACTAGATCAGCCCGAGAAGCCTATGTTTGCTGAAGGTCACGGAACTGAGCAACATAAGATTCATTAAATGAGAAAGAAATTGGAAGCAAAAACACAAATTGCTGAAAAGCTTAGCAGCTCTGTCAGAATCTTTGGAGACAAAGCTTTAACGTTTCAGGTCCAGAGTCACTTGTTCAGAATTCCAGAACTTCTTGAGAAATCTGAGGCTCTCCTTTCCATCTTTTAGAAAGTCTGAGCATCACTCACATTTCAGAACCAACTCGGAAAACAAGCAAAACCAAAAAAATGCTTTAAAACGCAAATCTGACAAACGAACTTCGGAAAAGATGATTAGAATTCAGATTGCTTCCAGCTTAGGCCAGAGCAACAAGAATATTTTTACACTTGTGTGAGCACTCTCACGAGGCTGAACTCAATCATGTAATATATTCCTCTGTGCTTTGGTCTCTAACTCTGTGCTGAATTTGCAGAAAACTGCTAATAGCGATCACCGTATCCCAAGTGACTTGACTAAGATTGCAAGTCTGTCAAATTTATACTAGCACATGTCAGGCATGGCTCAGTTTTAAAACCATTACTGCTAAGTCTAGAAATCAAGGAGTACAACTCAAAACCCACATAGATACCTCATCCAGGTAGATATTCAAACTAAAGGACAGCTGCACTATCAGAGGTGCCATTCTAATGGACAAGACATTAATCAAGGCTGAGCCTGTCCTCACATTTGGGATAAAAAGAAACTACAGAAAAATTCTTAAGAAAACAGGGTAGTTCCCACCTACACAAATGTCAAGCAAATAGTTATCCCTCAACAAACATCATTAAAAATATTGACAAGTTGTTATCTCATCACTGTTTGTTGGAACTTGCTGCTGCGCTGTCACAATTTCACAATCAACCGTGACAACATTTCTAAAGTATTTCATTGGCTAGGAGCCACGTTGAGATATCCTGTGTTCAAGGAAAATGTTTTGTAAATGTAAGTCACTTCCTTCCACATAAATTTAGGAAACATGGTGAAGCACTCATCAACAGATTTGCACTAGGTGAATTTGGACGTAACTGATGTTTATCAAAGACTTTCAAATCCCAAAATGCTCCAACAACTATCTTGAAGGTGGACAACAATGGAAGTGAACACTATACTATCAGAGATGATAAAAATGAAGTAAAATCCTTCAGATATGAAATACTCACCTTCTTTGAGGCGAATTAACACTGATGGATCATGGGCATCATCAGAAAAGTAAGCAAATCCTTTAGCATCCCAGAACAAGGAATCCTGTTCTTGCTGCAGCTTCACAGCCCAGTCCAACCACTGCTCATCAAAGGAAGCTTCATACAGGTCCAACAGGCCACGAATAATGAATGCATAGTCAGCCAGAAACCCATGGATCGGTGTGGCTCTGAAAACACATCATAATAGGCACTAATTAAGTTGGATTCTGTTGGAGAAGCATCACATTACTTATTCACCAGTGGCTGATTTTCTTTACTATATAGATCAAGTGAGAGCTAATATATTACTGCTAGAGCCCTACAACTTAAATCTGTTTGCAGGACTTTGATAGCCAACCCTCCCAAACCTGCGAACTCCTCTACATGGAAAAACAAGCACAAGCAGATGCATGGAAACACCACCATGTTTCCCTCCAAGTCACAATACTTCCCCGACTTAGGCATAAATCATTATTCAAAGTTTGTGAAAAGATTTGTAGCTCGGGTGCTCGTTGTAGTGGTTCTGTTCGCCGAGCTGGGAATTTGTGTTGCAGACGTTTCGTCCCCTGTCTAGGTGACATCCTCCGTGCTTGGGAGCCTCCTGTGAAGCGCTTCTGTGATCTTTCTTCCGCCATTTGTAGTGGTTTGAATCCGGTTGTCAGTTCCAGCTGTCCATTGCAGTGGCCGGTATATTGGGTCCAGGTCGATGTGCTTATTGATTGAATCTATGGATGAGTGCCATGCCTCTAGGAATTCCCTGGCTGTTCTCTGTTTGGCTTGTCCTATAATAGTAGTGTTAGGACTAGCCACACTACCATACATCAAGAGCATTTCCGAACTGACAGCCAGACTACTGCAACCACTAGGGCTCATAACAGCACACAAACCAACAGCCACTCTCAGACAACAACTCACCAGAACGAAGGACCCGATACCCAGCATGAGCAAAACCAATGTAGTGTACAAGGACTGCACAAAACACTACATAGGACAAACAGGAAGACAGCTAACGATTCGCATCCACGAACACCAACTAGCCACGAAACGACACGCCCAGCTATCCTTAGTAGCCACACACGCAGAAGACAAGCAACATGAATTCGACTGGGACAACACTACTATTATAGGACAAGCCAAACAGAGAACAGCCAGGGAATTCCTAGAGGCATGGCACTCATCCACAGATTCAATCAATAAGCACATCGACCTGGACCCAATATACCGACCACTGCAACGGACAGCTGGAACTGACAACCGGAAGCGACAGATTCAAATCACTACAAATGCTGGAGGAAAGATCACAGAAGCGCTTCACAGGAGACTCCCAAGCACTGAGGATGTCACCTAGACAGGGGACGAAACGTCTGCAACAAAAATTCCCAGCTCGACGAACAGAACCACAACAATAAATCATTATTTCACTGTTACTAAGTCAAATTCTTCCAACTTCTTATCTAAAAAAACCGTGGGGGAACCTACACTAGAGTTATAGTTATGCAGCACAGAAACAGGCCCTTCAGTCCAACTTGTCCACAGTGACCAGATATCCTAAACTGATCTAGTCCCATTTGCCAGTGTTTGATCCATATCCCTCTAAACCCCTCCTATTCATATATCCATCCAGATACATTTTCAATGTTAGAATTGTACCAGCCTCCACCAATTCCTCTGGTAGCTTGCCCCATACATACACCACCCTCTGCATGAAAAAGTTCCTCAGGTCCTTCTAAATCTTTCCCCGTCACCTGAAACCCATGCCCTTTGGCCTTGGACTCCCCCAGCCTCGGAAAAAGATCTTGGTTATTCACTCTATCTATGTCCCTCATAGTGGCTCCACAGAGGCTCAGTGGCTAGCACTGCTGCCTGACAGCGACAAGGTCCCAGGTACGATTCCAGACTCGGGAAACTATCTGCGTGAAATTTGCACACATTCTACCCCTGTCTGCGTGGGTTTCCTCCAGTGCTTCAGTTTCATCCCACAGTCCAAAGATGTGCAGGTTAGGTGAACTGGCCATGCTAAATTGCACATTGTGTCCAGGGATATGCAGGCTTGGTGAGTTAGCCATGAGAAATGAAGTTATAGATAGGGTGGTGGGTCTGAGTGGGATGCTCTTCAGAGGGTCGCTTAGATTTATGTCCGATAAACTTGGTAGGCTGATGGCCCATTTCTACACTGTAGGGATTCTATGATTTTATAAACCTCTATAAGGTCACCCCTCATTAGATACACTGCATGGATTCAAAAAGAAGGCTCACCTTCATTGTTATATCCAACCAAGACAGGGAATAGATATCAGCGTTGTTAGTACAATAATTATTTATTTCAAAGCTGTTGCATCCTCTCTCACTATTTCTTGGCTTCATAAAGTTTATTCTCCCAAATAACAGAAATTGTGAACTTATTTTGTGGGGGTTGTGAAAGAAGAACTTCTATCAGCATCATGGTGGAGACCCAGTGCTACATAACTGCTCAGATTTATTTCCATTAAGGAATGTAAAATTGAATAAAGCAGTTAAAATTACAACTTAGAACAAAAACATTGGAAGAAACAAACCAAAATCAGTAAGGTAAGCTACTCTAAAGTCAAAGATCTATGCCATTGATTCTAAAAATGACAGCAAGATACAGAGCTATAGTGATGAATTTCATGCAGCAACATACCAAGAACTATCAATGACACAGGGAATTATTCATTAAAAGAACATGGGAAATAGTCAATTGAAAGTAGCAAGGTCAGTACGCAGTCCATAGCTTCTGAAAAAAGTTGCAATCAAAACTTTGAGCTGCCTTTTATTTTCCTTGAGATTTGGATTAGCCTCCGGCACAGGTCCAATTACGTTGACTTCTTTTCTTTTTCAATTTGGGTTTCTAGTTTACCTCTGTTAAATGAAGGTCTGTACCATGGAAAGAGTGCTTAGAATTCCCCGTTACAATATCATGGCACACAGACTGCTAACATCAATACGGTTCTGTTGATGGCAATTTTCTCTCTGTCGCCAGATTGCACTTGTTCAGCAAATTGAACTCAGCCATAACACATCAGTGCACAGTTCACAAAATACCAATTAAGCCAATTATTAGTGAGGAAGCCAGACCGAAATAAAGCATGTTGACATCTTATGTTTTACTTTGCACAAACCCAACTTTGTCACATGAGCAGTACTGTTAAATACTTTAGAGATGGTAAGATTAGGAACATGAGTTACCAATGAATAGAAACTAAACTGAACTGGCAAATATGGTGTTCTGAGGAAGGGTCACACCACTTGAAAAGTTAACTTTTGATTTCTCTACAATGATGCTGCTAGACCTGCTGAGCTTTTTCAGCAATTTCTGTTTTTGCTTCTGATTTACAGCATCCACAGTTCTTTCGGTTTTTATTTGGCAATTACAAACTGTGGCTATAACCGCAGATCACAAGCTAAGAATCTTGCTGCCAGCAACCCATCTCCTGACTTCCCAAAGTCACAGGCACAAGTCAGCAATATAATGGATTACTTCCCATTTACCCGGTGGAGTTCGGCTCCAAAAACACTCAAGAAGCTTGACACCATGCAGGACAAAGGAGCCATTTGATTGGCACCTATCCAACTGATTGGCTTGCTGGACTATTTCAGAGGACAGGTAAGAATCATTCATATTGATGTGGGTCTAGAATCACATGTGGGCCAGTCCAGGTAAAGATGACAGTTTCCTTCCTAAAGGACATGTGTGAGCCAGATGGGATTTAACAACAATGAATAGTAGCTTCATGGACACCATTAGACTTTTAGTTCCAGAGTTTCATTCAATTCAACTGTGGCATGAGTGCATTTGAACACGTCCCAAGAACATTGCCTAGTTCCTGCATTATGAGTCCAACAACAATACCAGTAGAGGAGAAAGTGAGGTCTGCAGATGCTGGAGATCAAAGTTGAAACTTTATTGCTGGAACAGCACAGCAGGTCAGGCAGCATCCAGGGAACAGGAGATTCGACGTTTCGGGCACATTCCTGAAGAAGGGCCTGTGCCCGAAACGTCGAATCTCCTGTTCCCTGGATGCTGCCTGACCTGCTGTGCTGTTCCAGCAATAAAGTTTCAACAATACCAGTAGACCATTGCCTCCCTGCTTTGAAAATCTCACCAGTTGGCATATACACTTGGGTTTAAGTTAAAACATAGACTTTACCTCTAGACATGCAGTATTCTCAAAATACAGCCTGGATTTTAATATGAGGGCTCAATACAGGGTTCTAGTACTTGAGGCAAAAAGCAAAGGAAATCAAACATTCCAGAGAAGCAGAAGAATGCTCACCCTTCTCACAGATGAATCTATAAGATTTGGTAAATCATTCCGAGTAGGTGCAAATCAGCTGGCCTTTCAATAGAAAATATTCAGTAAAACACAACAGCTATTTGCAAAACCTGCCAGATGTATGTGGTGTAAACATATTTGCTCAAAAGTTCTAAGTCAGCAACTAGTTACTTCACCAAATGAAATATACTTCAATAGTGAGATGTCAGGGGTTCCTCAAGAAATGGCAGTAGTAGAACCTAGAGTTTGAGTTGACAAAAACGGAGAACAAAAGGAATGTCTCAAAGCAACTGCATTCTTGGTCAAACTCGTGGGAGCTCCATACGACAAACTGAAACGCCTCAGCGTGAGCTTAATAAATATTCAAAGAATAGTTAAAGCTTTACAGCAACAGTACAAGAGGATCTGGTAAATAGCATCTCACTAATTGTACAAATGAAAATATCTAGGAATGCGTCTAATGCATTACATCTGTACATTTGACTTCTTTATGCTCAGAGACAAGATAAATTTTGTCTGAAATGTCCAGCTGGTATGACACTGCAGTCAACAAGGTAAATTGCAGGTTCAACACCAGCACATCCTGACTTTACAGGAAGGTAGGCTGCATGCATTAATGCCTAAATTTGTCACTCACATCTAAAATCACCCAGATTGACAGTCTCTCACAGGGTTCCAAAAAGTGCATAACAGTGCTTTAAGAGAAAAAAAGGCAGTCTTGTAGAATATGGATTAAAAAGATATGTTGGTTTAACTGATAGAGTTTTCTGAACTCTGTATGCAAACTCCATCTGACAAACAAGCAAAGGATCCAATCAAACTATCGTCACAACAAACCTGTCACAGAAAGGGGAAAACTTCCTGCATAGAATCTTAGTTCTGATCAATCCCTACTATTAAAAACTCCCCACCAACTGTCATCCTACTCCATCCATTCAGTTGCTGAACACTATGGCCCTTGCTAAGATGCAAGTGTTCTTCAGGACAAGAGCTCGCCACAAATAATATCAGAATGGTGAGGTATAGCACGTCCAGCATCCTCCATATCTTCATCCAGTAGTTTCAGCACTGTCACTGTCAAGCCACTTTGTGTCATCACCCAACACCAAAATATGCACTTTTTAGAAACCACCTCTGGCTGATGATCAAAAGACAGTATCAATTCTCTAGTATTCCTAGCATCCGAAACACAGTGGCATCTATTGGGGTAACCAACCAAACACCTTCAACAGCGTCTTTCAAAACCATGACTTGCATCACAGAAGGATAAGGACAGTAGATACTTAGGAACACCATCATCTAAAAAGTCTCTCACCAATCTGACTTAGAAACCTCATAGTCCCACAACCCCGCACCGCCCGTTTCTACCTCCTGCCCAAAATCCACAAACCTGACTGCCCAGGCCGACCCATTGCCTCAGCCTGATCCTGCCCCACCGAACTCATCTCTGCATACCTCAACACGGTCCTGTCCCCTTTAGTCCAAGAACTCCCCACCTATGTTGGGGACACCGCCCACGCCCTCCACCTCTTCCATGATTTTCGCTTCCCCGGTCCCCAATTCCTTATCTTCACCATGGACATCCAGTCCCTGTACACCTCCACCCCCCCATCACGAAGGACTCAAAGCCCTCCGCTTCTTCCTTTCCCGCTGTACCAACCAGTACCCTTCCACTGACACCCTCCTTCGACTGACTGAACTGGTCCTCACTCTGAACAACTTCTCTTTCCAATCCTCCCACTTCCTCCAAACCAAAGGAGTAGCTATGGGCACCCGCATGGGCCCCAGCTATGTCTGCCTCTTCGTAGGATATGTGGAACAGTCCATCTTCCGCAGCTACACTAGCACCACCCTTCACCTTCTCCTCTGCTACATCGATGACTGTATCAGCGCTACCTCGTGCTCCCACGAGGAGGTTGAACAGTTTACCAACACCTTCCACCCCGACCTTAAATTTACCTGGACCATCTCAGACTCCTCCGTCCCCTTCCTAGACCTCTCCATTTCCATCTCGGGCGACCGAATCAACACGGACATTTACTATAAACCGACCGACTCCCACAGCTACCTAGACTACACCTCCTACCACCCTGCCCCCTGTAAAAACGCCATCCCATATTCCCAATTCCTTCGTCTCCGCCGCATCTGCTCCCAGGAGGACCAGTTCCAATACCGTACAACCCAGATGGCCGCCTCCTTCAAAGACCTCAATTTCCCCCCAGACGTGATTGACAATGCTCTCCACCGCATGTCCTCCACTTCCCACTCCTCTGCCTTTGAGCCCCGCCCCTCCAATCGCCACCAGGTCAGAACCCCACTGGTCCTCACCTACCACCCCACCAACCTCCATATACATCGTATCATCTGTCGTCATTTCCACTACCTCCAAACGGACCCCACCACCAGGGATATATTTCCCTCCCCTCCCCTATCAGCGTTCCGAAAAGACCACTCCCTCGTCAGGTCCACACCCCCCACCAACCCAACCTCCACTCCCGGCACCTTCCCCTGCAACCACAAGAAATGCAAAACTTGCGCCCACACCTCCCCCCTTACTTCCCTCCAAGACCCCAAGGGATCCTTCCATATCCGCCACAAATTCACCTGCACCTCCACACACATCATTTACTGCAGCCGCTGCACCCGATGTGGCCTCCTCTATATTGGGGAGACAGGCCGCCTACTTGCAGAACGTTTCAGAGAACACCTCTGGGACACCCAGACCGACCGACCA
Source organism: Chiloscyllium plagiosum (assembly GCF_037043375.1). Classification (NCBI taxonomy): domain Eukaryota; kingdom Metazoa; phylum Chordata; class Chondrichthyes; order Orectolobiformes; family Hemiscylliidae; genus Chiloscyllium; species Chiloscyllium plagiosum. The sequence continues at coordinate 7,913,914 of NW_028270163.1, read as the reverse complement.
ACCAACCCAACCACCCCTTGGCTCAACACTTCAACTCCCCCTCCCACTCCACCAAGGACATACAGGTCCTTCGACTCCTCCATCCCCAGACCATAGCAACATGACGGCTGAAGGAAGAGCGCCTCATCTTGCGTCTAGGAACCCTCCAACCACAAGGGATGAACTCAGATTTCTCCAGTTTCCTCATTTCCCCTCCCCCCACCTTGTCTCAGTCCCAACCCTCGAACTCAGCACCACCTTCCTAACCTGTAATCTTCTTCCTGACCTCTCCGCCCCCCACTCCGGCCTATCATCCTCACCTTTACCTCCTTCCACCTATCGCATTTCCAACGCCCCTCCCCCATGTCCCTCCTCCCTACCTTTTATCTTAGCCTGCTTGGTGCACCTTTCTCATTCCTGAAGAAGGGCTCATGCCCGAAACGTCGATTCTCCTGCTCCTTGGATGCTGCCTGACCTGCTGCACCTTTCCAACAACACATTTTCAGCTCAAAACCCTTCCTTCCCAATAATAATGCGCCCCAACAGAGACTTCAGCAGTTAGAGGGGCAGTTCACCGGCACTACAATCTCAAGGGAAATCAGAAATGGGCAATAAAGGTTGGTCTAGCCAATGACACCCACAAGCCATGAATTATTAAAGAGTTTTTAAAAACCCACATTGATAAGGTGTGGTCATTATATAAATATACAGCCAACCTGCTAAGATAACAGAGTACAAGCACATAATCTTGCCTAGCATTAGAGGGCTTGCCATATTGCTGGGAGTATAAACAGCATATCTAATATGTCTTCTCCATTTCAAGGGAATGTTAAATATTGCATGGTCTTACACAAAGGAAGGTTCGGATGGAGAAACTCTGACTGTTCTCCTTGGAGCAAGAGTTTGAGGGAAGGTTTGATAAAGTGCAAAAGATTATTACAAATACATAAAAACAAAGTTTCCATTAACTATTTGTACAAGGATTAAAGAACAGAGAGAACAAGCAGTTTGGATCTGAACAAAACCAATTTTAGAGTTAACCAGCTTAAACTTGCATTAGCTGGTTTTGTTCTGTTCTGATCTGAACTCTACTGGAGGTAACCACAATAGTAGTAACTCTACTGAAATAGTCAAATTTCCAGTTCAAGTCTAATGAGCTAGTATCAATAGTTTTCAAATGACTTTCAGATTACTACCCACTTCTAACTTTACTGTTTCTATGAATTTCTGTGTTCCCTTCATCAAAATTCATTTATGGGGTGTTTACTGTCTCAATGTTTTTCTGTTGCCAATAGAGACATCACTGCAGCTGGTTTCCAGCACCAATTTAGCCAACTTATCAGATAGGAAATGCATTTGCAATTAAGTTCTGAGATCTGTAGACCTGGCCCCTGAGAATGAACTCTTATTAATGTGATGTAATTTGTTTACAAATGACCCCTCCTGACACCAATAACACGATTACTCATGACAGACTCATTGTATTGGAGTGGAAAAATAAGAAATAAAATTATTTTGAGAGAAGTAGCTGTTTATGTACATTTCCTATTGGATTTATTTACTGTTTTGAAACAAAAGCAAAACAGCCAAATCTCTGGTTAGTTCTCAAAAAAAAGCCCCATCATCAGACAGAAATGGGACAAAAGGAGACAAGCAGACCAGTAAGGACCACAGACAACCAGGAGTTCAAACTCTAGCAACTTGTTTCTAAATTAAACACAAACATTCTCCAAAACCTTGACCTTTATAGAGGTTATAATGGAAGTTGGGCCACCTAAGGCTTATATTCACATAGCTCCAGCCACAGTGACCGAGGTACCAGAGGTACTGGAAGAAGTCATGAGTTAAATACTGAGTTTTAACTGATGGGGGCTGCCAGTCTGCTTTGTCTGATGGATGAAATGGGTGGGTTCAACACAATTTGCAAAACATAAATCATCAATCGGGCTGAGACAAACACAGAAATAGTCCAATGAGAATGTTCTTCTGAGATCAAGAGGAGACATGGTTTGGGTAATATAAACAAACCTTTATTTAGCATCTAATCCATGTTGTACCGGCTCTATCAGTATGTATTGAATGAATACAGAGGAATTGTTCTTCTATATTTAAACACTCTATAGCTGTCCCATATATGTTTGATGGGTGAGGGTAGAGGTAGCTCCATTCTATAACTAACCAATGCCATGCCTACCCTAGGAGAAAGGCGAGGATTAGAAGGGAAGGTGATCTGCTGTGAATATGGTTCTTATTTAAATAAAACAAGTAATAAAAGTCAATTCATGCTCAGAAGACTTTTTTTTATTACTAGCTGGTAACTTTAGAACAACATTTAATAAGAACAAGGAGTTGAGTTTATAAACTTTCAGGATCAGGAAGTCAAACTCCTCAAACAGGAGTGATAGGAAAGGTCTTGTTGTGGCCTGCCACCATATGGTTACTGCTGGTAAAGTTAACAAGCTAGTCCCAAAAGTTACATACAGACTAGCACGAATGACAGATTCCCGCATGACTGAAAACAAGCCATTACCAGGCTGCATCAATATGATTATCTTCTGTTTAGATATCATTGTAAAATTAAGGAAGCAACAGGCAACCAGAATTATTTTGATTTAAAATTGAATTTGAAAAGGTCTGGTTCAGAAATTGCACAATAATGGCTTACACTTAAATGTGTACGTGCACACCGTCAAGTACTACAATTTGGAAGAGACTTTATTAGCAAAGAGCTATATCACAGACATGAAGGACAAAGCCTCAGCACGTTTTATTTCTTCAAGTAAAATGTTCTTTTGATACAATACAGAAACACAGGAGTAATCCATCCAGCTCTTGAAGTCTCTGTGACCACTTAGTTACGGATTATCTGTATCTTAATTCCACCTACCTGCATTCTATAACTCTTAATATCCTCCAAGAGGTGCTTCATGACATCACCCCTGAATAGTTCTCTCTAATTTTAAGGTAATATCCCCTTAACCAGAGAAAATGGTTTTTCCCTCTACTTTAGTTATCTTAAACAGCTTGATTAAATCAGCCCAGAAGAGTTTCAGTTCATCCCATAAAGACTCAATTTCACCATTCAAGAAGCAATATGCTGGTGTTCTGATGAATCTGACAAAAGGCAAAGTTGAGGCTAGAACAGAAGTTAAATAAACAAAGTTGGCAAGAGCAAGGTAAGGAACAAAGGAAGCCTGAGGAATTAAACATTGTTTGTTTCAATGCAAACGACTTTACAGGTAAGGCAGATGAACTCAGGGCATGGATGGGAGAATGGGACTGGAATATGACAGAACCATGACTGAAGGAGGAGCAGATTGGCAGCTCAATGTTCCAGGGTACAGAGGCTATAGGAGGATAGAAAGGGAGGCGAGGGAGGGATGGAGGGGGAGTAGTGCTTTTGATTAGGGAGAACATCATGGAGTACTTAGAGAGAATATTCCTAAGGGATCATCTAGTGAAGCTATATGTGTGGAACTGGGTGGTAAGAAGTGGGTGACCACTTTGATGCGATTGTACCACAGACCCCCATAGTCAGTGAGAAATTGAAAAGCAAATACATAGGGAGATTGCAGATAGTTGCAAGAATAATAGGGTTGTAATAGTAGGGGGTTTAACTTTCCAAACATAGACTGGGACTGCCATAGTGTTAAGGGTTTGGATAGGCAAGAATTTCTTCACTGTGTTCAGGAAAAATTTCTCAATCAATATGTAGATGGTCCGACAGCAGAAGTGGCAAAACTGGACTTCCTCTTGGTAGATAAGGAAGGGCAAGTGACTGAGGTGTTTGAGGGGGAGCACTTTAGTACCAGTGACCATAATTCTATTAGTTTTAAAATAGTTATGAAAAAGGTGACGTCTGCTCTACAAGTTAAAAGTGCAAATTGGGGCAAGACCAATTTTGATACTATTAAATGGGAACTTTCAAAAGTTGATTGGGATTGGTTGTTCCTAAGTAAAGGGACATCTGGCAGTGCGAGGCTTTCAAAGGTGATATAACACGAGTTCAGGGCCAGCATGTTCCTGTTAGAGTGAAGGACAAGGCAGGCAGGAGTAGGCTACACTGGATTACTAGAGATATTGAGCCTCTGGTCAAGAAAAAGGAGAAGGCTTATGTCAGGTATAGACAGGTGGAATCAATTGAATCCCTTGAGGAGTATATTAGGTGTAGGAGTACATTTAAGAGGGAAATCAGGAGGATGAAAAGGGGACATGAGATAGCTTTGGCAGATAGGGGAAAGGAGATTCCAAAGAGATACTACAAGTATATTAAGGGCAAAAGAGTAACTAGGGACAGAATTGGGCCCCTCAAAGATCAACGAGGTCAACTATGTGTGGAGTCACAGGAGATGGGTGAAATCCTATTTCTCATAAGTGTTTACCATGGAGAAACACATGGAAGCTAGGGAACTGGTGGAAGTAAATAGTAATGGCTTTGAACACAGTCCATATTACAAAAGGGAGGTGCAGGTGGTCTTAAAATACACAAAGATAGATAGATCCCTAGGACCTGATCTAGTGTATCCCAGGACATTCTGGGAAGCAAGGGAAGAAATTGTGGGGCTCCAGCAGAGATATTTGTATCATCAACAGCCACAGGGGAAGTGCCAGAAGACTGGAGGGTGGTTGATGTTGTGCCATTATTTAAGGAAGGCTGTAAGGAAATGCCAGGGAAATACAGACCAGTGCACCTAAGTCAGTGGTGGCTAAGTTGTTGGAGGGGATTCTGAGTGACAGGATCCTACCTGCATTTGGAAAGGCAAGGAGTGATTAGGAATAGTCAGCATAAAAAACAGTGTCTGACAAAATTGATTGGGTTGTTTGAAGAGGTGACCAAGACAACAGATGAGGGCAGAAGTGCGGGAGAAGTTGTCTACACGGACTTTAGCAAGGACTTTGACAAGGAACTGCATTATGTATGGTTAGTAAGTTTAGATCACATGGAATCCAGGGAGACCTATCCAATTAGATACAAAATTGGCTTGTTGGTAGGAAACACAAGGTGATGGTAGAGGGTTCTTTTTCAGACTGGAAACCTATGGCCAGTGTGGACCATAAGGATTAGCGCTAGGGTCCACTGTTGTTTGTCATTTATATAAAAGATTTGGATGAGAATATAGGAAGCATAGTTTGTAAGTTTGCAGATGACACTAATATTGTTGGTATTGTGGACAGTCAAGAAGAATAGGCGAAAATAAGGACTGCAGATGTTGGAGATCAGAGTCAAGATTAGAGTGGTGCTGGAAAAGCACAGCAGGTCGGGCAGCATCTGAGGAGCAGGAAAATCCATGTTTTGGGCAATTGATGTTCCTGATGAAGGGCTTTTGCCGGAAACATAGATTTTCCTGCTCCTCGGATGCTGCCTGACCTGCTGTGCTTTTCCAGCACCGCTGTAACCTTGAGTCAAGAAGAATATCTAAGTGTACAACGGGATCTTGAGCTGACGGATGCCAGATGGAGCTTGATGCAGATAAATGCAAGGGATTGCATTTTGTTTAGACAAACCACAGCAGACCTCCACAGTTAATAGTAAGGCCCTGGAGAATATTGTCAATTGGAATCCTAGAGGTGCGGGTACATAATTTCTTAAAAGTGGCATCACAAACTGAGAGGGTGGTGAATGTCTTTGTCGTCATCAGTCAGAGCATTCGGTACAAGAATTGGGATGTCACAAGACAGCTGTACAAGACATTGCTAAGGTCACATTTGAAGTACTGCATACAATTTTGGTCACTCTGCTAGGAAAGATGTTACTAAATTAGAAAGTGTACAGAAAAGATTTACAAGGATGTTACCAAAGTTTGAGTCATAAGGAGAGGCTGGATAAAGCTGACACTTTCTTTCCCTGTCGGGCTGGAAGCTGAGAGGTGACCTTATAGAGATTTATAAAGTCATGAGGGGCAGAGACAAGATGAATAGCCAAGGTCTTTTCCCCAGGGTAGGGGAATCCAAAACTAAAGGGGATATATTTAAGGTAAGAGGGAAAAGATTTAGAAGGGACCTGAGAGGTAACTTTATCACACAGAGGGTAATGAGTATATGGAATGAGCTTCCATAGGAAATGGTAGAGGCAGGTACAATTACAACATTTAAGACATTTGGACAGGTACATGGATTGAAAAGATTTAGAGGGATACAGGCCAATTGCAGGCAAATGGGAATCGTTCAGTTCTGGAAAGCTGCTCGGCATGACGAGTTAGGTCGAAGGGCCTTCTTCCATGCTGTATACCTCTATGATTATTCGACTCTCTCTCAACAGTACACGAACAAATTACTCAATATTCACCTAATTGCTATTCACAGTATCCTGAACGCAACAGTCGTTACATTTTCAAACAGAAAAAGTCAACCATTTAAAAAATATGGCAGCATAGTGATGATTCCACCACAGATTAATTTCGAACTTCACTTTCAAAACCTTAGTTCTCTAGCCTTTGGCTCTCCATTACCACAACATTTCTGCAGCTACTGATTTACTTAGCATTACTCCTTATCCAGCTTTGATATATTTGTCCCCAGTAAAATTATCTCTTTCTTTCACTCTTACCTTTCAGTCTGGTACAGCAGTCATGTCCACTCACATTAAACCAAAGATGTAGATATTGTAACAAAAGGTGTGAGAAAGGTGTGTTAGCTTTTATTTGTAGAGGGATTGAGTTTTGGAGCCATGAGGTCATGGTGCAGCTGTACAAAACTCTGGTGCAGCCACACTTGGAGTATTGCGTATAGTTCTGGTCATTGTATTATAGGAAGGATGTGGAAGCATTGGAAAGGGTTCAGAGGAGATTTACCAGCTTGTTGCCTGGTATGGAGGGAAGGTTTTACAAGGAAAGGCTGAGAGACTTAAGACTGCTTTCATTAGAAAGAAGAAGGTTGAGAGGCGACTTAATTGAGACGTATAAGATAATCAGAGGGTTAAATCTGGTGGACAGTGGGAGCCTTTTTTCCTCAGATGGTGATGGCTAGTACAAGGGGATATAGCTTTAAATTGAGAGGTGATAGATATAGGACAAATGTCAGAGATAGTTTCTTTACTCAGAGTAGTAGGAGCGTGGAACAGCCTGCCTGCAACACAGTAGACTCACCAACTTTAAGGGCATTTAAATGGTCATTGGATAGATATATAGATGAAAATGGAATAGTGTAGGTTAGGTGGGTTCACAGGTCGGCACAACATACAGAGCCGAAAGGCCTGTACTGTGCTGTATTGTTCTATGTTCTAAATATATTATCATTTTCAGAATTTGGATTATTGTAAAAAGAAAGGCATGTTGATATGGGCTAGTACTGAGAAGGATTTTCTTTTTTAAAATGTACAGAAAGTAGTTTTCGAAAGTAGTCTAAAATTGCCAGTTCCAAGAAGACATGTGACTAGAATAAGATGTCTATATTTCATGGTTTCTGACAGATAGTAAACGCACGATAGGCTATTTATTTTGGCTTCAAAGTAGACAACTCAGAGTTCAGTTGAAAGGAATCACATGTGGGGAAACAAGGTTTAGTTTTCCCCCTTGTAGGATTCTTCCTCATAGATACTGCTGTCATCACCTCGCTTCTCAAAAAGCCAACCTTTCATAGAGATATAGAAATGTTCAGCATAGAAAAAGATCCTTCAGTCCAACTTGTCCATGCTGACCAGATATCCTAATCCTAATCTTACAAAGTACCATCACACTTTCAAACTCCCTTTCCTGTTCCTTGGTATTTAACATCTTGCCATTCCTAAAATAGTCACTGCCTTTACCAGAACTTCATGTCTGAATCTCTCTTATCAGGTTTCGGAGTCTGCCAGAGCACCAAATCACCTCTTATCAAAGTCACACATCTCATCTTATTTTGACAGAAGTCATCTATTTTGAACTGTCTATAGTCTGTGACATAGTTCATCACACCATTCTCTTTCAAGGGAGGGGCATAGATAGGGTAGACAGAAAGAGGTTTTTTATCTTGATGGAGAGATCAATGACCAGGGACATAGATTTAAAGGAGCCGAGGATTTAGAGGAGATAGAAGAAAAATAAATTACCCAGAAAGTGGTGAGAATCAGGAATTACCTGCCTGAAAGGGTGTAGAGGATGGAACACTCATAACAGTTAAGCAGTATTTAGTATTTTAACATTTAATAAGTATTTGTACATTTGCAATGCCAAGGTATACAAGGCTGTACAAGTGTGTAAAATGGGACCTGAATAGTTAGGTGCTTGTTTGCGACCAGTGCAGACTTGATAGGCTGAAACACCTTTTTTCTGTGCTGTAGATCTCTATGACTCTGATTCTAACCCTTCTCCGTTATCCTGCAGCTGAGGAGGTCTGTTCTCACCTAGTTCCATTCTCATCTATCTCAGCATGCTCAAAGAATCATTTTCCAATGGTGTCACTTCCTGGTCCTATACGGTTTCAATCCTGGACCCACTTCTAGATCTCATCTAAATGCTGCCCTATTGATGATATTAGCTGAAGTCAACTCGAAATTTCTGCCTCTGTGACCTCTCAACTTGCCTACTCTAAAGCAAGTCTGGCTGATGTACCATATTCTATCCACCAAATCTCTGAGGTCGTCCAAAAGTCTCCTGCTTGTGTTTTAAGCCAAAACAAGTTCCATTCTACTCATTATTCACCGATTTACACTTGCTCCCTGTACATACTGTCAGATTATAATATTTTAATCCTGGTTTTCAAAATCTCTCCATGGCCTTTCCCCTCCTTATCTCTATAATAACGACCAAACATATAATCCTCTGAGATACTTGCACTCCAAACATAATTGCTCCACCACTGATGTCCGTGCCTACATTTATCCAGGCCCCAACCTCTCCCCCTCGCTTTCTGTTAACATACAATTACCTCTTTAACCAATCTTTTAGTCAACTAACCTAAAATCACCTTTGTACCTCAGTGTCATACTGTGTTTTAAAATTCTCCCAATGAAGAACCTGGGACATTTCATTTCTTTCAAGACATAATATATGTTGGCATCATTTGGGAGGGTTGGGGGCATACCATTTCTGAGTGACAGTTACTTACGTCTGCTCCACCGCACATTCATCTCCGCGGTAGCAGCTACGCAAGAGTCGACCGCTGCTGGAGTCGAACATGTGCTCCCTCAGGAAGCCAGCAGCCTGTAATGCGCGTTGAATGTAACCCTTCTCCCCAAGAACTGCACCCACTCGAGCGAAACCAGAGATCATGAGACCTGTAGCAGGGATAATAACAACCAATGATCCATGGTTAATCAATCAAATACAGGATCCACCAGGTGACTGGGATTGTCCTCTGTAGAGTAAACAGAGACTTTATTAGGAGTTTCAAAATTTGTGAATTGATCAGAGCCAGCAAGGGAGAAAGCAACTCCAGGAGGGTCAACAACCAGAGACATGGGCGACATGGTGACTCAGAGGTTAGCACTGCTGCCTCACTGCGCCAGGTACCCAGGTACAATTCCAGCCTCGGGCAACTGTGTGTGGAGTTTGCACATTCTCCTGTGTCTGTGAGGGTTTCCTCTGGGTGCTCCAGTTTCCTCCCACAATCCAAAGATGTGCAGATTAGGTGAATTGACCATGCTAAATTGTCCATAGTGTTCAGAGATATGTAGATTAGATGCATTAGTCAGGGGTAAATATAAGATAATAGGGTAGGGGAATGGGTCAGGGTAGATTACTCTTCGGAGGGTGGATGTGGACTTGTTGGGCTGAAGGGTCTGTTTCCACATGGTAGGGATTCTATGACAGCTTCTTTTATGCACAGCTAGTTGCCGTTGTCAGGAATGCCTGAGAGGCGGGTGGATTGAGATAAAATACTATCTCTCAAGTGGAAACTGGATAAATAACATAGAACATAACATAGATACCCTACAGTGTGGAAACAGACCATTTGGCCCAACAAGTCCACACCGACTCTCCGAAGAATATCCCACCCACACCCATTCCCCTGCCCTATTACTTTACATTTCCTCTAACTAATGCACCTAATGTACACATCCCTGAACACTATGGACAATTTAGCTTAGCCAATTCACCTAACCTGCACATCGTTGGACTGCGGGAAGAAACCAGAACACCCAGAGGAAACCCACGCAGACACAGGGAGAATATGCAAACTCCACACAGACAATTGCCTAAGGCTGGAATCAAACTCGGTTCCCTGGCACTGTGAGGCAGCAGTGCTAACCACTGAGCCACCAAGCCATCCACCTGAAGAAGAAATACTCGAGAAGAAAAATGCCCACTTCAGAACAGTGAAAGGGGCAGAAATCTGAGTAAAGACAGTTAAACTTGGAATCATGGCGTCTTAGAGATGTACAACTCATCCATGCCGACCAGATATCCCGACCTAATCAAGACCCACTTGCCAGCATGTGGCCTATATCCCTCCAAAACCTTCCTATTCATATACCCATCCAAGTGCCTTTTAAATGTTGCAATTGTACCAGCCTCCATCACTTCCTCTGGTACCTCATTCCATACACTCATTACCCTCTGCGTGAACCAGTTGCCCCTAGGTCTCTTTTATATCTTTCTCCTCTCACCCTAAACCTCTAGTTCTGGACTCCCCCACCCCAGGTAAAAGACATTGTATGTTTATCCAATCTATGCCTTTCATGATTTTATAAACCTCTATAAGGTTACCTCTCAGCCTCCAACGCTCAAGGGAAAACAGCCACAGCCTATTCAACCTCTCCCTATAGCTCAAATCGTCCAACCTTGGCAACATCCTTGTAAATCTTTTCTAACCCTTTCAAGTTTTGCAACATCCTTCCAATAGGAAGGTGACCAGAACTGCACACAATATTCCAAAAGTAGCCTAACCAACGTCCTGTACAGCCACAACATGACCTCCCAACTCCTGTACTCAATGCTCCGACCAATAAAGGAAAGCATACCAAACGCCTTCTTCGCTATCCTGTCTACCTGCGTCTCCACTTTCAAGGAAGTATGAACCTGCACTCCAAGGTCTCTTTGTTTAGCAACACTCCCTAAGACCTTACCATTAAGTGTAAAAGTCCTGTTAAGATTTGATTTCCCAAAATGCTTCACCTTGCATTTATCTAAATTAAACCCTGCCTGTCACTTCTCAGCCCATTGGCCCATCTGGTCCAGATCCTGTTGTAATCTGAGATAACCTTCTTCACTGTCCACTACACCTCCAATTTTGCTGTCGTCTGCAAACTTACTAACAATACCTCCTATGTTCAGATCCAAATAATTTATAGAAATGATGAAAAGTAGTAGACCCAGCACCAAGCCTTTTGGCACTCCACTGGTCACAGGCCTCCAGTCTGAAAATCAACCCTCCATTACCACCCTGTATCCAAATGGCTAGTTCTCCCTGTATTCCATGAGATCTAACCTGAGTTATACAAAAAATAGCCATAGATTTGTTAAGTGACAACACATTTGAGACAGCATTAACATGAATTACAGGACATAGTGAGAAAGCAGGAATGTGTGGCTAATCTATGAAAATTAGAATTAATCACTCTTTCCTATGACCAACTATTCATAAACCCTGAATCCGCAAACGCCCTCTTAAATCCCCTCAGATAAAACACACATCGCTCTTGTTCATACACTGGCACCCACACTTAAACTAATTGTTCAAGTAACTTCAAGTTCTTCGAGCTGTACTGACTTGAAATGTTAATCTTTTGGGGTCTGCTCCATTTACAGCAATGCTGCTCTTTCAACTTTGCTCTATAAAGAGATAACAACCTTTAAAGGAAATCTATTGTGCTCAATGTTGTGCATATTTAAAAATTGAAAATTAACATTCCCTGATAGTTCATTTGATGAATGGTCTTCCCCAGTCAAAACAAAGACTCCCATTTATAGTTATTTTAAATCAATCTTTTCACAAGTGAAATACCGCCAAGGCAGGTAGAACTTGAACCTGGACCTTCTGGCCAAGATATAGGGGCACTACCACTGCACCACAGAGTCCAACGTCATGACCATGGAACATCTTGAAGCACAACTCCCAAGTACTTCTAAAGTGCCAGCATTTTCGTAAAGTAAGAAATAACTAGCTAATTTGCACAGGGCAAGATTCGACATATAAAAGCACAAATGTTATTATCTGGGATAATCAAGAAACCATTTGTGACCATTGTTTTTACATTGGAAAAGGTAATTACTGCTGTTTCCAATCATTTAACATCTGACAGGTCTGTAACCAATATCAGCTGTTTCCAACTGGGGAAAGCCAAGCAGCTACGACCAAATGTTTTCAACTGCCCCATGTATCATTGATGGCTGCTTCAAACATTTCAATGTGTGTTTTTTTAAGTCATGTAGGTCCAGGTGTAAAGATTGACCAGCATACCAAGGAAGACTGTTTGTTCTTTTTCAAAACAATGAAATAGTACCTTCAATGATCACCTGAGAGGATACACCTGAGGGCTCCATTTCACGTTATCTAGAAGAAGTTCAGTAGTATACCGCAAATTCGGTCTGGATTTTGTGATCAAGATTCTTAAGTGACACTTGATCTCATGACCTTATGACTTAGAGATGAGTGTGCAACCAAGTCAGGGAACTAAGTCACCCAGAATAATCATACCTTAAATGATGCCACCTTCTCTGTCCTCATGATAGAATTCATATGCCCACCCGAGCCTATTTAAAATCACTGACAGAAGGCTCAGCATTGACCCTTGCTACAGTCAACTAACACAATGACACCAAGAGTGGGGCTCTTTGGTATTGTCCCTCATCAACTGTGAGAAAGTGACAATAGTTAGGCTGACAGGAACAGAAGTGGAACAGCACAGGCTTACATGTGAAGCTCAAAAGTTGAGGTGTCAGTCCACTGCCTCTGTAGAAGGTCAGTAGCACCAGGGCTGGAAAGGGAGAAAACACCATAGAAAATAAATTTTTCTTGTGAAAGAAAAGCACTAATACTGAATGGTAAACTGATGTTTTTTGTACATTGTTTAATTTGAAGGTTAGATCTGGAGAGATAAAACCCAATCAAAATCGCACAGCTCAGCTGTTGTTAATGACCTTCAGAGACCAAGGTGTGCTGGAGAATGGAATAAAATCTTTAACAAGTAAAAAAAAATCAAATCAGTGAAAGGAGGATCTTAGCTACAACACCTGGGCCATGTGCTGGCCATGAGTGCTCAGCATTAGGTCTTAAGTTTTTTTTTATTCAATTGAGAGATGTTGGCATCATTGACTGGGCTAGCATTTATTGCTTGTCCCTCGTTGCTCGAGGTAGCGGTAAACCAATTTCTTGAACCGCTGCAGTCCACACACTGTAGGTAAACTCTCAATACCCTGAGAGGGGGAATTCCAGGATTCTGACTCAGCAACAGTGAAGGAAAAGTGATATATTTTGAAGTCAGGATAGTGAGTGGCTTGGAGAATTTCAAGTGGTGATGTTCCCATATATCTGCTGCCCTTCTCCTTCAAGATGGAAGTAATTGTCTATGAATTGTGATCTGTGAATTTCTGTAGATTGTACACACTGATGCTATTGAGCTTCAGTGATAGAGGGAGTGGATGCTCGAGGAGATAGTGTCAATCAAGCGGGCTGCTTTGTCCTGGATGATGTCAAACTTCCTGAGAGTTGTTGGAGCTGCACCCATCCTGGCAAGTGAGGAATAATCCTTCACATTCCTGACATATGCCTTGTAAATGGTGGACAGGCTTTCGGGAATCAAGAAGTGAGTTATTCATTACAGTATTCCTATCCTCTGACTTGCTCTTGTAGCCACTGTGTTTATAAGGTGAGTCTACTTCAGTTTCTGGTCAATGGTAATCCCAAGAATGTTGATAGTGGGAGATTCAGATTGTCTCTTGTTGGACACGGGCATTGCTTGGCATTTGTGGGGCACAAATGTTACATGCCACTTTTCAGCCCATGTCCGCTTTTGTCCAGATCTTTTGCATTTGAACATTGACTGCTTCAGTGTCTGAGTCGTCGCAAATGATGCTGAACATTATACAATCATCAGCAAACAACCCCACTTCTCACCTTATGATGGAGGGAAGGTCATTGACAAAATAACTGAAGATGGTTAGGCCGAGGACACTACCCTAAGGAACTCATGCAGAGATGCCCTGGAACAGTGATGACTAATCTCCAATAACTTCCTATGTGCCAGGTATGACTCCAACCAGTAGAGAGTTTTCCCCCTGATACCCATTAATTCCAACTTTGTTCGCTCTCTTTGATGACACACTCAGTCAAATGTGACCTTGAAGCCAAGGGCCGTCACTCTCACCTCATCTCTGGAATTCAGCCCTTTTGTCCATGTTTGAACCAAGGCTGTAATGAGGTCAGGAGCTGAGTGGCGCTGGCACAACTCAAACTGGGTATCAGACAGCAGGTTATTGCTGAGCAGATGCTGCTTCATAGCACTGTTGATGACACCTTCCATCATTTTACTGATGATCAAGTGTAGACTGGTGAGGCAGTAATTGGACGGGTTGGATTAGTCCTGCTTTTTGTGTCCAGGACATACTTGGGCAACTTTCCACATTGTTGGGTAGATCCCAGTGTTGTAACTGTATTGGAGCAGTTTAGGATTTCTTTCTCACTGGTTTGTCATGATTGTTTTGTGTTACTGCTACCTGATTGGCAGATAAACCCTAAGCAGAATACAAAGAGCTGTTAAGATATTAGTCAGAAATTTGGTTGACACGACTTCATCCCAATCCACAGACAAAAGGCAAGTACACCTCAAATGAGTGCATACACACACACATGACAGTCACAAAAATTGGTCTTTGCAAACACTTTTTTTTTTCTCTGAACAGAGCTTCAGCTGTCCAGATTGACAACTCCTTGTAGCTTTCTTTAAGAAACCTGCAAACAATTCAAGATTACTACTCAAAACCAGGAAGCCAAATCCCCTAGTGTCTGCCCACGTGTCACAGTGTCTTGGCAGCATTCAGACAGTTCAAGGCAAGGGGAATATGCTTGAAGAGAGTTGGCAATATTAAAGCAAACAAAACCTTTGTCAACAGTTTCTGCCCCATGATCATAATTGATATTCAAGATCATTATTTCATCTCTCTCTCTCAAATTCACTTGCTCCCAGGAACTGCCTCAAAAAAAGGAATCAACATTATTTTAAGAGGTACCCTTGACGCCATCCAAGTATTTCTCATTAATGAATCTTAATTGCTCTCTTACCTTTTACAACTGTGGTATACTGCTTCTCTTAGATTGAGCCCTTCACTTGGGATTACTTTAGTCAATTAAGCTATGCTCACTCATTTGGCTAACCTTTAGTCCAATGGGATTGCTGAGAACATCTTAGAATGCGGACAGGGTATTATGGATACTGAACACTGGGCAGACTAATTTAAGGACTAGAAGCCAAAAACATGGAAGAAGAATTACAGCAGATCAATTTGAAAGTAGGGAGAGAGAGGATGCAATTCTGAGGGATTTGTGCAGCAGGGGAAGGTGAGACAGTGGAATTTAGAAAGAGGAAAGCTGATGAAAATTATTTAGGCACAGAGATGAAGTGGAAGAATCTCAGAAGAACAAAGGTGAGAAGAAAGCACCAGAGGGCATGGCAGCTGAGAAAATGACAAGTGGCACAGTAAAGAGGATTGGAGAATGAGAAATAATCAATATTAGAATGGAGATATTTGAGAACAAGGACACAGGCTGAGGGAGATGGCAACAGAAGACTTAAACAAGAAAGAAGGCTCTCTGTTGAGATTTTAAGGCAACAGTTAACACATCTGTTAGTAGAACACTGCTATTGATTTTTCCAGATTTAATTCTCCCTTTTAAGTAAGTGGGTCGAAAAAAAAGTGTAACAACAGAAAGGCCTTGTTTTATTTTGGATACATGTGCGTTCAATATAAAATACCAATGGTCAGGTTAGACAGAAATTAAAATTTAAATAAATTCCAGTCAAGAAATTTTAATTGATAAAGCTATTACATAGACACTGTAAAGGCAGAAAAGCAGACTTAAAATTTGAAAACTAAAGGGTTTGCCTAAAGATGATTGGGGCAGGTGTTATATGTTATGGAGTTAGGGAGCAAAATAAAGAGAGCAAAAGGTAAAACACAAAATGCTGGCAACACTCAGCAGGACATGCAGCATCTGTGTAGAGAAAAACAGAGTTTACATTTTAGATCACTGATTGCTAATTAAGACTTAACAGATGTGCATGCTGCCATGGCAGCACAATCAAATGAGTGTTGAAATGATAACTACGCATTTGGTAATTTGTGGGATATGAGAGTCATGGTGCAAAGATTGGTGTTAGTATACATACTTTGTCATCAAGGAGCTGACCAGTCAAACATATTGACTTCAGCACTCTAAGATATTTTGAATTTCCTAATTTAAAAATGTTTAAGGTGTAAGTATTGCCAAGTGAAAATTGGCAATTATTTTCAATAATAAGTAGGTTTGATAAATTTCTGAAAACCTCACAGTTGAAGCAGTCAGCCTCTTTGTTTAGGAGTGACTTATAAGCAAAATCATAATCCTCTTAAAAGAATAGGAAAAGCATTACTCTGTCTCTAGCCTGTACTATCTTGAGCTGGTGTTTATTTAACGCTAACTATGAGGAGAAAATAAAGGTGAATGGAAAGCTTTTGCAGCATGATGCTTGACAGTGCATTGAAACAGCACTGTGAGGTTCTTTGTTACCAGTGAAAGCAATAGCTTTTTCTAAAGTCAATAACATCGAACAATAGTATTCATCGCAGATCTGCAAATTAAAGTTGTCTCCTTGTGCAAGCTAAACTCTGAATCTCTTTCATAATGAGACGAAGCTTGCTGTCATTCCAAAGGCAACACAAACAAATCAGCAATCCTAGTACAACAACAACTTGCAGTTATATAGCTGCTTACATCAATATATTGGCAACAGCGTAGTTAATCTGTCGCAAAGCACTTCACAAAAACATGAACAAATAAAAGGTGACACAGACAAAAACTTGGAGGGGGAGGAAAGTTTTAGGGAGTGTCTTAAAAGAAGAGAGGTGTAGAAGACTGGAAAGGTTAGGGAGGTAATTCCAGACAATGAGCTTAGGCAGCTGAAGACATAGCTTCCAATGCTGGAGCAATTAAAATAGCAAGAGCTGAGAACAGAGATCTTGGAAGGTTTAGGGGCTGCAGAAAGGAAACTGGGAGCAAGAACAACCTTTGGGATCTTTCCAAGAGGCACGTTTAGGCATCTTTGAAATCCATTTACTCACAGTGGTATTAACATGCCCTTCAGTGCTGATCATCTCTCCATTTCCAAGGTGCATGGCACTGAGGGAGCAATGTGAGGGATGAGGGGGAAGGGGGCTTGGGAGGTGTTGAGAGAATGTTGAGAGCAGTTAAAAAACTGCTGATTTACAAAGAGAAAGACATTATTTTGCACCATTCAATCATGTTGTAGAAATATAATTAGTAACAAGGACATTGAGGAAGAGAATAAAATTCAACTTGTGATGTTATTAAGCATGTAACCCTTCACCCCTTGGGCGCCTAGAACATGAATCTCAAAGTCCCTTTGCTAATTATTTCCAAAATATTAATAGGCCCCAGCAGCAATCTGATGCAAGAAGTCAAACAGCAACTGCAAGTCAAACATTAATGAGGGCTGCAAGCTTTACTAATATTAAGCAGAGGACAGCTTGAAATTAGAATCAGGCAAATCTTAACTGCCAACAGCAAGAAGAGTATCGCAATTAGATTTTCAAAGGTATGCTCTAAATAGAATGATTCACGCCATGCCTAATTCAGCAATGAAGGCCAGGATACCCCAAAACACTTCTCAACCAACAAAGCAGCCACTGCTGTTGTGTAGCAAATGTGGCAACCAATTTGGACATAGCAAGATCTGATAGAGACCAGATAATATTTTTTTAGTGATGTTGGTGAGGGAGATATATTAGCTCGGACACCAGACAGGTTTCCCTGGATCATGGAATCTTTCATATCTATTTGTAAGGGAAGGTGGAGTTAAATATCCCACTGAAAGGCACCATCTCTGACAGTGCAGCCCCTTCTCAATAGAACACAGAACAGCACAGCACGGGAACAGGCCCTTCAGCCAATCTTGTCTGTGTCAAACATAATTCTATTCTTAACTAATTCCATTTGCCTGCACATGGTCCATTATTCTCTGCATGCTTCATGCATCTGTCTAAATGCCTCTTCAACTTTGCTGTTGTAGTTTGTCAACAAAGACCCGAGCACAAAGTTTATGGGCAGCACGGTGGCACAGTGGTTAGCACTGCGCCAGAGACCCAGGTTCAATTCCCGCCTCAGGCGACTGTCTGTGTGGAGTTTGCACGTTCTCCCGGTGTCTGCGTGGGTTTCCTCCGGGTGCTCTGGTTTCCTCCCACAATCCAAAGATGTGCAGGTCAGGTGAATTGGCCACGCTAAATTGCCCGTAGTGTTAGGTAAGGGGTAAATGTAGGGGTATGGGTGGGTGACGCTTCGGCTGGTCGGTGTGGACTTGTTGGGCCGAAGGGCATGTTTCCACACTGTAAGTAATCTAATCTAATCTAAAGATTTGAAATCACCACCTCCTGACTCAAAAACTACCAAAGTGAGGAAGTTTGACACTGGATGAGGGAGGTTTGATTTGTACCATAAAGGGTAACTGTTTGAAGTTCAACTAAAAGTAGTATCAGGGGCAACATTTCATAGCCATGTACATATTAGGTCAGCTTACAACACATATATCCACTCTTCCCTTTTGTGGTCATGGGAGGTTTCTTGGCAATATTTGACCCGAGTAGCTACAGACTTACCAAGTCACTGAAAGGAAGAACTTGCATTTATTCCGCACCTTTTACAACATTCCAAAGCACCAACATCCTATGAAGTTCTTTTTGAAGTTTTAATATAGGGAAACACAGCAACTAATTTGCACACAAGGACCTACACAAGTTCCCACGAAGAACAATATGAAAATGACTTGGATCTGTTTTACTGATATTGGTTCGGCACACTGTTGACAACTTCTAGTTGCTCTTCAAAATAGTGCTATGGAATCTTTCACATCCAAATTGGAAGGCTAACAAGGCATTGATTTATCTTTTATCCAACAGACCACACTAACCTCTGATGGTGCAGCACTCCTTCAGTACTACACTGGATAGATTTTGTGCTCAATGAAAAGAATGGAGTGGCACTTAAACCCACAATCTTCAAACTCAAAGGTGAGTGTTCTACCTACTGGCTCGGAGCTGACACCTTTCTTTATTCTTTGCTGGAACAGGTGCAAAAAATATTTACAAGGATGTTATTGAGACTAGATGGCTTGATTTATAGGGGGGGGAGAATGGATAGATTGGGACATTTTTCCCCGTGGAACATAGGAGGCTGAGCGATATAGAGGTTTATAAATAGCCCAGGTCTTTTCCCCAGGGTAGGGAGTGCAAAACTAGAGGGCATAGGTTTAAGGTGAGAGGGGAAGATTTAAAAAGAACCTAAGGGGCAACTTTTTCACACAGAGGATGGTGCGTGCTTGAAACAAGCTGCCAGAGGAAGCGGTGGAGGCTGGTACAATTACAACATTTAAGACATTTGGACAGGTACAGGAACAGGAAAGGTTTAGAGGGATAGAGGACCAATTCAGTTTAGGAAATCTGGTCATCATTGACGAGTTGGGCTGAAGGGTCTGTTTCAATGCTGTCTAACTCTATGACTTGACATTACTGCAAACACATCAGAACAAGCATAAAACAGAATATCATTATCACAAGAGGTGACACAGGCTCAAACACTAGAAAGGCAAACTTAAGAGTGATGCCATGTTAACCATGCAAAGTATGATCTACATAGAGATAGATGTCTGGGGAGGATACGAGGATGAAAAAAGCCTGCTAAACATCTGTAGTGGAAAGACTACATTTATTGGGACTGATGAACTGTAATACATCACATGGCATTCCTCTTTATAGTGTGGGATCAATCATCCAGTCCTGTGACACATCTCCAGCACATGAAAGAAAATCAGGAGAAGCATTTTGTTAGAATTAATCATGTAATGAAACTGTTGCAATAGGACATAGTACAGGCCGTTCTGCCCTCTATGTTGTGCCAACCTTTTATTCTACTCGAAGATCAGGTTAACGTACATATCCTACATTGTACCATCATCCATGTGCTTATCCAAAAGTTGCTTAAATGTCCCTTACATATGTCTCTACTACCATTGCTGGCAGTGCATTCCACCACTCTCTGTGTAAAGAACCTACACCTGACATCTCCCTTAATCCTTCCTCCAGTCACCTTAAAATTATGCACCCTCGTGATAGCCATTTCTGCCGTAGGAAAAAGTCTCTGGCTATCCACTCTATCCATGCCTCTCATCATCTTGTACATCTCTCATCCTTCTTCGCTCCAATGAGAAAAGCCCTAGCTCCCTCACTGTTACTTCAGACAATATTGTCTTAATTCCTGAAAATATTAGTGGCTCTCTTCCCGATCTCATATGATTTATAAAATGGTTACTAATTCTTGACTGATCTGTAATGAATTTATAAAATTAATCTGGTGCAAGGTGCAATGATTTTTTAAATTATCATTTAAACCCTGATGCCTTGTTTTTAAACATTAACTGATCCAAGCCTAATGTGTTATGACTTTTTAAAATGAGTATAAATTCTAATCTGGTCTTCTTAGATTTAGAAATGATGA
This sequence comes from Chiloscyllium plagiosum, assembly GCF_037043375.1. Taxonomy (NCBI): domain Eukaryota; kingdom Metazoa; phylum Chordata; class Chondrichthyes; order Orectolobiformes; family Hemiscylliidae; genus Chiloscyllium; species Chiloscyllium plagiosum. Next base: position 7,893,316 of record NW_028270163.1, on the reverse strand, counting down.
GTACATGAATGGGAAGAGTTGAGAGGAATATGGGCCAAATGCTGACAAATTGGACTAACTTGGGATATCTGGTCAGCAGGGACAAGTTAGACCGAAGAGGCTGTTTCCATACTGTACAACTCTAGGACTCTAAATGATTCTATCTCATCTAGAACAACTTGCAAATAGCTAATTGTTCCAATCTCTTGTGACTCAATAAAAAGTTGCTTATTTCTTGCCTGATCAGTGTTTTATTATAAATGAACTACAGGTGCTTATTGCTTTTTGCCACAGGCTTTGCTGCCATCTGCAGGTTTATATAAAATTAAAATCTTTGCAGAAAACTGCAGTGTAGGATCCAGAAGATATGAATGTCAACAGAAGGTCAGCTATCAAACTATCCACATAAATTCCATCACACTCTGCTTTTTTTCAAAACCTTTCACATTTTTCATGAAAAAGTATTTAACTAATTGCCTCTGAGATTATGAAGCCATATGCCCCATTACAGCATATCAGTTCATCTGGCATTTTTTTCCAGATGAAATGTCTGCATGAGCTATGTGCTGGACGCTAGTGAAGTCAGACACTAAGAGTTTAGAGACATTTAACAAGTCCCGTAACAACAATCAAGGAATAGCAGCAAATTCTTCTGGTACTCTTGCCAAGACTTTTCACTCATCCAACACCACCAAGAACAGATTCTTTGATCATTTAACTCTTTGTATGTACAAAACAGTTTCCACATTTCTGAATGTGGCAGTTCCAAGTGTTGATTTAATTGTTACGTTACTAGACCAGTAACCCAAAGATCTGGATTCGTAATTAAGAGAACTTGAGCCCCATTCATAAGTTAATCATCACTCGTTGAACAAAAACTACTGAAACAAAGATGTGCATTCATATAAGCGCCATTTCTGTCCTCAAAATGCTTCACAACAATGAGATACTTTTAACGTACACCATTGTGTACTTTGGAAATGCAACAGCCAACTTGTACATAGCAAACTCTCACAAACAGCAATGTGATAATGACCAAAATAATGTTTTAGTGAGGTTAGTTGTGAGATAAAGCTTGGCCAGGAAAAACTTCCTTGCAGCCCTTGGGAAAAATACGATGCAATCCCTTGCATTTGATATTTCCACACCCTTGCACTCAGTTGTCAACCTTGACTGTGCCCTCATGTCCCTGGAGTGGGCCCTCATCTCATGACCTTCTAGCTTAAAGGCAAGAGTGCTGGCACTAAGTTGGAATTAATACATTGTATGAACCTTTTGATAAGAAATTAAACATTTAGATTAGATTAGATTAGATTAGATTACTTACAGTGTGGAAACAGGCCCTTCGGCCCAACAAGTCCACACCGCCCTGCCGAAGCGCCCATACCCCTTACCAAACACTACGGGCAATTTAGCATGGCCAATTCACCTGACCTGCACATCTTTGGACTGTGGGAGGAAACCGGAGCACCCGGAGAAAACCCACGCAGACACGGGGAGAACGTGCAAACTCCACACAGTCAGTTGCCTGAAGCGGGAATTGAACCCGGGTCTCTGGCGCTGTGAGGCAGCAGTGCTAACCACTGTGCCACCGTGCCGCCCATGGTAATGAGCTAGGATCTTCCCTCCTGTGCAAATACATCATACATTCGTATGCAAGCCTTTGGCAACGGAATAACACTTTCAGTCACTGAAATGGCTGTCAGGTAACTTACAAAGCAACACGGCATTTGAATATCCTACAGCTGAAGTATCATTAATTTTCTTTATTGGCAAGACTTTGAACACTGAGTATCTAATGCAGGTCAGAAAATTTCACAATTTTCAAGTTACACTTTTATGTTCCCTATGTGATGGATGTTAACATTAAGTTAAATGTTTTCAAACTAATTAGTCCTAATTCCCTACTCTTTGTCCACAAACCTGTAAATTTATTCCCTTTCAATATTTCATGAATTTCTTTTTTGAAAGCGACTGCTGAATCTGCCCTCCAAACATTTAGCTAGCACATGCCAGATTACAACAACTCACTTGGCTTTTTTTCCCCCACTCAGATCTCCTACAGTTCTTTGGCCATATACTTCCTTTCTCATCAACTGAGATTTCCCCATAACTGTGGTTGACAGGGCCCTCAGTGGTGTCCGGCCCACCTCCCACATTTCTGCGCTCACTCCTCCCCACTTTCCCAGACTAACAATAGGGATTCCCTTGTCCACACTTGCCATTCACTAGTCTCCGTACTCAAAGAATCATCCTCTGCCACTTCCAGCAGGATGCTGCCACCAAACACACCTTGTCTCCCCTCCACTATCAGCATTCTGCAGGGACCACTCCCTCCGTTGTACCCTGGTCCATTCCTCTAGCACTCCAAACACTTTCTCACTCCCACGGCACGTTCCCATGCAATCGCAGATGGTGATTCCCATTCGCCTCTTTCCTGTCCAAGGCCCCAAATGCATCTTCCACGTGAAACAACATTTTAGTTATATTTCTTTCGACCCAGTCTATAACATTCACAGCTTTACATTTCTTTTACAATGGCAAGACCAAAGGCTGCCTGGGTGCTTCGCAGAACATCTCCATTCTGTCTGTTCTCAAGTTGCTTGCCATTTCAATAAACCAATGGTAACATTTCTGACCTGGGCCTACTGCAATGTTCCAACAAAGCACAATGCAAGCTTGAGAAACAACACCACATTTTCAGTTTAGACTCTTTATAGCCTCTAGGACTCAATACTGAATTGCACAACTTTGGAGTCTGACCACATGATATTTGCCTTTCATTTTTCTCACATTCTGTCCCCTCTCTGAACCATGGTTGTGTCTCATTTGCGCCTTGTTATTTTGCTCCCATTCTCTCCCTTTCACACTTTATTTTACATCCATTTTACTTCGCTATTTCTCTTTCACACAATTAGCAACCATTTCAGTTTTTGCATTGGACCTCCATACTGCTCGTTAAACACGTCCCTTCTGTCAGAAGTATAAAAATCACCATTTTCAAACACTTTTCAGTTCTGAAGGACATCATACCAGACTCAAAACATTAACTCTGCTTTTCTCTGCACAGATGCTGCTCAATCTGCTGGGTTTCTTCAGCATTTTCTGAATTTGTTTTAAATCTGTGTCCTCTTGTTATCAACCTTCCTGTCAGTTTTTTTTCCCATTTACTCTGATAGAACTGCTTATAACGTAGAACATCTATTAAGTCTCCTCTTAAATAGCTCTGCTCAACATTGAACAATTCTCTGGTCTAACATCTCTACTAAACACTCCAAGATCAGTGAAAGCAGAGATTGGGTATAAAGTAAAATATACATATTCATTTTTTTTAAGGAATCCCAGGACAGGCGTAGCATATCTTTGATATGTTATAGAACGATACTCCCTCAAAGCTCTACACAGTTCAATACAGGCTTTGGTTTCACAATTTTTAAACATTTACTACATCAGCCACTTTCTCACTGATCTCATTATAGGGCACAATGGTAGTGTCACTGAACAAACAATCCAGAGGGCCAGCTGAATACTTTGGGAACACGGGTTTAAATTCCACCTCGGCACCTGGTGGAATTTAAATTTAATTAACAAAATTGAAAACCTAAAGCCAGTATCAATAATGGTTAGAGACAAAAAAACCGCAGACACTGGAATCCAAGCAGGAGGCTGGAAGAACACAGCAAGCCAAGCAGCATCGTGTGGGGGAGATGTCAACATTTCAAATGTAACGCTTCTTCAGTAATGGTGGCAAAATTATTAATTGCTGTAAAAATCCAACTCCTGTAACTCTTGCCTTTTATAGAAAAAAATCTGCTGTTCAGACAGCAATGTGGTTGGCTTATAACTGGCCTCTGAAATTGCTGAGCAAGCCACTCAGAACAAGGGAACGAAGATGGACAACAAGTGTTGTCCTTTCCAGTGGTGTTCACATTCTGTTGAAGAATAAAATACACATTCTTAACTTTACATCAGTTTGATATTGTGGGAAGATGCCCACAAGTAGCTTAAGTGAGAATTACTAGACTCATTTTGGATCCATGTCGCTAGCAACTCTCTGGGGTCTGGGCTGCCTGGAATTCAGGCCTTCAGAGGTAAAAGTCAAAACCAAGTCTACTGCTTAAATTGTGAGCGACACAGCTCAGTTGATGATACTCATGGCTCAGTGGTGAGTGTATGTGGGATCCAACCTAATACCAGATATGTGAATACATTAGTTCAGGTGGACATATAGGGAGTGCTTCATTGTCAGAGATGCTGTCTTGTGTTTGTTTTAAATCTGGTTATTGACCTTCCAAACAGGAAATAAAAGCATGAATCTAAGCGGATCTATCTAGCTCCCAGGTGTCCTGGCCAAACTTGTTCTCAATCAATATCTCCAAAAATAATTCACATGGTCATTGATCTCATTTTTGTTTGTGGACTTGCTGATTGCAGAAGAAGAAACTTATTGACTATCAAGTGCCCTGGAAAGAAGGACACAATATGAATGCAAGTTATTCCTTCCTCAAAAACATGTAAAATGGATATGTATTGGTCTGTCTTTCATAGATGGAGGACTGGAAAAAATTGTGGCTGTAAGAGCTGCTCCTTTTTCTGAGGTATTTTAGGTGTTGGAGGTGATTTCCTCGAATTCCAGAAGCAGCAATTACTGTTTTATATGCTGTTGCATTGTTTTGGAACTTGGGGAACTAAGATCAAAACAACACCATTTTTACAAGGAGGAAGACAGGGAAAAGGCAGCAATCACATGGTCAGAAGGGAGCAAGAGAAAAAGAGACCTACACTGCTAACTGACACAGTAGTGAATCTGCACAGTTACTGCTTTTGCTGTTTGAGTTCATGTATCACTGGACATCAGAGTGCGTCTAGGAAAAACGAGCAAACAGCAAAATTCACTGCTGAACCTGGAGGAACTGGTGTGGGCGAGCTCTGAGCAGAGGAACAGATAAATCCTTATTTTTTTAATGTGTAACCTTGCTCTAAGTCTACAGTAGTGAGTAGAGTGAGTTATTTCTTGATTATACATTTTATTGAGATCTGTCTGTTGATTAAATTTTAAAAATATAAAGTACCAAGTTAGCCTGGAGCACAGTTTTTTTTACAATAAAATGTCGGTGCTATTTTCTGGATCTATAGATTGTGAAGGAACAGAGATGACTTTTAATAGAGTGATGTGCTCTTCCTGTCGAATATGGGAGTTTAGGGAGAATTTCCATGTCATTGATGATTATGTCTGCCAGAAGTGTTTTTGGTTATGAATCCTAATATATTGCATGGATCATTTGGAGCAGCAGTTAGAGGCAATAAGGAATTTACAAGAGCTAGGAGGTATGACGGAAGGTAGTTATAGGAAGGGAGAAAAGCGGCAGATACAGTCAGGTAGATGGGTTAACTCCAGGAAAAATAAGAGGGGTAGGTAGGTAGTAGAGGAGTCTTCTCTGGTTATCACCATTTCAAATACGATGGACTCTCAGGTGAATGTAGCATGAACGGCCACGTTTCTGGTATCAAGACTGGCTCCAATGTACTGAGGGGTACATCGGGTTCCAAGCAATCGACTGTGATAGGGGACTCTCTAGTCAGAGGCACAGATAGACGTTTCTGTGGCCAGCAGTGAAAATCAGTATAGGGTATTGCCTCCCTAGTGCCATGATCAAGCATCTCTCAGAGAGGGTGCAGAATGTTCTCAAGAGGGAGAGGGACCAGCAGGAGGTCAGTGCACAGATTGGACCTAACGACATAGGAAGGGAAAAGGATGAAATTCTGAAGGGAGAATATGGAAAGTTAGGCAGGAATTTAAAAAGGGGATCCTCGAGAGTAGTAATATCTGGATTATTCCCGGTGCTACGAGCTAGTGTGGATAGGAATAGGAGAATAGAGCAGATAAATATGTGGCTGAAGAGCTGGTGCAGAGGAGGAGGGTTCACATTTTTGGATTATTAGCATCTCTTCTGGGATAGAGGTGACCTGTACAAAAAGGACGGATTGCCCTAAATTGAAATGGAACTAATATACTGGCAGGGAAATTTGCTAGAGCTGTTTGGGAGGATATGAACTAGTAGGTGGGGATGGGACCCAGGGAAATAGTGAGGAAAGAGATCAATTTGAGAGTGGTACAGTTGGGAAAAGGAGCAAGTCAAACAGACAGGGCTAGCAGGAACATTGCAGAGAACAAGGTAGAACTGATAACTTAAACTGCATTTACTTCAGTGCAAGAGGCCTAACAGGGAAGGCAGATGAACTCAGGGCATGGTTAGGAACATGGGACTGGGATATCATAGCAATTACAGAAACATGGCTCAGGGATGGACAGGACTGTAGCTTAAGGTTCAAGGATGCAAATGCTACAGGAAGGACAGAAAGGGAGGCAAGAGAGGAGGGGTGTGGTGTTTTTCATAAGGGATAGCATTACTGGGGAGGATATGTTCGCCGAGCTGGAAGTTTTTGTTGCAAACGTTTCGTCACCTGGCTAGGCGACATCATCAGTGCTTAGGAGCCTCCTGCGAAGGGAGGATATTCCTGGGAGTACATCCAGGGATGTTATTTGGGTGGAACTGAGAAATCAGAAAGAGATGATCACCTTATTAGGATTGAATTATCGACCCCCTAATAGTCAGAGGGAAATTGAGAAACAAATTTGTAAGGTGATTTCAGTTATCTATAAGAATAATATGGTGGTTACGTTGGGGATTTTAACTTTCCAAACATAGATTGGGCCAATAGTGTTAAGGGTTAAATGGAGAGGAATTTGTTAAGTATGTACAACAACATTTTCTGATTCAGTATGTGGATGAACTTACTAGAGAAGGTGCAAAACTTGACCTACTCTTGGGACATAAGGCAGGGCAGATGACTCAGGTGTCAGTGGGGGAGCACTTCTGTGGACATGGAAGATATAGAATGTAGGAAAATAGATGGTGACATCTTGAAAATTATCCATATTACAGAGGTGATGGTGCTTGAAAAAGCATATGTCTTGAAAAGCATAAAAGTGGATAAATCCTCAGGACCTAATCAGGTGTAACCTAGAACTCTGTGGGAAGCTAGAGAAGTGATTCCTGGGCCCCTTGCTGAGATATTTGTATCATCGATAGTCACAGGTGAAGTGCAGGAAGACTAGAGGTTGGCTAACACGGTGCCAATATTTAAGAAAGGTGGCAAGGAAAAGCCAGGGAACCATAGACCAGTGAACCTGACACTGGTGGTGGGCAAGTTGTTGAAGGGAATCCTGAAGGACAGGATTTAGATGTATTTGTAAAGGGAAGGACCGATTAGGGATAGTCAGCATGGTTTTGTGCGTGGGAAATCATTTCTCACAAACTTGATTGGGTTTTTTGATGAAGTAACAAAGGGGATTGATGAGGACAGAGCGGTAGATGTGATCTATATGGACATCAGTAAGGCATTCGACAAGGTTCCTAATGGGAAAGTGGTTAGCAAGATTAGATCTCATGGAATACAGGGAGAACTAGCCATTTGGATAGGGAACTGGCTCAAAGGTAGAAGACAGAGGGTGGCAATGGAGGGTTGTTTTTCAGACTGGAGACCTGTGACCAGTGGAGTGCCACAGGGATCAGTGCTGAGTCCACTGCTTTTAGTCATTTACATAAATGATTTGGATGCAAACATAAGAGGTACAGTTAGTAAGTTTGCAGATGACACCAAAATTGAAGATGTAGTGGACAGCAAAGAAGGTTAGCTCAGAGTACAACGGGATCTTGATCAGATGGGCCAATAGACTGAGGAGTGACAGATGGAGTTTAATTTAGATAAATGCGAGATTCTGCATTTTGGAAAAGCAAATCAAAGCAGGACTTATACACTTAATTAGATTTAGATTAGATTCCCTACAGTGTGGAAAGGCCCGTCGGCCCAACCAGTCCACACCAATCCTCCGAAGAGTAACCCACCCAGATCCATTTCCCTCTGACTAATTCATCTAACACTAAGGGCAATTTAGCATGGCCAATTCACCTGACCTGCACATCTTTGGTAAAGTCCTGGGGAGTGCTGCTGAACAAAGAGACCTTGAATTGCAGATTCACAGCTCCTTGAAAGTGTAGTCACAAACAGTTTGGATAGTGAAGGCAGCATTAGTATGCTTTCCTTTATTGGTCAGAGCATTGTGTATCGGAGTTGGGAGGCCATATTGCCGCTGTACAGCACATTGATTAAATTCCCTACAGTATGGAAACAGGTCCTTCGGCCCAGCAAGTTCACAGTGACCCTCCGAAAAGTAACCCACTCAGACCCATTCCCCAACCCTGTATTTACCCTTGACCTTGACCCTAACACTATGGGCAATTTAGCATGGCCAATTCACCTGACCTTCACATCTTTAAATTGTGGGAGGAAACTGGAGCACCCAGAGGAAACTCACGCAGCCACAAGGAGGATGTGCAAACTCCACACAGTCGCCTGAGGCGGGAATCGAACCAGAGTCCCTGGCGTTGTGAGGCAGCAGTGCTAACCACTGAGCCACCATGCCACCCCAAACTGGTTAGGTCACGTTTGGAATATTGTGTGCAATTCTGGTCTCCTTCCCATCAGAAGGATGTTGTGAAACTTGAAAGGGTTCAGAAATGATTTAGAAGGCTATTGCAAGGGTTGTAAAATTTGAGGTACAGGGAGAGGCTGAATAAACTGGGGCTGTTTTGCCTGGAGTGTCGGAGGCTGAGGGTTACAGCTTACAGAGATTTATAAAATCATGAGGGGCATGGATAGGATAAACAGACAAGGTCTTTTCCCTGGGCGGGGGGGGGGGGGGGGGAGAAGAATCCAGAACTAGAGGGCATAGGTTTAGGGTGAGAGGGGAAAGATATAAAAGGCACCTATTGGGCAACATTTTCACACTGAAGGTACTGCATGTATGAAATAAGCTGCCAGAGGAAGTGGTGGAAGCTGGTACAATTACAGCATTTAAAAGGCATCTGGATGAGTATATGAATAGGAAGGGTTTAGAGGGATAGGGGCTAAATGCTGGCAAATGGGACTAGATTAAGTTAGAATATCTGGTCGGCATGGACGAGTTGGACCGAAGGGTCTGTTTCCATGCTGTACATCTCTATGACGCTGTATATTACCTGGAGGAGCCAGTATTGGACTGGGGTGAACAAAGTTAAAAATCACAACACCAGGTTATAGTCCAACAGGTTTATTTGGAACCACTGGCTTTTGGAGCTCCAAAAGCTTTGAACTCCTCTACCCTGGGGAAAAGACTTTGGCTATTCACTTTATCCATGCACCTTATGATTTTGTAAACCTCTATGAGATCTCCCTTCAGTTTCCAAAGCTCCAGGGAAAACAGCCCCAGCCTAATTAGCCTATCCCTGTAGCTCAAAACCTCCAACCTGGCAACATCCTTGTAAATCTTTTCTGAACCCCTTCAAGTTTCATAACATCCTTCGATAGGAGGGAGATCAGAATTGCACACAATATTCCAAAAGTGGCCTAGCCAATGTCATACACAGTCACAACATATCTTTCCAACTCCTGTACTTTACGCAATGACCAATAAAGGCAAGCATACCAAACGACTTTCTCACTCCCCTGTCCACCAGTGACTCCGCATTTCAGAAGTTATGAACGTGTACTCCAAGGTCTCTTTGTTTTGCAACACTCCTCAGGATCTTACCATTAAGTGTATAAGTCCTGCCCTGATTTGCCTTATCAAAATGCAGCAACTCACATTTATCTCAATTAAACCCCATCTGCACTCCTCAGCCCATGTGCCCATCTGGTCAAAGTTCCATTGTACTCTGAGCTAACTTTCTTCGCTGTCCACTACACCTCCAATTTTGGTGTCATCTGCAAACTTACTAATCATACCACCTATACCCATATCCAAATCGTTTATATAAAAGGTCAAAAATCAGTGGACCAGCACCAATCCTTGCGTCACACTGCTGGTCACAGACCTTCAGTCCAAAAAGCAACCCTCAGGGCGGCACGGTGGCTCAGTGGTTAGCACTGCTGCCTCACAGTGCCAGGGACCCAGGTTCAATTCCCACTCGGGTGACTGTCTGTGTGGAGTTTGCACATTCTCCCAGTGTCTGCGTGGGCTTCCTCCGGGTGCTCCGGTTTCCTCCCACAGTATAGGCTAAATTGCCCATAGTGTTAGGTGCATTAGTCAGGGGGGATGGGTCTGGGTGGGGTACTCTTCGGAAGGTCGGTGTGGACTTGTTGGCTCTAAGGGCCTGTTTTCACACTGTAAATAATCTAATCTAATCTAATCTAGTCACACTTCAAACCAATTTTGTATCCAAATGGCTGGTTCTCCCAGTATTCCATGTGATCTAACCTTGCTAACCAGTCTACCATGTGGAACCTCATCAAACATCTCACTGAAGTTCACACAAACAATGTCCATCACTCTGCCTTCATCACTTATTCAAAAAATTCAATCAAGTTAGTGAGACACCATTTCCCATGCATGCTGACTATTTTTTTCCCTGTTTTTTTCTTATCACCTTTCTTAAATAATGGCACCAAGTTAGCGAACCTCCAGTCTTCCAACACTTCACCTCACTTAGGGCATTACAACATGTTCGAGATGCTATTCAAACAAAAATTGCCATTGTTGTAAAATGTTTCATCAGAAGGTAAGCAAATGACTGCTTGTATGTAGGCAAAAATCACAGCAATGCTCCTTAAACTCCCATGAGCTGAATGAGCAGTTAATTTAAATTTGTTTCCAAAGGGAAAATGGACTGTCAGATGAGGAAGGAATGATTCCCCAGCATCTCAGACAACTCTTCATTCTTTTTTATCTTGTGCCCCTCACTATTAAGTTTCTCAAAGAGTAATTAAAACTGAAGAAGAGAGATAAGATGTTTGGCTGAAAAATCTCATTATCGGATTACAAGTATAAGAATCGGAATAATTAACTCTTGTACAGTTTTCTAACAGAGAAAGATTTGCCAATAATAATCAGCCTCATTTTGTTTTAAACATAACTACACTAAGTCATCTCTTTGTGTTTGCCTTCTCTGAAATCTCCTAAAGTCCTTTTGAAATGCAGTTGCAAGATCTCGATTAATAATCCAGAAACAAATTTAAATCCCGCCTCAGGGGCTAGAAAACCTAAGTTGTTAACAAAAGGAATCTAAAATAAAATGTTAGGTGACTATGAGATAGCAGATTGCCTCTCTCAAAAAAGGATTTGTTCACATATGTATTTTAGGGAAGAGAGACTTATCCTGTCTTCAGACACCAGCAATGCTGTGGGGTGGTTGCTGGCCCTCTGTTTCACATTTCATCAAATTCACATCATTGAGAGTCACAGCGGAGAAACAGACCCTTCCATCCAATTTGTCCATGCCAACCAGATATCCAAAATTAATCTAGTCCCATTTGCAAGCATTTGGCCCATATCCCTCTAAACCCTTCCTATTCATGAATCCATCCAGATGCCACTTAACTGTTGTAATTGTACCTGCCTTCACTATTTCCTCAGGCAGCTCATTCCATGCATGCACCATTCTCTGTGTGAAAAAGTTGCCCGACAGGCCCTTTTATATCCTTCCCCTCTCACCTTAAACCTATGCCCTCTAGTTTTGGACTCTCTTTACCCTGGGAAAACGATTTTGGCAATTCACCTTATCCATACCTTGCATGATTTTATAAAACTCTATAAAGACTACCCTTCAGCCTCCAACGCTCCAGGTAAAATAGCCTTAGCTTATTCAGCCTCTTCCTGTAGTCCAACCCCAGCAAAATTGTTGTAAATCTTTTCTGAACCCTTCCAAGTATAGGCTGTTCAGCCCAGAAATCTGTTCTGCTATTAAATCAAACATTGCTGTATGTCAATCTCACTTACTCCTCTTCACTTCTGTACCATTAGCATCATCACTAAGTAAAAACTTTATCCATCTCAGTCTCAAAAGCTCCAAATGAAAACCAGCATCTACAATTTCCTAGGAAAGAGCATTCCACATTTCTACTATCCTTTGTGAAAACTTGATTCCTGAAATGTCTACATCTAAACTGAAAATGATGCCTCTTTCCATCACGCAGTATTGGGCTCAAGTGTTAGCCCACATTAGGTGCTGTCATGACACTCAAATTCACAACTGTCCAACTCAGGTGAGTGTGCTGCCAAACAAAGCCAGGCTAACACATACACAATACTGTATATGCTACATGTTCTACCAGTTACATTAAAAATAGATAACACAATGCTCATCATCGATTGCCAAATTCTTCTCTAAGAAAACTGAACAAAAGATAATTATTTCAATCCATTCGGTCGTAATTGCATAATGACATTTTCGAGCCAAATGCTTTATCTCCTCTCTACAGTTTTAATTACTCTGTGAGCAACTTAACAACTAGGAGCTGAAAAGAAAAGACAGACATTACAATCCAAGCTCCTGTTTAAGAAAATCTTATATCTGAAGGCTATGCTAACCTAAAACTGTCAACATACTTTAGTTGTTTTGGCAGTAAACATCACAGTACCATTGTAATTTGGAACCCAGACAAGTCACAGAGTTGTCCCGAGCAATAAAGATCTGTAGCGTAGCTATGTTTAAAGCTTACATAACAGCTCACTACACTATAAACTCCCTCATTCTTTCTGTCGCATTTTAATTGGCATTGCCTAAAAAGCCTCATGGGACCTCCTAGGGTCATGAAAGATGCTAGACACGGTGCAAGATTTCTTTTCCACTTTTGGATCAGTACAAAAGGAGTGAACACATCTATACAATCCAATTAAATAAATGAAGCTTAAACTCTCATAGTTCATTCACTTGCAAACATGATAATAACAAGCTATTAACTTTTAGGTTAAACCTAGTATTAGGCCATGTAGGAGCACCCTCACTCACCGTTCCATGATGCTAACATCTTGCTGTCCAAATGGGGAGGTGGCCTCTGTTTCCGGATCTCATACAGCCTTTTTCTACATGTACTTAGAATGTCTTTCACCTTCTTCACTTCTAAGCCAAACTTGGTAGCTGTGAACTCTGCTGAGTGACGGATAATGAGGACATTCTTGTTTTCCAGCTCTCCATGAGGGTCCTATAAATTTTGAAGAAGCATTAAATCAAAATGCAAAAGAAAAAACTGCAACCACAACTGTTCTCCAATTTTAACTCCAGTGCTCGCGAATACTCAGTGAGCTGAGGCATGCAGCACTGAACATTCACAGCATTACTCGATATCTAGTTTCAAGTTGTCTGTCAGCAAGAGCCTGTGACTGGCCTTAATGCCCCCCCTACCTTAGTAAGCGGGGAATCCACCAGCATTCCTGCTCCTGATTTTCCTTGGTTAATGTATTTCCAAAAACCACACATTTAGGTGAAACAAGCTCAGATCACCCAAGAGGATCAGACAGAAGTTTTCTGGAGAATCTCCCAAGAGAGATTCATGGTTAGAGGAGGGGAAGGGCAAGTGTCTGATTGATGCTATTATAAATGTGGTGCAAGTCAGGCTTGATGGGCTAGCTGGTCTTTGACATTTGTTTATTCTTAATTGGTTTGGAGCAATAACCTCAAAAAGCCCTGTTACAAAATAGAACAGCGACCATTGACTTCCAAAGCATCAAGAAGAATAGTAAATCTTTGGTACTAGGTCAGATTTGGGTGTCTCATCAGCATAACAAGTTGGACCAAAGCGTCTATTTCCAGGCTGTATGACTCTAACGCAGGAGATGGGACTTATTGGACAAAGACGACTACAGTAATGGGTCAAGCCTTCAAAATTGCAGACGATAAAGCTGGGAATGTGGATATAATGCTATCTCCAGGATTAATCACACTCACAGATTGATGCGTGAAGGAGTTGAGTTAAACCCAACTTTTTCACAATAAAGGGATGAGACACCAACAATGTGATACAATATTATTATATTAATGAGCTGACAAACCCAGAGATCTAGAACACTGAACCAGTGCCATAAATGCAATCCCCACATTCACAGCATAAATTCAGTTAATTAAAACTCAGGACAACAATGGTGCTTACAAAAGAACGCAATGACATGGAAGTCTGACTGCTTCACAAACGTCCTTAACAGGAGAAAGTTTACCATTCTTACTCCAGCCTGGCAAATATATGACTTCTTTCATTTCCTAGCAGGCTACTTAGTTATATTAAACCACTAACCATAAGCATATTAAGAATATCTGGACAGACCACACAGGAGAAGCTGAGACATCAGAGTCAGATTTAACAAGGGCACAACCTGCCCAGTTGACTCTCAAAATTCTCTTCCCTGACATCCATGACTAGTAGTAAAATCAGGAGAGCTGTTCCACAGACCAGTGAAGCAACGCTGATAGTTATTTTTACAGAATCATATCTTTCAGCCAACATTCCAGATCCATTTCCAACCTGAACAGGACTGATCTACAAGAGCTGAAAGTGCAGTGATAGAACAGAGAATGGAGTCCTCAACATTAACTCCAGATTCTATAAAGTCGCATGGCATCAGGTCAAAAATGGGTAAGGAAATTTCCTGCTGATTACTAATGATTGTACTCCCTCAGCTGACAAATAGTGCCTAATTTGCATTTCAGTCACTTGGACGAGCACAGAATGTATGCTAGGTGGGGGACTTCAAAGATGGCCAAGGTGGTTGTTAGCAAAACTATGGCCCAGGTTGGCAAAGGTTTGACATTTACATGTGCCACCAGTAGCTCTATAGCAGGTGGAGGCAGAGCCAACAAAGAGGAAAAAGCAATTTAAATTCATCCTCAGTAATCTACTTTATGTAGATGTTGCTGCATGCAATATTGGTGGGAAATACCACCATAGAGTCCTTATGGAAATGGAATCCCCATTTCAGTACCGAGGACATGATGCTTTGTGTCACTAACACTATATTAAATAATTCAGAACAGATGAGGTCAAATCTGGACATCCACAAGACATTATAGGTCATCTCTGGTATTTGCCTGTTTTGGAAGGACAGATTACACCAGGTGTGTGTTCCTACTGCTGTAATTGAAGAAGTCAATTTGTAAATGCAATCCCATCCACACAAGACACAGGTGGGTAGTGATGGCCCAAGTTTCACTGATTTTGTATTCCTTCTCACGGAGATCCTTCTCTGGCCCTCAACACTAGCAATACTATATTCGACCATAATGTGCAACCTTGTAGCACAGCACTTCTGTTCTACCATAAGCATTAAGTCAGGGGACTATCCCTCGTTCAGTGAGGGCTGTCGGGAGTATTCCAGGAGCAGAAACAGTTGTTCCTGAAATTGGGTGTCAAACCATTAAAGCTCCAACTTAAAGCTACATCCACACCAATCTGTTAAAGTAGCATTCAACTGATGGAACTAAGCAACCTAAAACCAATGAATTAGATTTAAGCACTGCAGTCCTGCCACATTAAGTCGTGTAATGTTGTGGATGAGGATTTCCATGGACAACCCCATCCCCAAAGATGCTGGAGCCCATTACATCAGTGCAAAAGCCGAGGTTGAAGCTTTCACAACAATCTCTTGTCAGAATAATTCTGTCAGAAGCACTGCCTGATCAATCTCAATCACTATAGTTGCAATGTCATTGAACTAGTAATTCAGTTATATATTCTGGGGACATGGGTTTTAATCACATCATTGTAGATATTTAAATTTCACAAAAATCTAACCTTAAAAATTTGCCTAATGGTAACTGTGTAACCATTACACACTGTCAAAAACCTGAAACAGAAACAGAAGTTGCCAGAAAATCTCAACAGGTCTGGCAGCATCTCTGGAGAGAAATCAGAGTTAATATTTCACATTAAGTGACCCTTCTTGAATGAGTACTTTTCTTCAGTATTTACGAATGAGAGGAACCGTATTGTTGAAGAGAAGAGTGTGAAATGGACTGGTAAGCTAGAGGGGATACATGTTAGGAAGGAAGATGTGTTGGACATTTTGAACAACTTGAGGATAGACAAGTCCCCCGGGCCTGATGGGATATATCCTAGGATTATGTGGGAAGCAAGAGAGGAAATTGCAGTACCGTTGGCAATGATCTTTTCATCTTCACTGTCAACGGGGGTGGTACCAGGGGACTGGAGAGTGGCGAATGTTGTGCCCCTGTTCAAAAAAGGGAATAGGGATAACCCCGGGAATTACAGGCCAGTTAGTCTTACTTCGGTGGTAGGTAAAGTAATGGAAAGGGTACTGAGGGATAGGATTTATGAGTATCTGGAAAGGCACTGCTTGATTAGGGACAGCCAGCTCGGATTTGTGAAGGGTAGGTCTTGCCTTACAAGTCTGATTGAATTCTTTGAGGAGGTGACGAAGCATGTGGATGAGGGTAGAGCAGTGGATGTAGTATACATGGATTTTAGTAAGGCATTTGATAAGGTTCCCCATGGTAGGCTTATGCGGAAAGTCAGGAGGCATGGGATAGAGGGAAATTTGGCCAATTGGAT
This sequence comes from Chiloscyllium plagiosum, assembly GCF_037043375.1. Taxonomy (NCBI): domain Eukaryota; kingdom Metazoa; phylum Chordata; class Chondrichthyes; order Orectolobiformes; family Hemiscylliidae; genus Chiloscyllium; species Chiloscyllium plagiosum. The sequence continues at coordinate 7,876,957 of NW_028270163.1, read as the reverse complement.
AGAAAACTGGCTAACCGGTCGAAGTCAGAGAGTGGTGGTAGATGGTAAATATTCAGCCTGGAGCCCAGTTACAAGTGGAGTTCCGCAGGGATCAGTTCTGGGTCCTCTGCTGTTCGTAATTTTTATTAATGACTTGGATGAGGGAGTCGAAGGGTGGGTCAGTAAATTTGCAGATGATACGAAGATTGGTGGAGTTGTGGATAGTGAGGAGGGCTTTTGTCGGCTGCAAAGGGACTTGGATATGATGCAGAGCTGGGCTGAGGAGTGGCAGATGGAGTTCAACCCTGCCAAGTGTGAGGTTGTCCATTTTGGAAAGACAAATAAGAATGCGGAATACAGGGTTAACGGTAGGGTTCTTAGTGAGGTGGAGGAACAGAGGGATCTTGGGGTCTATGTTCATAGGTCTTTGAAAGTTGCCACTCAGGTGGATAGAGCTCGTAAGAAGGTCTATGGTGTATTAGCGTTCATTAGCAGAGGGATTGAATTCAAGAGTCGTGAAGTGATGTTGCAACTGTACAGGACTTTGGTTAGGCCACATTTGGAGTACTGTGTGCAGTTCTGGTCGCCTCACTTTAGGAAAGATGTGGAAGCTTTGGAGAGGGTGCAGAGAAGATTTACCAGGATGTTGCCTGGAATGGAGAATAGGTCGTACGAGGATAAGTTGAGAGTGCTAGGCCTTTTCTCGTTGGAACGGCGAAGGATGAGGGGTGACTTTATAGAGGTTTATAAGATGATCAGAGGAATAGATAGAGTAGACAGTCAGAAACCTTTTCCCCGGGTACAACAGTGTGTTACAAGGGGACATAAATTTAAGGTGAAGGGTGGAAGGTATAGGGGGAGATGTCAGAGGTGGGTTCTTTACCCAGAGAGTGGTGGGGGCATGGAATGCGCTGCCTGTGGGAGTGGTAGAGTCAGAATCTTTGGTGACCTTTAAGCAGCAATTGGATAGGTACATGGATGGGTGCTTAAGCTAGGACAAATGTTCGGCACAACATCATGGGCCGAAGGGCCTGTTCTGTGCTGTATTGTTCTATGTTCTATGTTCTTCAGAAATAGAGTTCTTCAACTCCATATTAGCTGAGTACAAATAGTAAGATCAGACAGTATTATCATTATTCAAAGCCAAAGGAAATACCTCTCCTTTTCAGATAAAATATTCATAATGTCTAACTGTCTGATATTTTCCTAGACAAACTTTGAAAGATGATTTGCATGACAGGCCTGAACCCTCACTCCCTTCTTAGTGCAGTCTAAGGAAACATCATCAAGCGAATTGAACATGCTAAATTGTCCATAATGTTCAGGGACATATAGGTTAAGTGCATTAGTCAGGGGTAAACATAGGGGACTGGGTCTGGATGGGTTACTCTTCAGAGGGTGGGTGTGGACTTGTTGGGCCGAAGGGCCTGTTTCCACACTGTAGGGATTCTATGATTGTTTTCTTTGTGGCGCAACTAGTTTGAGTACCTACTTCCCTTTTGAATGTCTCCTTATTTGAAGGCTCCTTTGGTTTTCCTATGACTGCAACGGGTCTCCCACTTAATTTCCCATAATTAACTCGAGGATGTCCAATTTTACTGCAATGAAAACATTATAATTTCTTTACACCATTTTTGGTTGAAGCCTTTGGCATTTATTGGTTAGGGGTTCTTTGTATCTGTTGTTTAAAACTAATACCTGTACTTCTATCTACAGACTTTCTAAAATTTCAATTTTTGTGATGTTCTATCTGACCATCTCCCCACTTGCAACTGTCTACGTGAGATATTGTAGATTTCTGCCAAATCGGCTGCTTGTCTGATCTTAAATACCTGACATGGATCCAATTAAATTCTAAATTTGCTTTTACTGAGTTCTTCTATGATCATAATTTCATTACACTTTCAACATATTTCTCTACCTTGAGTGATCTAAACCACTCATCCCACAACATTTCTTTCTGCTTTGCAAGTTGTCTCTTAGGTTTCTTTCTTGTACTCCTCAAATTTATTTGATAAATGTCAGACACAAGCTCATAAGTATTCAATGTTGCCTCTATGACAGTGAAAATTGTTCTTCGGACAAGATGGCATACTCAGTTACAGCTGTATTTCTCAAAACACTATTTGGAATTAAGGTCCAAACCTCTTTTGGCCACTTCAACTGTCTAGCCACTTTCCCAAATGAGAGAAAATGCCTTTCGACTCAATCCTTATTAAATTTAGGCATGCAGCATAGATGGTTGATTAAATCAAATCCCTCAATGGAATCAAAATAATCATCTGAGCTGGTAACCCTTTCTTTATTCTTTATTCAAGCTTTCCTTTGGCTAAGTCATGTTCTCTAATCTTCTTATCTCTTTGATGTTCAAGTTTTCTTAATTCTATTTGTGTCTGGTTTTGGCAAAACTCAATTTCAAGTCTTAATTGTTAATTATATTTTAGGTAATTCTGGTTGTGACATCCCAATTTCAGGTTTTCTTTCTACCATTTCTAAATGTGGTATGTTAACTCAAAGTATCACATCCTCATGAGATCTGCTTTTACTTCTACCTTCAAAACTTCTGCTAAACCCCTCAGTTTAGTTAAAGATGTTAAATAATCGACTCTTTGATATTCTACTCTCAGAAAGTTCTTCACAACCAATGAAGCAATCGTCAAATACGTGCAAGAAACGTCACCATAACACTGTTTCAAACCCAGAACCACTGTTACTTTAACAAAACAGATACCTTTTACATCCAGTGAATTCAAAGATCCCAGATGTGTTTCAACTTGTTATAATCCCAGTAAATGTTACACAGGACAAGTCAGATCCCAGTCAGGAACCTAGTTTGATGGATCACATTTTTATTTGTTTTGGTTTTAACAAAGTGATCTCTCACTGAAACGTAAGCACACGATGCTGCAGATTTTGCTTTAATAACAAAGCTGCATTTTAATACAAAACAAAGATAAAATAGAATAATCTAAACTGTCCACTTAAAATACAAATTCAAATGTTTTACAATAAAAGTTTAATCCAATTATTTCAAAAAAATCTTTGTTAAATCGAAAGGAAACAAAACAGCACTTGTACAGTATCTTAAACACTGTGGTACAGTACTCGTATAACACTCATACCAGAATCTCCGTATACAAGACTTTAGAACTTTTAAGTAATTTGTGATTTGAACTTTTAAACTGGAACTGCAGATAGCTTCAGTAAGAATCTATCACAAACTTGAACTTCAATGCACTCAGAATCACAGAAGAGCCAATGGACCGAAGGGTCTTTTTGTGCACTATCGTCTTCTCTGACTCTATGTTACCGTGCAGAAGGAAGGTACTAAGGCCATCATGCCTGCACCAGCTTAAGTAACACTTCCGGGTATGCTGTCCCTGACACATCTGGTCTGAGACTGACACTAACTTTCACTCCAAGGTAATCTAATTCAATAAATCCACCATTCATCTTCTTACACAACCCGCTCTTCCAAGATCATCACATGACAAACACAACCCCATACTTAAAAGCAAATGCCTGCCTTCCTCAGCTGTGGACATTTCCATTCAACATTTTTTAAAAATCCAAAACTCTTAACAAACCTTTGAGACCTCGTTGTTTACCCTGCTGGGTAACATACAGTCTAAAACAAGCAAAAGCCCATTCAAAACAAAACCCATTTACTCTGCATCCGGCCTCAAAAAATTATTTTTTAAAAGGAGTCAATATGGCTACAGAAGTAATAACAGCTTAATTACTAACTTCAGACACACAGAAAAGCCCAACAACTACAAACTCAAAATCAGAAATTCAAGTTTACAGCAATTAACATTAAAGCTTCCACATGAATCCCAAAACTTTCACCACACCATGCACAGTGAAAGCCAGGACACATAGCAGCTTGGATATGGAAAAGAAAACTGAACCAAGGGAGTCTACATTATTAATTCTATTATCAGGATATGATCTGATAAGTGCACCCAAACTAAATCTCAATTGAAAGTCTTTTAATCTCCAATTTTCCAAACCATAGTGACAATATCAAGTCACTAACAGGTGAGAGTCCCACGTAACAACCAATGCAATGTATGACAGCTTGTAAATAACAGAAAGTATAGGAAATAGGAAATAAACAACCAGTGTTTTAATTCACAACTGACAACTGAATTCAATGTTTAAAAATGACTTAAGCCCTTTGCTAAATTTGATAGTAAAAGACTTTCCAGATAAAGTAGATTATTTGCAAAATCTAGAGACTTAATTTTAGTTATCTGACAGTACAGAACTTGAGTAGTGCTGAAAGAGACACATTTTGTCAAAGCTTTTCATCTTGCATTCATCAGGATAATTCACAAGAAATAAAATAAGTAGAAACCTACATTTATACTATATAGTTAGCAAGTACACTGATTAGTAACAGTGTTGCTATGAAGATTGCATCAGTTAATGATTACTGACAGTTAAGTCTCAAGATTTGATTACATTTTAGAGCAGCCAGCTTAACTCTGATCAGTCAAAGTATTACTGTGAGACATGAACCATTTTGTTGAGTTGGAACAATTGCCATGCATGTTCTTTCTGTTTGCAAAGTATAAGGCCTCATGTATTAAGATATGTATGTTCCAGCCCATGAAAGTGCACAACACTGATCATCCCAAATTGACTTGAAACATAATTCTTCTCACAATCAGGATTTTACAACAAATGTTGTCTAGTCATGGAATTGTTTTAATGTCGGACACCACATCATGAGTTTTGCAAGCATGGCTGGAAGAGTTTGGTCAGTACCTCCCTAGCTGTGAACAGCCAAAGAGATATGATTTTGGTATTCTTGTGAACTGTCCTGATAAATACAAAACAAATTGCTTTGACTAAATGTAATGTTTTTCAGCAAGACTTGATTTTGTTAATCAGAATTTTGTCTGTCCAGGGCAGCTAGAGTTATTGTCAGACACCAATCATATCTCAGACTGGAGAATATCTACAGGATCAGCGCCTGGTAAAACAATATGTTGATATCTTTCATCAAACCATCACAGATATTTTTGTTAACATGCCACTCAGTTCTAATATCAAGGTTCGGCATTAGCACTCTCCACAATGAATGAGGGGTTTGCTCATAAAATCTAGGGTCACACTCAAATACTATTCTAAGGTTTACAAAGTTAAAATCACACACCAGGTTATAGTCCAACAGGTTTATCTGGAAGCACTAGCTTTCGGAGCACTGCTCCCTCATCAGGTGGTTGTCATATTCTGAGGGTGTCACTTTGAGGGTTTTTCTGACTTGTGAAACCAAAGCCCAGCTCCCTCTCACTTGGTGTAGTAGATTCCCTTGACACTCCTTTAAGAAGTGTAAATGAAGACTTGCAAGGTACGTTAACCAATAGATATCCCATAGCCAATATCACTCTACAGATTGTCTAATCTTTATCTTATTGCAACTTGTGGGACCTTGCTTTGAGCAAATTGGCAATAGTGCACCATACATTATAACAGTTAGAAATATGAACAGACTGCAAAGCAACAAAATTTCCTAAAGTTATAAAGAGCACTACATAAATGTTTTTTTATTTTTAATTTTAATGATCATGAGATGGTTACAAAAGCTTCTCTGATTGAATTAATGTGAGACTGCCTATTTTCTTGATCTCCGACACACCACATTCTGCATTCAGTATTATTTCCTTTGACTGACATACTTAGCAAGAGCTAATGAGTGAGTACATCACCTGCAGTGACCTTGGCTGCCCTCCACTGACATCTTCAATTCTGACTCCGAATGACATTTTTTAAACAGATTATGATCACGGCTTAAAACGAAATGCTTTTTATTTTTGGAAGATGCCACTTACGTATACAATCCTTCACATTCATCAGCACTTGCTATTACTTTTATTGTGATGTTAATTCAATTACTATCTCCTCTGACCTTTCCTACAAAGCATTTGAAAGAGATCTGGTGACAAGCAGTGGACAAAAGGAAATGTGAGGTATGGTGTGTAATTTATATATTTTGATACAATTTATTTTTGAGGTTGGATTTTTTTTAAACTTTCACCTAGTTATATATGGGGCTGTGTGTCTGAAGGGATTTAATAATTAACTCCTAAGAATTTCTATGGCCAGAGTAATTTCCTCATAACAATGAGAGAAATTGACTCAAAGAATATGAGAGACTTTGAGTGAACTAAGCACATAATGTAATATACTAAGCTCTCTTTTGGAAATTATGAAACCTTTTTCTAAGTGATTAGGGGAAACACCCATGATTTAGAATTAAACCTAACAATTTTAGATTCAGTTTTCAGCAGTCCTACAAGGCTCTTAGTTGAAGGTAGATGTGTAAAGCAGTTTTTATTGAGAAGGGGAAGAGACAGTTGAGATTTGTTTAAATAAAAGCTCAGTGTAAGGACTTCAGTCATTGTTCTGGACCATAACTGTTTAGGTAAAACCCTGACAGGGATTATTTGAAACTTAGAAAATTTTAGCTCAGGTCATTGAAAGCTCCAGGAAGAGGCTAACAGATTCTCCATACTAGGAGTTGAAATCAAGGTTAAATGAAGCCAGTAGAGGTGATAAAAGAGGAGGTTATTTCTGGTGTTAGTTCTATAAAGGGTGCTTTTGGGATCCATTGAGGGGTGTTTTTGAGATTAATGGAGTAATGTTTTTATCATGTGTTTTGAAATTTTTAAACGTTTGTCATAAATAAATAGGTTGGTTTATCCTGTTTCATTTTCACAATCGTATCTTAGATCTTTTGAATAATAAACATCTGTTTTATTATTAAAACCAAATTTGCAAAACTGTGTGCTTATACTTCAGTGAGAAACCACCTGTTAAAACAAAAAACAAGATAGGATCTATCCACTACAATCTCAGTCTGGGAACAGACTTAGGTGCAGCAATAACATCAGCTGGGATCATACCAAAAGTGATGTTGATTGATTTGTGTGACACTTGAGTCAGGAAGACAGAAATACAACGCTTGCTGATCAAATAAAGATCGCAGTTGATTACATTAGTAGCTAGATGATACCATGACCATGCTAGGATAGAATACAAAACCAAGGAAACTTTCTGCCTTAATTTAGACTGTTGTGCCCAATTATAGGCACTACACTTTATATGAAGAGTATGTTGGAGAGCAGAAGAAATTTGGAGGAATAATTTCACATTAGACTTTACATTAAGCAGAGGTCTAGACTAGGTTATACAAATGTACAATCTGTCCTTATTTTCATAGAATGTTTTCTATAAATAATCTAAAATCAAAGCAATCAAATATATGGAAATTGAGGAAGCAGAGGATTTATGCTCCAGAGACTCTGGATCAGAGAGATGCAATATTGAGTTCCATAGCATTACCACGAATGACTGGCTATAATTGGACTATGCCAAGGTTACATTGGCACTTTCTATTGTCATCATGCTAGAAACAGCACATGGTCAGGCTTTGAAGGGCAAAGATACATTAACTCTTTTGGATGGGGCCCTCCTGCAGTTTACACAAACACAGGATGATCAACTCTGTGTAAGAAACAAGAGACACCTTAGCATGACTATGAGAACATGATGAGGCCGTGGGAGAGATTCCGAGGGGCCTGGAACCAGGAAGCGTATAAGAAGCACATACACACAAAAATCATAGGTTGTCATTACAGGTTACTGAAAAGCAATCTCTGAGCAGAAGTTATAAGAAATACAAGACAAAACAGCATCAGAGGATCAACCTGGGATTTGAGATGCTGCCTGACCTACTGTGCTTTTCCAGCAACACATTTTTCAGCTCTGATCTCCAGCAACTGCAGTCCTCACTTTCTCCCAATTAAAGGTAGTCCCATAAAATCCAAGATGGTAATCTTCCTATACAAACAGGAACTTTAAATCTATTGTCTGTTATTCGTGACACTTTATCTCATATATTTAATTAAAGGATTCATTCTAGTGATGTGGGTGTTGCCAATAAGGCTGGCAATTATTGGTCACCACCAAATGCCTTTAATACAAACTTGTCTTGTTAACTACATGAGTGACTTGCCTGAGATCAGTGAAAAGCGAATCACATTACTGGGGTCTGGAGTCACATTTAGGTCAGAACAGACAAGGACAGCAAATTTCCTTTCTCTGAAGAACTTCAATGAAAAGGTTGAGTCTTCATTGCAATCCAATAATTTAATTTGATGCTTGTTTTTATATTTCAGATTTAAATTCCCCATTCGCCAAGGCAAGATCTAAACCTAGATCTCTGGATCACTAGTCCAAGTCTCCAAATGACTAGTCACTAGTTGCAAAATCTTTACTCCAGCAAGTAAACACTAAGCTATTGTACACCTCCTTTAATTTGACTACATTAGTTCTGATTAGAGGCTGCAGCCAAATCATGAAGCTGACTTTCACAATTAGGTATGCTGAATAAGCGGTTTTCCATTTTCAGCAAGTTCTGTATTTTGCTTTTTGTTCACTCACCTGGGCTGGGTTAACATTTCCACCCTCTTTCACACCATAATGATAGGAAAAGATATCTGCCATGGTTATGTTTTCAGTGGCATCTAGGACTGGGTCTGGGAGTTGTCGTCGAATTTCTTCCTCTGTCCACACACAGAAAGCTCCCTCTTTCTTGTCAACTGACTGAGTTGTAGGGTATGAATCTGCATCTTCAGCACTGTAGAAACCTCCAGACTGTAAAGACAGTTTGAGTTAATCACACAGAGGCAGGAAATATACAACTCTTTCATGAACAATACATTGAATTCTGACTTCCCCATAATTTCTCAAACCTTGAATCTAATTTAAGAGTGAACTGCAATATATTCTAGTAAAGTACCAAGTGGACTAAAGTTCTTGGACCCATTCACAAAATGAGTACAATCACTACTCTTACCTACCTTCCCTGGTCACAGTTTCAAGCTGAACCCAATTGTTTGCAATCTTGCCATCTTAATCAACTTGAAGATGGGCTCTCAATATTGACTACTAACTACAATTCTGGATTAGTGGTGCTGGAAGAGCACAGCAGTTCAGGCAGCATCCGAGGAGCAGTAAAATCTTTAGTGGTGCTGGAAGAGCACAGCAGTTCAGGCAGCATCCGAGGAGCAGTAAAATCTTTAGTGGTGCTGGAAGAGCACAGCAGTTCAGGCAGCATTGCTGGAAGAGCACAGCAGTTCAGGCAGCATACCTATTACAATTGACTACCTACTCTATTTCTAATGCTGCACTCCTCTACCCCAACATAACCTATCTCCCTGGTGCTGCTGAAACCCTTATCCAGCCCTTGATCATGTGCTGAAGTGATGAGTAAACATTAATACAAAAGCAAAGTACTACAGGTGAAAATTTGAAATAAAAACAAATTGCTGGAGACACCCAGCAAGTCACAATATCTATGGAAATAATGCGACCATCGGGTTTGCAACATTTTACTCCTGTCTTAGTGATGGATGTAAAGGACTTGATGAGAATTGGAATAGGAGCAGCAGAGTTTTGGTTCACCTCAAACTTATAGAAGGTGGAATTGGGAGAATGACTAACAGAACATTTGAATAGTCAAGTATCGAGGGAAAAAAGCATGATTTAGGCTATCCATGAACCATAGGGCAGACTTGAAAATCACAGCATTGGAATCTTCATCGAGAGGTACAAATATTTGCTCAGCAATCACTTCCCTACAGCAGGGACAGATATCAAAATATTAATCCTTCCACTTGTGACAATGTGACAGAAACAGAACAGCTCAGGTCTGAAGCAATGTGTTGCTTAACTTCGAAAGGTCAGTTGTTGAATTTTAACGTAACAGCATTCAGAGAAATGCCCATTTATTTTAAAATTGAAAAATAAAAGGTGAACAGCAGCAGCAATCTGCAACAAAACATGCATGTTCTGTCATGGCCTTTCCTCCTGAATATTTCTCAAACCAGCTAAAAATCAATGCGATTGAAGCACTTATTTAGCAAATGCATAACATAGCACCTATTTGAGCACAGTAAGACCCAAACTAATAATGTGAAAATGACAAGATAATCTATGGAGGGTGTGGTCGAAGATGGTGAAAGGACAATTACGTATGGCTAATATATAAGCTCCTGCCTAGTGATACCCACACACCAAGAATAAATGCCAAACACTACCCCGACAATAAATTACAATCTTGAAAGAGCTTGCCTAATGATCCAATGTGATGTTTAGATTTTCCAATATCAACAACCTTTGTGACCTTATTCTGTGATCATCAATCACATACAACAGCATACTTTTATATCAACATCCTGAACAAAAATAACCATTGTCCCAGTATTTTTCAGTCACTGTATTTTTTCCAGTCATTCCAAAAACAATATAAAACACCTTCTGCAGGAGTCACGTGTGGCATTTTGCAGCACAATAATAACGAGGCAATGCACTGACAAACAAAGGCCTTGAAGTGAAAGAGAATCATATCAACAATTTAATAGTTTTGAATTAATTGGATCTTTGTTGTTCAAGAAAAGATAGATTTCATTAAACATTTGACCTTGGAAATTTAGCTACCACTGCTACCTCTCAACAATCGGAGTGCTACAATGACATGAGTTAAAAATCACACAACACCAGGTTATAGTCAAGCAGATTTATTTGGACTATAACCTGGAGTTGCGTGACTTCTAACTTTGTCCACCACAGTCCAACACTGGCAGCTCCACATCAGAACGGCATGAGCATTTCCATCTGTGGAGTACACATCACTCTGCCCCTGGGTCAGAAGGTTTTGAATTCAAGGTTCAGTCTGGGAAATAAGGTCAGCACCCAGCCAGAAATTACCTCAAGAAGCCATCCCTTATATAAAGTTTTTTTTTAACCACAGCCCTTGATCTGCTATCCTGTAGCATTATTTCGGCATTCTACCCAAAATTTCTCTTTTCACTAACCTCACTGAAAACAATGAACTGGTTATCACTGGATTGTTCTTGCTTGCAAATTGGCTGCTGTATTTGATAGATTACAACAACAACCTGAAAGCACTCTTCCATCCTTAATGTTGCTTCTGATCCTAAAAAAATGTAAGTCATTTCTTCTTTATAAGAAAGTACTGAATAAAAGCAGGAATAAACCATTCCATTTGACTCTATGCTTGCCTTGCCATTCAATACAGCACAATCAATTCAACCTTGCTGTGTAGTCCCTCCTAAACTATGCTGTCAAACTCCTTTCAATTAAAAGCTCAATTGACAAAAGGGGTCACACTTCCTTTCGATTTGAAGCCAAAAGCACTTTGTACAGTAAAATTGCACTTAGCAGATGTTGCACTGAACTCCCCATCTTCTCCACATCTCCATCTTTGCTTGTCTTTGTTCCTCCCACTCTACTTTCTTGTCTCTAAACCTCCTTAAATTCTGCCATAATTCTAACTTCCTCCAGTTCTGATGAAAGGTCACTGACCCTAACCATCAATTTTATTTGTCCCTGCACAGTTACTGTCTGACTTGTCGAGTGTTTCCAAGTCTTTTCTCTTTTTTATTATAGATTCCAGCATCCTCAGTATTCTACATTTGGTGCTTCATTAATTCAATACCCTGTTCAATCTGATGATTCATTTGATGACATACAACTATTATCAGACAGAACGACGACAGAAACTGAACCCTGATCACCAAGCCTGATAAACAATTTGTTTGCATCTGCTGTTTCATTAGCAGACTGTCAACAAATGGATTAGCAAACTAAAATTAACTGTGCATTTTAGCAGGATTATATTACAGACGACCAATTCATCTTAATTGAATAATTTATGGGGTTTTTTTGCAACAATTAATGGCATATTTGGCTGTATTGAAACACTAAAATAATTCTGCTTCCTTGTTAAGCACGCATGTTGTGTCTTGTCTTAGTGACTCAACACTGAATTTAACAAGTGGTGGCTTTTCCCCATTTTGTTTAAGCAATCTCATCAATTCTCCAGCTAGGTTTGAAGAAGGTTACAAACATATTTTGCAACTTTTCATTCATGATACTGCAGTGTTACAGCAGGAAAAATCTGAAAGGACTGGATCAAAAGTGCTTGGATTCAAATGTCAGAAGGCTGACCACAACATTTTCAAATGGATTTTGTTCGCCACTGTCCTGTGCAGAGCTCGGCAGATTCACCCGACTAATTCCAGTGATTTTCAAATCAAACTTTATTTATTCTGTACCCTTTTTTTGTAAAACTGTCTTCACCGTTCAGTTATGGCAGAAGCAATGTATGTGTGTATCTGTGTGCCGACAGCTGAGATCTTTCAACTGAAATAGCTAGTTTATGCCTAGTGAAGGGGACAAAGTAAGTATTAACTGTTTGTGCCAGTGCAGGGACTTTGGCCTCAGTGTTACAGTTCACATTGATGAGGTGGTTGTGGGGTGACCTTATAGCAGTTTATGAAATCTTGAGGGGTATAGATAAGGTGAATGGTAAGTGTCTTTTATCTAGGGTGGGGGATTTCAAGACCGGGGGCATATGTTAAGGTGAAAGGAGAAAGATTTGCAAAAGGCACGAGGCACAATTGTTTTGACACAGAGAGTGGTCAATGTGTGCAATGAACTTCCATAGGAAGTGATGGATGCAGGTACAGTTACAACGTTTAGACGACATTTAGATAAGTACATGAATAAGAAATATTTGGAGGGATACGGTCCAAGTGTAGGTAGAGGGACTAGTTTAGTTTGGGATTATGGTCAGCATGAACTGGTTGGGCCGAAAGTGCTGTCTGACTCTATGGCTCTTTGACTTAATGAGACATTAAACAGCTAACCGTGTTCACTCCTACTGCTCGGACTCTATGTAAGCTGTAGAAACATTTGGGTAAGTGAAAGTGTTACCATTCACTAGACTCAAGAATTGATCCATGACCCCTGATTTAGAGGGTGAGTGTCCCACTGAACCAAGTTTGTCCCCCTAATTACAGATGGCCCAAACCTTGTTTACAAAATTGAAACTGGGAAATACTGTGTCATAACATGTTTGCTGCCTTGGATATTTTTTCTCACTTTGTCTGCAGGTTCCAGTAGCTGGAGTAAACGCTATTAGCTACTTAGGGCCTCACCAAGTCATCTGTGTGAACTATAGCTTGGAGGTCAGGGTTCCTGCATCTGAAGTAACCAAGCAGGATCCCATTTCAAACCCAAAGACAACTGTTGACAATATGGCACTACACTGAAGTGTCAACACAGGTTGTTACTCAAGTTATAGAATGGGCCGGAATCTACAACCTTTGGAAAAGCCGTAGTTACACCTGATAAAACAGGACTAAACCCATGGTATGGATGACATGTGTATCAACACGGCCTTTGTCTCTACCAGCCTGAAACCTTTAACAATGTTCATTGCACCAGCCTTCTCCAAAGCCGTTCCACCACTGTCTGCCTGGGTGGAACTGCACTCATCTGATTCAATTCCTAGGCATCCAGTCATTGGCAAAGAATCACATGCAATTGAGTTTTGAGAAGATTTGTAGCTGATGGTTGAGGTTCTGGATGTAGGTTTGCTCGCTGAGCTGGAAGGTTCATTTTCAGACATTTCATCACGATACCAGGTAACATCTGAGAGTGGGTCATGTCATTTTGTGGCTAGTTAATGTTCATGTAACCTGGTGGCTAGTTTTCTTCCTGTTTGTTCAATGTAGTGTTTGTTACAATTCTTGCAAAATATTAGTTTTGCATGTTGTCTGTATAGGGTCTTTCAAGTTCATTAGCTGCTGTTTTATGTATACGGACCAAATATTGAACTACAGAAGCAATCATCCCAACATCCACAAATGAAGCTGCATTAGAACATTATTTCAATGAGCCACCACACACTGCAGCACAGAGGAACTAAGCAGAGCAAAGGAAAATCACCTTTACAGTGTACTCAAAAAGAACGAGCACCCAATGAACACAGTCCGCTGATTTCTCAGCAACAAACCCAAACAAGCAGACAAAACGCATCCAGAAACCCTAGCCATTCTTCCCTCATCAAAGACATCTCAGAAATGACTGCCAAACTATTCAAACCCTTTGGCATCATGGTAACCCACAAACCCAACAATGCAATAAAACAGCAGTGATTGAACTTGAAAGACCCTGTACAGACAAGCAAAACTAATGTCATTTACAAAATACCTTGAGAGAACTGTAGCAAATACTACATTGGATAAACAGGCAGAAAACTAGCCTCCAGGATACACGAACATCAGCTAGCCACAAAACGACATGACCCACTCTCACTAATATCCTTACATACGGATGAGGAAGGACACCACTTCGACTGGGACAGCACATCTATCTGAGGATAAGCCAAACAGAGACATGCACGAGAATTCCTTGAAGCATGGCATTCCAACTGGAACTCTATCAACAAACACAGTGACTTGGATCCCATTTACCACCCCCTGAGAAAAAGAATAGGAAATGATGTCGCCAAAGGAAACAATGTCACCAGTCCAAGGAAACTCAAACGTATAAATAGAAAGTGGGCGACACCACCAGTGCTACATTCAAGGTTCACTGAAGATGTTACCTAGTATGGTAACGAAACGTCTGAAAATGAACCTTCCAGCTCAGTGAGCAAACCTACATCCAGAACCACATGCAATGGATATTTTCCAACCTACACCTCTCCCTTTGATGTTTCTGAAAGATTTAGCCTTACTCTCCTCTTGTTTCTCGTAAATATTCTGTCCTCTGTAATTTCATCTGAAAACAGAGGATGGAAACACTTAAGTCTACCCAAACCATCAACTCTCAACTTCCACACTATTACTAAATTGTCTAACTGATTGTTCAACATCCAGGACAAGATGAACAGAAATGTTCTCCTACCGAATAATGTGACCAAGACCACTGTTGGCAGTCCCACAACAAACCACATTCCCTAACCAGCGATGGCATCCCTCTTCTTGACAACTGTCTCGAGGTTGAACCAGAATGTTCACCTTCCTTAGTTTTATAAATGACTTCTGGAAGAATTTATGAGCCAGATATCCATCATGCCATTGCTAACACCACCGATTTGCACCTCTGTGACATCAACTGCCTCTGGCTTGCTTTAGCTCTTCTCCTGAAAATACCCTCATCTGTACATTTGTTACTTCCAAATTTAATTACTGGCCAGAATTCCATAGTCCAGCCTCTGTAAACTTGAGATCAGTACAAATTTCTGCTGCTCTTGTCATAAATCACATCCAGTCCAAATGTGTGACTTCATTAAGTGCCCCTGTGCTCAGTGACTTAGACTGGTTCTCAGACAAGTAATGCTAAGATTTTAACATTGTCAGCTGTGGTCAAATCTTCACATCTCTCTATTTCTCTGTAACTTCTCCAGTGCGCAGCTCTCCAAGAGACAAGAATATCAATGATCTGCTAATTCTGAATGTTTAAGCTGAAATTTAATGGTCCATCATAATTCAGCTATCAAAGTCTGAAGCTTTGGGAATCTCGCACTAAATCCCTCTGCCACTCTATCTCTCTGTTTTGAAGATATGTCTTAAAAACAAATATCTTATTATTATGTGGCACAATATCAAATTTGTTTGTTAATACTCCCAAGTACCACTCCAAATTGTTCCAGTACTTTAAAACATGCTATCGCAATGCAGCTGATATTGTTGTTCTACAAAAATGGTTGTGTTTCAATGCACTCCTCCAGACTGTGTTACACCACCCAGCCTCTTCCAGTGTTTCATTTGAATCGGTTTGCTCACCTCTACGGTAGCAGAGACAGAGAATATAAAATCAAGGATTTACATTCAGCCAGAAGTCAGTTATGATGCCATGGAGAGAGATAGCATCAATCATTAGGAAAAGTAGCTTGTGATAACCTAGAATAGACTGTCTGAAAAAGCAATGGGACTGATTCAACACTAATCTTTGAAAAGAAGTTGCATAAAATACTTGAAGGGGAAAAATTTGCAGGGAGATTGGGAAAGGGCAGCAGGACTAATTGATAGATAATTCAAAGAGGTGGCAGGTAGACAATGGATCCTCGTGTGTTCTATTATGCTATGATCTCATGACTGATGGCAGTATTATAATTTCGTCCTCTGTGTCCCTATAAAGAAGTGAGAAAGAATCCTGTGCTCCTGTTCACTCTGGCAACATCTGCAAGGAAGGGGGAAGTACGCACGTAAAGAAATAATGAAATCAGGATCTGTTGTGAAGTCCTTGCAGTGTAATAGCTCAATGATCAGTCTCAAGGTTCACCCATAAATGCTATAGTTTTGCAAGACACTGCAAGAAAACCTGCTCACAGGTTGGTATAAAATAAACAACTGCAAATGCTGGAGATCTGAAACAAAACAGAAGTTGCTGGCAAAACTCAACAGGTTTGCAGCATCTGTGAGAAGAAAGCAGAGTTAACGTTAAACACAGAACTGCTTGATGAAGAGTCACTGGAGTCAAAACGTTGACCACTTTCTTCCCACAGATGCTACCAAACCTGCTAAGTTTCACCAGCAATATTCCCATTTGTCCCAAACTGGTACCATGTCTCAACAAGGCCAATAGCAGCTTAAACCCTAAATAGAGAGAAAGAGAGAGAGAGAGAGGGAGGGAGAGAGAAGAAAAGAGAGCACAAGCGAGCGAGTGTGCACACTCACACAAGAACAAGACCAATAGATATCAAGAGCAAGGACAAGTGGGAGAGCAAAACGAATAGCAAGAGGGGGCGAGAGCAAAGTGGGAGATGGAGAATGAAAGGGAATACAAGATACAGCGAAAGAAAGCACAAGATGCAGTGCAAGGAAGCACGAGAGCGAGCATGCGTGCAAAATAGAGAGAAGAAGAACATGAAAGAGAAATTGATGCATTGCTTAACAGGGAAAAAAAAAGGGCGGTAAACAAATCATGACTGTAACTGGATGCATGTTAAAGCCCTGACAGCAGAGTTTTGAATGAACTCAAGGCTTTGAAAGAAAATATGGAGCGCCTGCAAATGAGCCCAGGGGTGTCATTCCTTTCAGAAACATAAGCATTACAAAACCAACTTCCAGTTCGACATAAAATATGTAGGGGCAAAGAAAATGAAATGAACTGTTATATTCATGATACAGTCCCCAGCAAGTGGCACTCAAATGGTAAACAACGACTTACCGGGTCACTCAGATCTCGGGAGACGTACAGCAGAATGTCTTGAGCAACATCCGCAAAGAATGTGTCACCAGAAATCTGTGGAAAGATGCATTACTGTTTAGACTCTGAACTACTGACTGAGCAAAAAGGATGCCCAACTCAATGTAGAACTAGGTTAATGACAAACAGCAGTGAAGCAAAACTTTCAAATTTACATATACACATACTTCTCAATACCAAATACCATCAAAGATATTTTTGTAAGCTCTCTGAAACACGGCACATGTATATTTCTTAACATAATTATTGAAGGGCACACCATCAGCAGCCTTATACAGCACGGCGGGGGGGGGGGGGGGGGGGGGGGGTGCAGAGTGTACAAGTCAGAACCTGCAACATGATTTTAAATATGGAAATGTGGTTAACAACGGGGTGCCACACAGGTTTTCTACACTGTACCACTTTGATGCAAAACTACACAAAGTTTTTACTCAGCTCCTAGGGGAAAACAAACTATATTCATTAAGCTATCAAAATCTAGGGCAACACTCAGATTTTTCTACCGATTCCGATTCTTTTTGGTTCAATGAAGAGTGCCTGGGGGCATACCAGAAGCAACACCAGGCACACTTTAAAGTGAGGTGTCAACCTGGTGAAGATATAACGTAGGACTACTTATGTGCCAAAATGTGGAAGCAGCATGCAATAGTCAGGGTTGAATAGCCTCAATGAACAAAAACAGAAATTGCTGGGAAAAAACTCAGCAGGTCTGGCAGGATCGGAGGAGAGGAAGCAGAATTAATGTTTCAGGTCCAGTGATCCTTTTTTAGCACTGACTATAATGAACAAATTAGATCTAAGCTCTGCAGTCCTACAAAATCCGCTTGTCAATGGTGGTGTACATTAAGTAACTAACAGAAGGAGAAAGCTCCACAAACATCCTCAACAGTAGGGCAGTCCAGCACATCAATGCAAAAGGCTGAAACATTTGCATCAGTCTTCAGCCAGAAGTGTAGAGTGGCAACCTTTTAACATACTCTAAGATCAAACTAACCTACATACCGTACATTTTACTATCATCCATGTTCCTATCCAAGAGTCGCTTAAATGCTCCTAATGTCTGACTCTAACACCGCTGCTGGCAGTGCATTCCACGCACCCACCACTCTCTGTGTAAAGAACCTACCTCTGACATCTCCCTGAAATCTTTATCAAATCACGTTACAATTATGCCCCTTCGTGATAGCCATTTCCACCCTGGGATAAAGTCTCTGACCATCCACACTATCTATGCCTCTCATCATCTTGCACACCTCTATCAAGTCACTTCTCAGCCTTCTTTGTTCCAATGAGAAAAGCCTTCGCTCACTCAACCTTTCTTCATAAGACAAGCCCTCCAGTCCAGGCAGCGGTCTGGTAAATCTCCCCTGCACCCGCTCTAAAGCTTCCATATCTTTCCTATAATGAGATGACCAGAACTGAACACTATATTCCAAGTGTGGTCTCTCTATAGAGCTGTAACATAACCTCATGGCTCTTAGACTCAATCCCCCTGCTAATAAAAACCAACACACCATACACCTACTTAACAACCTGATCAACTTGGGTGGCAACCTGAAGAGATCTATGGACATGGACCCCAAGATCCCTCTGTTCCTCCACTTTACCAACAATCTTGCCTTTAACTCTGTAATCTGCATTCACATTCCACCTTCCAAAATGAGTCACTTCACACTTTTACAGGTTGAACTCCATCTACCACTTCTCCGCCCAGTTCTACGTCCTGTCAATGTTCTGTTGCAAACTACAACAGCCCTCCACACTATCCACAACTCTACCAACCTTCGTGTCACTGGCAAACCTACTAACCCATCCATAGCATCTGAGGAGCAGAAAAATCGACATTTCGGGCAAAAGCCCTTCGTCAGGAATGAGACTTGTGGGCCAAGGGGGCTGAGAGATACTCTGGCCATCCTCTTGTTCCTCACATAAACATAGAATGCCTTGTGGTTTTCCTTAATCCTATCCATCAAGGCTTTTTCATGTCCACTTCTAAGCTGTCCTAGCTCCAGGCTTCAGTTCCTTCCTAGCTACCTTGTAACCCTCTTTAGCCCTGTCTGATCCTTGCTTCCTCAACCTTAAGTAAGCTTCCTTCTTCCTCTTGACTAGATGTGCCACATCTCTTGTTATCCAAGATTCTTTCACCCTACCATCTTTTCCTTGCCTCAGTGGGATAAACCTATCCATCAAGTGCTCCCTAAACAACCTCCACATTTCTGTCGTACACTTCCCTGAGAATATCTACTCCCAATCTATGCTCCACAGTTCCTGACTAATACCATTGTAATTCCCCCTCCCCCAATTAAATACTTTTCCATTGTGTCTGTTCCTATCTCTCTCCATGCATATAGTAAAGGCCAGGGAGTTGTGATCACTATCATCAAAATGCTCTTCCACCGAGAGATCTGACACCTGACCTGGTTCGTTGCCAGGCACCAAATCCAATATGGCCTCCCCTCAAGTTGGCTTATCTACATATTAAGTCAGGAATCTTGACAAAATCTGCTCCATCCAAACTACTTTCACTAAGGAGATTCCAATCAAAATTAGGGAAGTTGAAATCACCCATGACAACAACCCTGTTACTTCTGCACCTTTCCAAAATCCACTTCCCAATCTGCTCCTCCATGACTCTGCTGCTACAGGGGAGTCTGTAGAAAACTCACAATAAAGTGACTGTTCCTTTCCTGTTTCTGACTTCCACCCACAATGATTCAGTAGACAAACCCTCCTTCACAACCTCCCTTTCCACAGTTGTTATACTATCCCTGATTAGCAATGCCACTCCCACACCTTTCTAACCCCCCCATTCTTTTTGAAACACCTAAACTCCGAAACATCCAGCAACCATTCCTGACCCTGTAATATCCAAGTCTCCGTAATAGCCACAGCATCATAGCTCCAAGTACTCATCCATGCTCCAAGTTCATTACCCTTATTCCTGACACTTATTGCGTTAAAATAGATACACTTCAACCCATCACACTGACTGCAACTTTGCCCTATCAACTGTCTATCCTTCCTCACAGATTCTCTGTACACTGTACATACCTGGACACCAGCTACCTCATCCTCTGATCTGTAGCTCTGGTTCCCGACCCCCTGCCAAACTAGTTTAAACCCTCCCGAAAAGCTTTAACAAACCTCCCCTCTAGAATATTGGTACCCCTTTAATTCAGGTGCAACCCATCTTCCTTGTACAGGTCCCACCTTCTCCAAAAGGTATCCCAATGATCCATATATTTGAAGCCCTCACTCCTACACCAGCTCCCACCATCAACAAAGCACAAGTCAGGAGTACAATGGAATACTCTCCACTTGCCTGGAAGTGGAGCATCACTCAGTTGCAGCATCACTCGAGAAGCTTGACACTTTACAAGCCGAAATGGGCTGCTTGATTAGCAACCCATCCACCACCTTCAACATTTACTCCCACAACACCAACACAAAATGCAGCAATATGGACCACTTACAAGATAACTCATGAAGGATCATACAACTGTCACTTTCAAAGTGTGACTCTACCACCAGCAGGGATACGTGCAGCAGATGCATAGAAATAATACCATTTGGAAGCTCTTCTCCAAATCGCAAACTATCCTGACGTGGAACTACTTTGCTGTTCCTGGACTGCCATTGGGTCAAAATACTGAACTCCCATCTTATCAGGACTGAGGGTGAGCCTACACCACCAATCACTACAATGGTTAAAGGCAGCTTACCACCACCTCTTCGATAAGGGATTGTATTACAATTAAAGATGAACGAGTAATGCCAGTGCTCCACGAGTGAATATTTTAAAAAGAAAACTCAAATAACAACTTTTTAAGTTGGAGCTCACAACCTTGGGGTATTGAAATTCAATTGCTGGACCATTGCACCTCACCTCAGTGTTTGGCAACAGGAAAAGAAGAAGTACCTAAAGTTCAATTATCTGTTTGAGTACAGATCTTGTCACCTAATCAACCAGTACTAGATGGTGCAGAGGGTACCTTAGTGAAGGGATGGGAGACAACACAAAGAAAGACTACTTAAATGTGATGATCCAGTTGATCTCACCTCACTTCATGTATCTGAGTGTGAAACTGCTCAAAACATCTAAACTGGAAATATTCTAAGGATCGGATGAATCTTTGTGTTTACAAGCTGTGCAAAAACTTTCAGGATGCAAGTCTAGAGTGATGGAGTAGGCTTTTGATGAACAGGTTCCAAAACAAAGTGCAATCAATCACAACTTAGTTCCTACTAGCTGTACATCCACAATACAGAATTATTTTCAAACTTATTACCCTTAAATTTACTCTAAGAACCTTTAACTCACTCCATAGTTGATGATATGACAACGTCAAAGGAGATTTGCTCTCTTCCCAAAATATGCTGCTTACCCTAGAAGTATTAGACAAGCATTGTGCAGGGAGCTTTATTCCATCCAGCCTACATTGGATCATGGAGCGTTTTGAAAAGTTATTATCAGGTGGAATTTAGCAGCAGTGATGCACTGTTGGGAGCCCCATGTCATCGTTCCACAGGTGGGTGTAATATTATTCTGAGACAGTCAGCCACTTCGAGTCATAGAGATGTACAGCACGGAAATAGACCCTTCAGTCCAACTTGTCCATGCTGATCAGATAGCCTAAATTAATCTAATCCCATTTGCCAGCATTCACTCTAAACTGTTCGGATTCATGTACCCATTCAGATGCCTTTTAAATGCAATAATTATACCAGCCTCCACCACTTCCTCTGCCAGCTCATTCCATACATGCACCACCTTCTGCATGAAGAAGTTGCCCCTTAGGTGCCTTCTAAATCCCCTCTCACTTTAAAATGATGCCCTCTAGTTTTGAGCTCCCCTACCCTGGGAAAAAGACCTTGGCTATTCATCCTATCCTTACCCCTAATGATTTTATAAACCTTTATAAGGTCAGTCCTCAGCCTCTGATGCTCCAGGGAAAATAGCCCCAGCCTATTCAGCCTCTCCCTATAGCTCAAATCCTCCAACCCTGGCAACATCCTTGTAAATCTTTTCTGAACCCTTTCAAGTTTTACAACATCTTTTCTATAGCAAGATCAGAATTGAATGCAGTATTGCAAAAGTGGCCTAACCAATGTCCTGTACAGCCTCAACATGACCTCCCAACTCCTATACTCAATGCTCTTACCAAGAATAGCAAGCTGACCAAACGCTTTCTTCACTACCTTTATGCCTGCAACTCCATATTCAAGGAAGTATGAACCTGCACTCCAAGGTCTCTTTGTTCAGCAACACTCCCCAGACCCTATTATTAAGTGTATAGATCCTACCTTGATTTGCCTTACCAAAATGCAACATCTCACATTTATCTAAATAAACTCCAGCTACCACTTCTCAACCCATCAGCTCATCTGATCAAGATCCTATTGTACTCTGAGAAAACCTTCTTCCCGGTCCACTACACTATCAATATAGGTGTGATGTGCAAATTTACTAACCATAACTCCTACATTCACTTCCACTGTCATGGACACCATCAGGTATCTCCACTACATTAACAGTCCAGTGGTGGAGAAATCCCACCTTAGAGAGCTGCTAGGCAGAGGCCAGCAACCTTGGAGTCCCACCTCTAACAGTAGTCACTGCTTTAACTTCACTGTGATCTCCCCAGAAGATAAGTGATGGGTCCCATCTCATGTGCTTGAAGACAGTTATGTGGTAAGGAGGGGATGCTCAGGAATTTTTGCCTCAGCTGGAGAGGAGGGGTGATGGGTGGGGGATCAACAGAAAGTGTGTAGACATGGCTGTCTGTGAGCTGCTCCCTCTCACCCAGAGTCCTACAGTCAGGCACAGAGTGTCTGTGAATGAGGGATTCCCCTTTAAAGGCCACATGAGCAATTTCAAGGTCCAGACGAATGCCAGCATCGACAGATGAGATCCCTAGGTATTCGCTTAAGGCCCTCAAAAATACCTGCTGGACTCGATCACAGGGAAGACAAAGGGTGGATAGATTCCTGGAGATCAATTCTCCACCCCTCCCAACTTTAAAACTGCATTGTTATAAAAGTAGGGACAAGCATCTCCCTAACTACTCAGCCAGAAAAATAAGATTCTCACTTCTCTTAGCTTAAGATTGATTTCAGCCAACGATTCAACTGAGAATACTGCCAATAAAAGGTGAGAGAGAAAACAAATCCTTTCATATAAAAGACTGACAACTGACAACTTGTAAGTGAGTGGTTTATCCAGGGGAATGTAATGAATGATGCTTCAAGGTGTCCCTAGGAGTTAGGGGTAATGAGATTGGTGTCTGCCATTGTTTGGGAGGTTAAGCAGTACAAAGAATAAGTGGCTTAAGTCTTCAGCAAATTCTCGTTTCCTGTAAACAATGTCACTTATTGATTTCACCATGTTACTAGCTGATTAATGCTTTTCAAAAGCTCAGTCCTGAAATACTTCCAGCCATCACTCAAAGGCAGGACAAAGTAAAGCAGGCTCAGCTACTGGGAACTGTTTAAGGTCACAATCACAGTAGGGCTACTGATGCCAAGCTGAGTCACTGGCTACAAGTCTGATTCTCACTGGAGTATAACACTCTCAGTCAGTAGTCTGTCAGTTCAACATTCTGCTGAGCAGAAGATCCAGTATAATACTGAGAGAATGCCACATTGTCAGATATGCTGTACTTCAGTTATGACCTTCAACCAAAGCCCAGATAGCTCTCAAGATTTGACCATGCAAGTCAGATTTACGATTATGATTCCAAGACTATAATGATTACTTTATGAGAACAGATTGCATAAATTGGTTTTGTATTCTCTTGAGTTTTGATAGCTGAGGCATGACCTAATTGAGGTGACTATAATGACAAGAGCTTTAAAATAGATACTGCACAGAAATATTATTTCCGTGGATGCAGAATGCACAACTAAGAAACACATCGTAACATGAAATGTAAAATCAGGAAGCACTTTTTCTACAAGTGTGACTTTCCAAACAGCAGAAAGAATTTTTCTCAATCTACATATGCTTTCCTTAATAACTTGTGAACTCCAGTCAAATCATCCCTTATGCTTCCTCTCCTCATAATTTAACCCTTGGCAACTCAGTGTCATTTTGATAAACCCTTAAAGGCTAATGCCTTTCCTAGGTGTGGCTTAGAACTGCTCACAACAATTCCAAGTGTTGGCTAGCCAGGGTTTTGTACAGCTGCAACTTCTAGGTCCCTGTATTCTTATGTTCTAGACGTAAAGGTCAGACGTCCACCAGTCATCTTGACTGTTGTGTCTTTTCATAACATTTTAATGATCTGTGAACCTGGATTCCAAAATGTCTTCCCCATTTCCAACCTTTCACCATTCAACAAAGTAACATATTCAAACCTTATCAAATCCACTGTGGATGATTCCACATTTGTCTGCACTGAACTTCATTTGCCACCATTGTGCC
Source organism: Chiloscyllium plagiosum (assembly GCF_037043375.1). NCBI lineage: Eukaryota > Metazoa > Chordata > Chondrichthyes > Orectolobiformes > Hemiscylliidae > Chiloscyllium > Chiloscyllium plagiosum. The sequence continues at coordinate 7,852,455 of NW_028270163.1, read as the reverse complement.
CAATCCTACAATGTCTCATCCATGTTTATTCTTACATCTACACAGCTTATATTGCTGTCTAACATTGTGTTAACAACAGATCTGGGTATGTGACTTTTGATCCCATCATTTACACCATAACAAAGCTAGACGTAGTCGAGACACTAACACCAATCTCTGTAACTTCTGCCAAGCACCTCTTGGCACATTATGCCAATTGATCTCAATCACACTTTCCTGCCTTTCAGCCAATTTTCTATTAAGGACAACAATCTCCCTTCAATTCCATGAACTTCAACTTTAAGCTACTTAAGAGTAACTTTACCACATGCGTTCTGTGAATTCCTATTAAGTAACATCCAGAGACATTTCCCAGTCTGTCACTTTAAACTAACTTCTTAATAAAAATACACTCAGGTATGGCAGGCCTCCATGCTGGCTGTCCTTGTCCATCTTGTTCAAATACCAACCACCCCACTCATTGCCCCAACTGGGGTTGAAATTACCAATTTTCTCCCATCCTCGACACATTCCTGATCATGTCGGTGGTCCAGTTACCATTATAACTCTCCACCTGATGACCAGAATGTCTGTCACACGCAAATTAAACCATTATAATTCTTCAGCCAATTGTGCATGGCATTAACAACATCATGACAGGCACTAGTGCTCCCCCAATCAGCCCCCAAGTAAAGCCTCCATCATTAGACACGCCTCTATAGTTGCAGTGGTGAAACTCTTCTCACCAAATCTCACCATGGTCTGTCCCCTTGCTCCTCTGGCACTTTTTCTTTCATTTTAGAACTCACTTTATTCCATATCTCTCATTTAAAATCCTTGTTCTCTACTTCTCCTCCACGTACCATGTCAAGTTTCTAAACAAGCTGTCTCCATTTGTTTTCTCTCTCCACCTCTGCTCCAGGAAACTTCTCAACCTTGATGGCTTCAGCCTTCATTACAATCAACATGTTGTTGTTCCTTGAGTTCACCAACTATCTATCCCCCTAAATCTCTCCCTCCCTCATATCCACAGCCACTTCCTTGATCTGACCATCTCCTATGGCTTCAACACCATCATATTACTCACAAAAAAAAACACATCTGATGACTTTTTACATCATTCTCCACTCATATCCCACGTGTCCCTCCAAACCCCACATCCATCTACATCTGCCTCTTAAATTAAAACTTTTTCTCCAATTCCCTTACAACTGCATTCTCCAAATCTCAAATTTTTTAGTTTGGCCATCTGCTACATCTATCAACTGCACACGTTCACTTTCAACACCCTCATCTCCATTAAAATCATTACTGTGTCTCACCCTCCCCATTCTGCTTTAGTGTAGCCATCAACCCACTTCCCTTAAATTCATATGATGCAGATCTGGAAGGATACGGAGGACAATTGGTTTAGTCATTCACTGCCAAATTTGGCTGGAGCACATAATGAAATATCAGCTTCTGCACTTATATGCTGTTATTTTTCACTATTCCAGGAACTTTTAGAAGACAAGAAAACAAATGTAGCTTTTTATTCAAGCGCAGGCTGTTCTAAAGTCCTCACCCCTGCCTCTTCCACCCTCACCTCCAACAATATTTGGAGTTCAAAGATTTCTTCATCAGTAAGATCAAGACTAACTGATCAGCTGCTTCTGCCATTTCTTGTCCTTCTGCTAGGATGTCAGATCAAGCTTCTTCTGTTGCTGCTCTCACCCTGGGCCTATATTTTTACATTCCTCTAAGTTCTCACTGATGTACTCTTATGCATTTTCCAAGCTCATCTTGTCCCAGAGTCTCACCTCTTACTTTCTCTACCTTGTTTCCACTAAACTACTGACCAGACAACTTCCCATCCTCGCTCTCAAGTTAACTGATATACCTAATGGTTTTCTCTCTCTCTCCAGGCATTGTCCTCCTGTTGTCACTCTCTCCTCAAAAAGAGACAAATCTTCCATCCTTGCAAACAAAAGCTCCATCTGCTATTTCACAAGTAATATTCAAGCAACATGATAGAGACTTTTTCAAACAAAAGAGAATCAAACTATTGCCCAAAGGCAATATCATCACTGAATTCCCCTATTATCAACATTCTGGGAGCTAGCATTGACCAGAAACTGAAGTAGCCATATAAATACTGTAGCTACAAGAGCAGGTGAGATGCTAGGAATCCTGCAGCAAGTAATTCACCTCCTTCTTCCCCAAAATTTGTTTATATCCACAAAGCATAAATCAGGTATGTGATGGAACACTCCTCAATTATCTGGATGAGTGCAGCTCCAACAAACACTTTAAAAGCTTGACACCATCAAGGACAAAGCAGCCAGCATGATTGTTTATGGCTATGGTGCCATTCAGTCACTCCACCATCAATTTTTGGTGCCACTGCTGTTGTTTTCTACAAGATGCACTGCGGATATTCACCCAGATTCCTAAGACAGCACCTTCCAAACGCACAACCACTTTCATCAAGGACAGCAGATATACGGAGAGACCACCACCTTCATATTCTCCTGCAACACACACCATGCTGACTTGGAAATAAATCACCATTCGTTTCAGTATTGCTGGGTCAAAAACCTCGAACACCCTCCCTAATGAAATTATGGTCTACCGACAGAACATGGACTGCAGTGGTTCAAGAAGACAGCTTCCCACCATCTTCTTCACGGTAACTAGATTTGGGCAGTGAATGAATACAGTCAACCAATTTGGAGTGAGGTGAGGAGAAATTTCTTCACCCAGAGATTGGCGAGCCTGTGGCATTCACTACCACAGAAAGCAGTTGAGAATAAAACATTGTGCAGTTTCAAGATGGAGTTAGATACAGCTCCTGGGGCTAAAGGGATGAAAGGAAATGGGCAAAAAGCTATTTTGCTACGATTATTTTTTAATACAATTGAATTGGATGATCAGCCAAGACCATAACGAATGGCATTGCAGATTTGCATCGCTGAATGGCCTACTGCTGCTCCTTGTTTCTGATTCTATGCAATACTGGCTTTGCCAGCGATAATGGCATCTCCCTGTGTCAAAGAACTCTGTTCCACCACTAAATCATTATCAAAGTCACAAATTAACATAATCTGTAACTCCACTAAAGGAATCTTACGTGAACTACTTCCAGTGGCATCCCACATTCCTACACAATGTCTGGCATGAGGTACCTGTGAGAGCTATTATCGCCACTAGAAATTTCTCTTCAAGGAGAGTCAAGTTCTCAGTTGAAGCTCTAGATGTTTCACTTCAATTTTTCACTGCAACAGCTACACTTGAAAGCTTGCAAGATGTAACATTATTGTAAGACATTGCAGCACTTCATTCTTGCAACTCTCCACCAATGCAAATAGACTCACATTGATGGGTTGTAATCACACATTTAGAGCAGGTAGCACAATTGATAAGCATTTCATAAATGTACAAGGGTACACGTGCAGGCAGTGACACTCATTGGAGTGAGATGGGACACAGAAATCCTGAACTCTGAGCAGATTGAACACCTCGGATATTATCATCATCAAAGCAGAAGAGTCTCCAGATGAAAGTGAAACATTAGATGATCTGTCAGATTGTCCAAAAGCAGTGAAATTCCATGCACAAAATGAGGAACCTATCCATGAATGAAAGCAAAAGTCACCATAGTCCCAGAGACTGCTGTAGAGAGTCAGCCATTGCTGAGTTTAAACTGAGGGTTACCAGACATCAGGCAAAGGTATTAGTTCGGAAGGTGGGGCATTCATGGTGACCTCAGCTAATACAGGAACTGAACACACACTGTTAGTGTCACTCTGCATCGTAAACCAGCTGTCCAGTCAATGGAGCTAACTGACACCCAATGAGAGTCAACCTATGCCATAAATTATCTATTACTCCAACCTGTGGATGCACTGTGTTCTCCGGGGAAAGACAGATGGAGGGTAGCACCAACAGAGTGCAAACTGACATGCCGAGCAGAGCCTCAAACTTGAGGTTAATGGAAGATATATGGATGACATGTACCAACTATGCAATCTCCTCTCATCAGGGGACAACCACAGGAGTGAAGGTTAGGTCTCAAGGGACAGCGGTGATGGGACATCCTCAGTCCCTGAATCCAGACTGAATCATGCTCTCATCAGAGGCAATCCCATACATCAATGCATGGGATTCCAAATGTCCCAACTCCCTGCATGATTCAGGAACCCCAAGGACACTGGCCATGGTCATCTATCACAATGGAGCACAATGAGGCAGCACCACACCTCCACATCAATCTGAGATGCTGGGAGAGCACCTCATAGAAAGTGACCATACAAAAGTAAGCTAAGTGCTTGGACTGATAATTGTGCTTTGCTGAGTGTATTATTTTGTTATATCCAAATTTGTTTAATGTTTACTGAAATAAAAGGTTGCGTAAATCTATAAAAAATTGGACATTTTCGCTCACTTGCTACGAAAATGTTCATCTAGGCCTTTTCTTTACCTCCATATGTGAAGATTCCTACAGAAGCCTGGATCCGATTTCCATAAAATTAGTTGTCCAAAGCTCTGCAGACCTGTGTTCATTGAACCACATTGGTTCCTGGTTTACTAATGCCTCAATGTTACATTGGTCAACCCTGGTCTCAAATCCACATATGGTTTCATCTCTACCAAAGTCTGTAATATTCCAAGAGACAAAAAAACTGCAGGTGCTAGAATCCAAAGGAGACGAGTTGTTGGGATAGGGGGAGCCATAGATACATTGCTACCCCAACATCTAGTCCTGAAGAAGGGTGAAACACAAAATGTTGATATCTCCACCGCCTGATGCTACCTGGTTTGCTGTGTTCCTCTCTCTCGTGATGATGCGTGGCTCTCTCCCTCCTGATGGTGCCTGCCTTGCAGTGTTCCCACAGCCTCCTAATGCTGCCTGAATTGCTGTGTTACTCTCCCTCTTGATAATGCCTGACTTGCTGTGTTCCTGTCCCTCCTGATGCTGCCTGCCTTGCAGTTTTCTGCACCTGCTGATACTGCCTGGCTTCCTGTGTTCCTCTCCATCCTAATGCTGCCTGCCATGCTGTGTCCCTCTCACTCCTGAAGCTGCCTGCCTTGCTGTGTTCCCCCTGCCTCCTGATGCTGCCTGGCTTGTTGTGTTCTCCACCTCCTGATGCTGCCTGCCTTGCTGTGTTCCTCTTGCTCCCGATGCTGCCTGGCTTGCTGTGTTCCTCTCCCTCCTGATGCTGCCTGCCATGCTGTGTCCCTTTCACTCCTGATCTGCCTGCCTTGCTGTGTTCCCACCGCCTCCTGATGCTGCCTGGCTTGTTGTGTTCTCCGCCTCCTGATGCTGCCTGCCTTGCTGTGTTCTCCACCTCCTGATGCTGCCTGCCTTGCTGTGTTCCTCTTCCTCCCAATGCTGCCTGCCTTGCTGTGTTCCTTTCCATCCCGATGCTGCCTGGCTTGCTGTGTTCCTCTCCCTCCTGATGCTGCCTGCCTTGCTGTGTTCCTCTCCCTCCTGATGTTACCTGCCTTGCTGTGTTCCTCTCCCTCCTCATGCTGCCTGCCTTGCTGTGTCCCTATCACACCTGATGCTGCCTGCCTTGTTGTGTCCCTCTCACTCCTGATACTGCCTGGCTTGCTGTGTTCCCCTCCCTCATGATGCTGCCTGGCTTGCTGTGTCCCTCTCCCTCCTGATGCTGCCTGGCTTGCTAAGTTCCTCTCCCTCCTCATGCTGCCTGGCATGCTATGTTCCTCTACCTCCTGATGCTGCCTACAATGCTGTGTTCTCCACCGCCTGATGCTGCCTGCCTTGCTGTGCTCTCCACCTCCTGAGGATGCGTGCCTTACTGTGTTCACCACCTCCTGATGCTGCCTGGCTTGCTGTGTTCCTCTGACTCCTAATGCTGCCTGCCTTGCTGTGTTCCTCGCCCTCCTGATGCTGCCTGCTTTGCTGTTTTCCTCTCAATCCTGATGCTGCCTGGCTTGCTGTGTTCTGCTCCTCCTGATGCTGCCTGCCTTGCTGTGTTCCTCTCCCTCCTGATGCTGCCTGGCATGCTGTGTCCCTCTCACTCCTGTTGCTGCCTTGGTTTCTGTGTCCCTCCCCCTCCTAATGCTGCCTGCCTTGCTGTGTTCCTCTCCCACCTGATGCTGCCTGCCTTGCTGTGTTCCTCTCCCTCCTGATGCTGCCTGGCTTGCTGTGTTCTCCACCTCCTGATGCTGCCTGGCTTGCGGTGTTCTCCACCTCCTGATGCTACCTGGCTTGCTCTGTTCCTCTCCCTCCTGATGCTGCCTGCCTTGCTATGTCCCTCTCACTCCTGATGCTGCCTGGCTTGCTGTCTTCCTCACACTCCTGATGCTGCCTGGCTTGCTGTATTCCTCTCCCTCCAGATGCTGCCTGTCTTGCTGTGTTTCTCTCCCTCCGAATGCTGCCTGCCTTGCTGTGTTCCTCTCCCTCCTGATGCTGCCTGGCTTGCTGTGTTCTGCACCTCCTGATGCTGCCTGCCTTGCTGTGTTCCTCTCCCTCCTGATGCTGCCTGGCATGCTGTGTCCCTCTCACTCCAGTTGCTGCCTGGCTTTCTGTGTCCCTCCCCCTCCTAATGCTGCCGGCCTTGCTGTGTTCCTCTCCCTCCTGATGCTGCCTGGCTTGCTGTGTTCCTCTCCCTCCTGATGCTGCCTGGCTTGCTGTGTTCCTCTCCCTCCTCATGCAACCTGGCTTGCTGTATTCCTCATCCTCCTCATGCTGCCTGCCTTGCTGTGTCCCTCTCCCTCCCGATGCTGCCTGGCTTGCTGTGTTCCTCTCCCTCCTGATGCTGCCTGCCTTGCTGTGTTCCTCACACTCCTGATGCTGCCTGGCTTGCTGTGTTCCTCTCCCTCCTCATGCAACCTGGCTTGCTGTGTTCCTCTCCCTCCTCATGCAACCTGGCTTGCTGTATTCCTCTCCCTCCTCATGCTGCCTGCCTTGCTGTGTCCCTCTCCCTCCCGATGCTGCCTGCCTTACTGTGTTCCACTTCCTCCTGATGCTGCCTGCTTGCTGTTTTCCTCTCATTCCTGATGCTGCCTGGCTTGCTGTGTTCCTCTCCCTCCTCATGCAACCTGGCTTGCTGTGTTCCTCTCCCTCCTGATGCTGCCTGCCTTGCTGTGTCCCTGTCACTCCTGTTGCTGCCTGGCTTGCTGTGTTCCTCTCCCTCCTGATGCTGCCTGCCTTGCTGTGTCCCTGTCACTCCTGTTGCTGCCTGGCTTGCTGAGTTCTCCACCTCCTGATGCTGCCTGGCTTGCTGTGTTCGTCTGACTCCTGATGCTGCCTGTCTTGCTGTGTTCCACTTCCTCCTGATGCTGCCTGTCTTGCTGTGTCCCTCTCACTCCTGATGCTGCCTGCCTTGCTGTTTTCCTCTCATTCCTGATGCTGCCTGGCTTGCTGTGTTCTGCACCTCCTGATGCTACCTGCCTTGCTGTGTCCCACCCCCTCCGAATGCTGCCTGCCTTGCTGTGTTCCACTTCCTCGTGATGCTGCCTGCCTTGCTGTGTTCCTCACACTCCTGATGCTGCCTGGCTTGCTGTGTTCCTCTGACTCCTGATGCTGCCTGCATTGATGTGTTCTCCACGTCCTGATGCTACCTGGCTTGCTCTGTTCCTCTCCCTCCTGATGCTGCCTGCCTTGCTATGTCCCTCTCACTCCTGATGCTGCCTGGCTTGCTGTATTCCTCTCCCTCCTGATGCTGCCTGTCTTGCTGTGTTCCTCTCCCTCCTGATGCTGCCTGCCTTGCTGTGTCCCTGTCACTCCTGTTGCTGCCTGGCTTGCTGTGTTCCTCTCCCTCCTGATGCTGCCTGCCTTGCTGTGTCCCTGTCACTCCTGTTGCTGCCTGGCTTGCTGAGTTCTCCACCTCCTGATGCTGCCTGGCTTGCTGTGTTCGTCTGACTCCTGATGCTGCCTGTCTTGCTGTGTTCCACTTCCTCCTGATGCTGCCTGCCTTGCTGTGTTCCTCTCCCTCCTGATGCTGCCTGTCTTGCTGTGTCCCTCTCACTCCTGATGCTGCCTGCCTTGCTGTTTTCCTCTCATTCCTGATGCTGCCTGGCTTGCTGTGTTCTGCACCTCCTGATGCTGCCTGCCTTGCTGTGTTCCTCACACTCCTGATGCTGCCTGGCATTGATGTGTTCTCCACCTCCTGATGCTGTCTGGCTTACACAGTGTTCTCCACCTCCTGATGCTGCCAGGCTTGCTCTGCTCCTCTCCCTCCTGATGCTGCCTGGCTTGCTGTATTCCTCTCCCTCCAGAAGCTGCCTGACTGGCTGTGTTCCTCTCCCTCCTGATGCTACCTGCCTTGCTGTGTCCCTCTCACTCCTGATGCTGCCTGGCTTGCTGTGTTCCTCTCCACCGTGATGCTGCCTGCCTTGCTGTGTCCCACTCCCACCAGATGCTGCCTGGCTTGCTGTGTTCCTCTCCCTCCTGATGCTACCTGGCTTGCTGTGTTCCTCTCACTCCTGATGTTGCCTGTCTTGCTGTGTTCCTCTCCCTCCTGATGCTGCCTGGCTTGCTGTCTTCCTCTCCCTCCTGATGCTGCCTGTCTTGCTGTATCCCTCTCACTCCTGTTGCTGCCTGGCTTGCTGTATTCCTCTCCCTCCTGATGCTGCCTGTCTTGCTGTGTTCCTCTCCCTCCTGATGCTGCCTGCCTTGCTGTGTCCCTCTCACTCCTGATGTTGCCTGGCTTGCTGTATTCCTCTCCCGCCTGATGCTGCCTGTCTTGCTGTGTCCCTGTCACTCCTGTTGCTGCCTGGCTTGCTGTGTTCCTCTCCCTCCTGATGCTGCCTGTCTTGCTGTGTCCCTCTCATTCCTGATGCTGCCTGCCTTGCTGTGTTCCTCTCCCTCCTGATGCTGCCTGGCATGCTGTGTCCCTCTCACTCCTGTTGCTGCCTGGCTTGCTGTATTCCTCTCCCTCCTGATGCTGCCTGTCTTGCTGTGTTCCTCTCCCTCCTGATGCTGCCTGCCTTGCTGTGTCCCTCTCACTCCTGATGTTGCCTGGCTTGCTGTATTCCTCTCCCTCCTGATGCTGCCTGTCTTGCTGTGTTCCTCTCCCTCCTGATGCTGCCTGCCTTGCTGTGTCCCTGTCACTCCTGTTGCTGCCTGGCTTTCTGTGTCCCTCCCCCTCCTAATGCTGCCTGCCTTGCTGTGTTCCTCACCCACCTGATGCTGCCTGCCTTGCTGTGTTCCTCTCCCTCCTGATGCTGCCTGGCTTGCTGTGTTCCTCTCCCTCCTCATGCAACCTGGCTTGCTGTGTTCCTCTCCCTCCTCATGCAACCTGGCTTGCTGTATTCCTCATCCTCCTCATGCTGCCTGCCTTGCTGTGATCCTCTCCCTCCTGATGCTGCCTGCCTTGCTGTGTTCCTCACACTCCTGATGCTGCCTGGCTTGCTGTGTTCCTCTCCCTCCTCATGCAACCTGGCTTGCTGTGTTCCTCTCCCTCCTCATGCAACCTGGCTTGCTGTATTCCTCTCCCTCCGCATGCTGCCTGCCTTGCTGTGTCCCTCTCCCTCCCGATGCTGCCTGCCTTGCTGTGTCCCTCTCACTCCTGTTGCTGCCTGGCTTGCTGTGTTCTCCACCTCCTGATGCTGCCTGGCTTACTGTGTTCTCCACCTCCTGATGCTGCCTGGCTTGCTGTGTTCCTCTCCCTCCTGATGCTGCCTGCCTTGCTGTGTCCCTGTCACTCCTGTTGCTGCCTGGCTTGCTGTGTTCCTCTCCCTCCTGATGCTGCCTGCCTTGCTGTGTCCCTGTCACTCCTGTTGCTGCCTGGCTTGCTGTGTTCCTCTCCCTCCTGATGCTGCCTGTCTTGCTGTGTCCCTCTCCTGTTGCTGCCTGGCTTGCTGATATCTCCACCTCGTGATGCTGCCTGGCTTGCTGTGTTCCTCTGACTCCTAATGCTGCCTGCCTTGCTGTGTTCCACTTCCTCCTGATGCTGCCTGCCTTGCTGTTTTCCTCTCATTCCTGATTCTGCCTGACTTGCTGTGTTCTCCACCTCCTGATGCTGCCTGCCTTGCTGTATTCCTATGACTCCTGATGCTGCCTGCATTGATGTGTTCTCCACCTCCTGATGCTGTCTGGCTTGGTCTGCTCCTCTCCCTCCTGATGCTGCCGGCCTAGCTGTGTCCCTCTCACTCCTGATGCTGCCTGGCTTGCTGTGTTCCTCTCCCTCCTGATGCTGCCTGTCTTGCTGTGTCCCTCTCACTCCTGTTGCTGCCTGGCTTGCTGTGTTCCTCTCCCTCCGGATGCTGCCTGTCTTGCTGTGTTCCTCTCCCTCCTGATGCTGCCTGCCTTGCTGTATCCCTCTCACTCCTGTTGCTGCCTGGCTTGCTGTATTCCTCTCCCTCCTGATGCTGCCTGTCTTGCTGTGTTCCTCTCCCTCCTGATGCTGCCTGCCTTGCTGTGTCCCTGTCACTCCTGTTGCTGCCTGGCTTGCTGTGTTCCTCTCCCTCCTGATGCTGCCTGTCTTGCTGTGTCCCTCTCACTCCTGATGCTGCCTGCCTTGCTGTTTTCCTCTCATTCCTGATGCTGCCTGGCTTGCTGTGTTCTGCACCTCCTGATGCTGCCTGTCTTGCTGTGTTCCTCTCCCTCCTGAGGCTGCCTGGCATGCTGTGTCCCTCTCACACCTGTTGCTGCCTGGCTTTCTGTGTCCCTCCCCCTCCTAATGCTGCCTGCCTTGCTGTGTTCCTCTCCCACCTGATGCTGCCTGCCTTGCTGTGTTCCTCTCCCTCCTGATGCTGCCTGGCTTGCTGTGTTCCTCTCCCTCCTCATGCAAACTGGCTTGCTGTGTTCCTCTCCCTCCTCATGCAACCTGGCTTGCTGTATTCCTCATCCTCCTCATGCTGCCTGCCTTGCTGTGTTCCTCTCCCTCCTGATGCTGCCTGCCTTGCTGTGTTCCTCACTCCTGATGCTGCCTGGCTTGCTGTGTTCCTCTCCCTCCTCATGCAACCTGGCTTGCTGTGTTCCTCTCCCTCCTCATGCAACCTGGCTTGCTGTATTCCTCTCCCTCCTCATGCTGCCTGCCTTGCTGTGTCCCTCTCCCTCCCGATGCTGCCTGCCTTACTGTATCCCTCTCACTCCTGTTGCTGCCTGGCTTGCTGTGTTCCTCTCCCTCCTGATGCTGCCTGTCTTGCTGTGTCCCTCTCATTCCTGATGCTGCCTGCCTTGCTGTGTTCCTCTCCCTCCTGAGGCTGCCTGGCATGCTGTGTCCCTCTCACTCCTGTTGCTGCCTGGCTTTCTGTGTCCCTCCCCCTCCTAATGCTGCCTGCCTGGCTGTGTACCTCTCCCACCTGATGCTGCCTGCCTTGCAGTGTTCCTCTCCCTCCTGATGCTGCCTGGCTTGCTGTGTTCCTCTCCCTCCTCATGCAACCTGGCTTGCTGTGTTCCTCTCCCTCCTCATGCTGCCTGCCTTGCTGTGTTCCTCTCCCTCCTGATGCTGCCTGCCTTGCTGTGTTCCTCACACTCCTGATGCTGCCTGGCTTGCTGTGTTCCTCTCCCTCCTCATGCAACCTGGCTTGCTGTGTTCCTCTCCCTCCTCATGCAACCTGGCTTGCTGTGTTCCTCTCCCTCCTCATGCTGCCTGCCTTGCTGTGTTCCTCTCCCTCCTCATGCTGCCTGCCTTGCTGTGTCCCTCTCCCTCCCGATGCTGCCTGCCTTACTGTGTTCCACTTCCTCCTGATGCTGCCTGCTTGCTGTTTTCCTCTCATTCCTGATGCTGCCTGGCTTGCTGTGTTCTGCACCTCCTGATGCTGCCTGCCTTGCTGTGTTGCCCTTCCGCGTGATGCTGCCTGCCTTGCTGTGTTCCTCACACTCCTGATGCTGCCTGGCTTGCTGTGTTCCTCTGACTCCTGATGCTGCCTGCATTCATGTGTTCTCCACCTCCTGATGCTACCTGGCTTGCTCTGTTCCTCTCCCTCCTGATGCTGCCTGCCTTGCTGTGTCCCTCTCACTCCTGTTGCTGCCTGTCTAGCTGTGTTTCTCTCCCTCCTGATGCTGCCTGCCTTGTTGTATTCCTCTCCCTCCTGATGCTGCCTGCCTTGCGGTGTTCCTCTCCCTCCTAATGCTGCCTGCCTTGCTGTGTCCCTCTCACTCCTGATGCTGCCTGGCTTGCTGTGTTCCCCCAGCCTCCTGATGCTGCCTGGCTTCTGGGCTTCTCCACCTCCTGATGCTGCCTGGCTTGCTGTGTTCCTCTCTCTCCTGATGCTGCCTGCCTTGCTGTATTCCTCTCCCTCCAGAAGCTGCCTGACTGGCTGTGTTCCTCTCCCTCCTGATGCTACCTGCCTTGCAGTGTCCCTCTCACTCCTGATGCTGCCTGGCTTGCTGTGTTCCCCCTGCCTCCTGATGCTACCTGCCTTGCTGTGTTCCTCTCCCTCGTGATGCTGCCTGCCTTGCTGTGTCCCACTCCCTCCAGATGCTGCCTGGCTTGCTATGTTCCTCTCACTCCTGATGCTGCCTGCCTTGCTGTGTTCCACTTCCTCCTGATGCTGCCTGCCTTGCTGTTTTCCTCTCATTCCTGATGCTGCCTGCCTTGCTGTTTTCCTCTCATTCCTGATGCAGCCTGGCTTGCTGTGTTCTCCACCTCCTGATGCTGCCTGGCTTACTGTGTTCTCCACCTCCTAATGCTGCCTGCCTTGCTGTGTTCCACTTCCTCCTGATGCTGCCTGCTTGCTGTTTTCCGCTCATTCCTGATGCTGCCTGGCTTGCTGTGTTCTGCACCTCCTGATGCTGCCTGCCTTGCTGTGTCCCACCCCCTCCTAATGCTGCCTGCCTTGCTGTGTTCCACTTCCTCGTGATGCTGCCTGCCTTGCTGTGTTCCTCACACTCCTGATGCTGCCTGGCTTGCTGTGTTCCTCTGACTCCTGATGCTGCCTGCATTGATGTGTTCTCCACGTCCTGATGCTACCTGGCTTGCTCTGTTCCTCTCCCTCCTGATGCTGCCTGCCTTGCTGTGTCCCTCTCACTCCTGATGCTGCCTGGCTTGCTGTATTCCTCTCCCTCCTGATGCTGCCTGCCTTGCTGTGTTCCTCTCTCTCCAGATGATGCCTGCCTTGCTGTGTTCCCCCAGCCTCCTGATGCTGCCTGGCATCTGGGCTTCTCCACCTCCTGATGCTGCCTGGCTTGCTGTGTCCCTGTCCCTCCTAATGCTGCCTGCCTTGCTGTGTTCCTCTCTCTCCGGATGCTGCCTGCCTTGCTGTATTCCTCTTCCTCCAGAAGGTGCCTGACTGGCTGTGTTCCTCTCCCTCCTGATGCTACCTGCCTTGCTGTGTCCCTCTCACTCCTGATGCTGCCTGGCTTGCTGTGTTCCTCTCCACCGTGATGCTGCCTGCCTTGCTGTGTCCCACTCCCACCAGATGCTGCCTGGCTTGCTGTGTTCCTCTCCCTCCTGATGCTACCTGGCTTGCTGTGTTCCTCTGCCCCCTGATGCTGCCTGCCTTGCTGTGTCCCACTCCCTCCCGATACTGCCTGGCGTGCTATGTTCCTCTCACTCCTGATGCTGCCTGCCTTGCTGTGTTCCTCTCATTCCTGATGCTGCCTGCATTGCTGTGTTCTCCACCTCCTGATGCTACCTGGCTTGCTCTGTTCCTCTCCCTCCTGATGCTGCCTGCCTTGCTATGTCCCTCTCACTCCTGATGCTGCCTGGCTTGCTGTATTCCTCTCCCTCCTGATGCTGCCTGTCTTGCTGTGTTCCTCACACTCCTGATGCTGCCTGGCTTGCTGTATTCCTCTCCCTCCTGATGCTGCCTGTCTTGCTGTGTTCCTCTCCCTCCTGATGCTGCCTGCCTTGCTGTGTCCCTGTCACTCCTGTTGCTGCCTGGCTTGCTGTGTTCCTCTCCCTCCTGATGCTGCCTGCCTTGCTGTGTCCCTGTCACTCCTGTTGCTGCCTGGCTTGCTGAGTTCTCCACCTCCTGATGCTGCCTGGCTTGCTGTGTTCGTCTGACTCCTAATGCTGCCTGCCTTGCTGTGTTCCACTTCCTCCTGATGCTGCCTGCCTTGCTGTGTTCTCCACCTCCTGATGCTGCCTGTCTTGCTGTGTTCCACTTCCTCCTGATGCTGCCTGCCTTGCTGTGTTCCTCTCCCTCCTGATGCTGCCTGTCTTGCTGTGTCCCTCTCACTCCTGATGCTGCCTGCCTTGCTGTTTTCCTCTCATTCCTGATGCTGCCTGGCTTGCTGTGTTCTGCACCTCCTGATGCTGCCTGCCTTGCTGTGTTCCTCACACTCCTGATGCTGCCTGGCATTGATGTGTTCTCCACCTCCTGATGCTGTCTGGCTTACACAGTGTTCTCCACCTCCTGATGCTGCCTGGCTTGCTCTGCTCCTCTCCCTCCTGATGCTGCCGGCCTTGCTGTGTCCCTCTCCCTCCTCATGCAACCTGGCTTGCTGTGTTCCTCTCCCTCCTGATGCTGCCTGCCTTGCTGTGTTCCTCTCTCTCCTGATGCTGCCTGCCTTGCTGTATTCCTCTCCCTCCAGAAGCTGCCTGACTGGCTGTGTTCCTCTCCCTCCTGATGCTACCTGCCTTGCTGTGTCCCTCTCACTCCTGATGCTGCCTGGCTTGCTGTGTTCCTCTCCACCGTGATGCTGCCTGCCTTGCTGTGTCCCACTCCCACCAGATGCTGCCTGGCTTGCTGTGTTCCTCTCCCTCCTGATGCTACCTGGCTTGCTGTGTTCCTCTCCCTCCTGATGCTGCCTGTCTTGCTGTGTTCCTCTCCCTCCTGATGCTGCCTGCCTTGCTGTATCCCTCTCACTCCTGTTGCTGCCTGGCTTGCTGTATTCCTCTCCCTCCTGATGCTGCCTGTCTTGCTGTATCCCTCTCACTCCTGTTGCTGCCTGGCTTGCTGTATTCCTCTCCCTCCTGATGCTGCCTGTCTTGCTGTGTTCCTCTCCCTCCTGATGCTGCCTGCCTTGCTGTGTCCCTCTCACTCCTGATGTTGCCTGGCTTGCTGTATTCCTCTCCCGCCTGATGCTGCCTGTCTTGCTGTGTTCCTCTCCCTCCTGATGCTGCCTGCCTTGCTGTGTCCCTGTCACTCCTGTTGCTGCCTGGCTTGCTGTGTTCCTCTCCCTCCTGATGCTGCCTGTCTTGCTGTGTCCCTCTCATTCCTGATGCTGCCTGCCTTGCTGTGTTCCTCTCCCTCCTGATGCTGCCTGGCATGCTGTGTCCCTCTCACTCCTGTTGCTGCCTGGCTTGCTGTATTCCTCTCCCTCCTGATGCTGCCTGTCTTGCTGTGTTCCTCTCCCTCCTGATGCTGCCTGCCTTGCTGTGTCCCTCTCACTCCTGATGTTGCCTGGCTTGCTGTATTCCTCTCCCTCCTGATGCTGCCTGTCTTGCTGTGTTCCACTTCCTCCTGATGCTGCCTGCCTTGCTGTGTTCCTCACACTCCTGATGCTGCCTGGCTTGCGGTATTCCTCTCCCTCCTCATGCAACCTGGCTTGCTGTGTTCCTCTCCCTCCTCATGCAACCTGGCTTGCTGTATTCCTCATCCTCCTCATGCTGCCTGCCTTGCTGTGTTCCTCTCCCTCCTGATGCTGCCTGCCTTGCTGTGTTCCTCACACTCCTGATGCTGCCTGCCTTGCTGTGTTCCTCTCCCTCCTCATGCAACCTGGCTTGCTGTGTTCCTCTCCCTCCTCATGCAACCTGGCTTGCTGTATTCCTCTCCCTCCTCATGCTGCCTGCCTTGCTGTGTCCCTCTCCCTCCCGATGCTGCCTGGCTTGCTGTGTCCCTCTCACTCCTGTTGCTGCCTGGCTTGCTGTGTTCCTCTCCCTCCTGATGCTGCCTGCCTTGCTGTGTCCCTCTCACTCCTGATGTTGCCCGGCTTGCTGTATTCCTCTCCCTCCTG
The DNA here is from genome assembly GCF_037043375.1 of Chiloscyllium plagiosum. Lineage (NCBI taxonomy): Eukaryota > Metazoa > Chordata > Chondrichthyes > Orectolobiformes > Hemiscylliidae > Chiloscyllium > Chiloscyllium plagiosum. The sequence continues at coordinate 7,836,677 of NW_028270163.1, read as the reverse complement.
ATGCTGCCTGTCTTGCTGTGTTCCTCTCCCTCCTGATGCTGCCTGCCTTGCTGTGTCCCTGTCACTCCTGTTGCTGCCTGGCTTGCTGTGTTCCTCTCCCTCCTGATGCTGCCTGTCTTGCTGTGTCCCTCTCACTCCTGATGCTGCCTGCCTTGCTGTTTTCCTCTCATTCCTGATGCTGCCTGGCTTGCTGTGTTCTGCACCTCCTGATGCTGCCTGCCTTGCTGTGTTCCTCTCCCTCCTGAGGCTGCCTGGCATGCTGTGTCCCTCTCACTCCTGTTGCTGCCTGGCTTTCTGTGTCCCTCCCCCTCCTAATGCTGCCTGCCTTGCTGTGTTCCTCTCCCACCTGATGCTGCCTGCCTTGCTGTGTTCCTCTCCCTCCTGATGCTGCCTGGCTTGCTGTGTTCCTCTCCCTCCTCATGCAAACTGGCTTGCTGTGTTCCTCTCCCTCCTCATGCAACCTGGCTTGCTGTATTCCTCATCCTCCTCATGCTGCCTGCCTTGCTGTGTTCCTCTCCCTCCTGATGCTGCCTGCCTTGCTGTGTTCCTCACTCCTGATGCTGCCTGGCTTGCTGTGTTCCTCTCCCTCCTCATGCAACCTGGCTTGCTGTGTTCCTCTCCCTCCTCATGCAACCTGGCTTGCTGTATTCCTCTCCCTCCTCATGCTGCCTGCCTTGCTGTGTCCCTCTCCCTCCCGATGCTGCCTGCCTTACTGTATCCCTCTCACTCCTGTTGCTGCCTGGCTTGCTGTGTTCCTCTCCCTCCTGATGCTGCCTGTCTTGCTGTGTCCCTCTCATTCCTGATGCTGCCTGCCTTGCTGTGTTCCTCTCCCTCCTGATGCTGCCTGGCATGCTGTGTCCCTCTCACTCCTGTTGCTGCCTGGCTTTCTGTGTCCCTCCCCCTCCTAATGCTGCCTGCCTGGCTGTGTACCTCTCCCACCTGATGCTGCCTGCCTTGCAGTGTTCCTCTCCCTCCTGATGCTGCCTGGCTTGCTGTGTTCCTCTCCCTCCTCATGCAACCTGGCTTGCTGTGTTCCTCTCCCTCCTCATGCTGCCTGCCTTGCTGTGTTCCTCTCCCTCCTGATGCTGCCTGCCTTGCTGTGTTCCTCACACTCCTGATGCTGCCTGGCTTGCTGTGTTCCTCTCCCTCCTCATGCAACCTGGCTTGCTGTGTTCCTCTCCCTCCTCATGCAACCTGGCTTGCTGTGTTCCTCTCCCTCCTCATGCTGCCTGCCTTGCTGTGTTCCTCTCCCTCCTCATGCTGCCTGCCTTGCTGTGTCCCTCTCCCTCCCGATGCTGCCTGCCTTACTGTGTTCCACTTCCTCCTGATGCTGCCTGCTTGCTGTTTTCCTCTCATTCCTGATGCTGCCTGGCTTGCTGTGTTCTGCACCTCCTGATGCTGCCTGCCTTGCTGTGTTGCCCTTCCGCGTGATGCTGCCTGCCTTGCTGTGTTCCTCACACTCCTGATGCTGCCTGGCTTGCTGTGTTCCTCTGACTCCTGATGCTGCCTGCATTGATGTGTTCTCCACCTCCTGATGCTACCTGGCTTGCTCTGTTCCTCTCCCTCCTGATGCTGCCTGCCTTGCTGTGTCCCTCTCACTCCTGTTGCTGCCTGTCTAGCTGTGTTTCTCTCCCTCCTGATGCTGCCTGCCTTGTTGTATTCCTCTCCCTCCTGATGCTGCCTGTCTTGCGGTGTTCCTCTCCCTCCTAATGCTGCCTGCCTTGCTGTGTCCCTCTCACTCCTGATGCTGCCTGGCTTGCTGTGTTCCCCCTGCCTCCTGATGCTGCCTGGCTTGTTGTGTTCCCCCAGCCTCCTGATGCTGCCTGGCTTCTGGGCTTCTCCACCTCCTGATGCTGCCTGGCTTGCTGTGTTCCTCTCTCTCCTGATGCTGCCTGCCTTGCTGTATTCCTCTCCCTCCAGAAGCTGCCTGACTGGCTGTGTTCCTCTCCCTCCTGATGCTACCTGCCTTGCAGTGTCCCTCTCACTCCTGATGCTGCCTGGCTTGCTGTGTTCCCCCTGCCTCCTGATGCTACCTGCCTTGCTGTGTTCCTCTCCCTCGTGATGCTGCCTGCCTTGCTGTGTCCCACTCCCTCCAGATGCTGCCTGGCTTGCTGTGTTCCTCTCACTCCTGATGCTGCCTGCCTTGCTGTGTTCCACTTCCTCCTGATCCTGCCTGCCTTGCTGTTTTCCTCTCATTCCTGATGCTGCCTGCCTTGCTGTTTTCCTCTCATTCCTGATGCAGCCTGGCTTGCTGTGTTCTCCACCTCCTGATGCTGCCTGGCTTACTGTGTTCTCCACCTCCTAATGCTGCCTGCCTTGCTGTGTTCCACTTCCTCCTGATGCTGCCTGCTTGCTGTTTTCCGCTCATTCCTGATGCTGCCTGGCTTGCTGTGTTCTGCACCTCCTGATGCTGCCTGCCTTGCTGTGTCCCACCCCCTCCTAATGCTGCCTGCCTTGCTGTGTTCCACTTCCTCGTGATGCTGCCTGCCTTGCTGTGTTCCTCACACTCCTGATGCTGCCTGGCTTGCTGTGTTCCTCTCCCTCCTGATGCTGCCTGCCTTGCTGTGTCCCTCTCACTCCTGATGCTGCCTGGCTTGCTGTATTCCTCTCCCTCCTGATGCTGCCTGCCTTGCTGTGTTCCTCTCTCTCCAGATGATGCCTGCCTTGCTGTGTTCCCCCTGCCTCCTGATGCTGCCTGGCTTGTTGTGTTCCCCCAGCCTCCTGATGCTGCCTGGCATCTGGGCTTCTCCACCTCCTGATGCTGCCTGGCTTGCTGTGTCCCTGTCCCTCCTAATGCTGCCTGCCTTGCTGTATTCCTCTCCCTCCTGATGCTGCCTGTCTTGCTGTGTTCCTCTCCCTCCTGATGCTGCCTGCCTTGCTGTGTCCCTGTCACTCCTGTTGCTGCCTGGCTTGCTGTGTTCCTCTCCCTCCTGATGCTGCCTGTCTTGCTGTGTCCCTCTCACTCCTGATGCTGCCTGCCTTGCTGTTTTCCTCTCATTCCTGATGCTGCCTGGCTTGCTGTGTTCTGCACCTCCTGATGCTGCCTGCCTTGCTGTGTTCCTCTCCCTCCTCATGCAACCTGGCTTGCTGTGTTCCTCTCACTCCTGTTGCTGCCTGGCTTTCTGTGTCCCTCCCCCTCCTAATGCTGCCTGCCTTGCTGTGTTCCTCTCCCACCTGATGCTGCCTGCCTTGCTGTGTTCCTCTCCCTCCTGATGCTGCCTGGCTTGCTGTGTTCCTCTCCCTCCTCATGCAAACTGGCTTGCTGTGTTCCTCTCCCTCCTCATGCAACCTGGCTTGCTGTATTCCTCATCCTCCTCATGCTGCCTGCCTTGCTGTGTTCCTCTCCCTCCTGATGCTGCCTGCCTTGCTGTGTTCCTCACTCCTGATGCTGCCTGGCTTGCTGTGTTCCTCTCCCTCCTCATGCAACCTGGCTTGCTGTGTTCCTCTCCCTCCTCATGCAACCTGGCTTGCTGTATTCCTCTCCCTCCTCATGCTGCCTGCCTTGCTGTGTCCCTCTCCCTCCCGATGCTGCCTGCCTTACTGTATCCCTCTCACTCCTGTTGCTGCCTGGCTTGCTGTGTTCCTCTCCCTCCTGATGCTGCCTGTCTTGCTGTGTCCCTCTCATTCCTGATGCTGCCTGCCTTGCTGTGTTCCTCTCCCTCCTGATGCTGCCTGGCATGCTGTGTCCCTCTCACTCCTGTTGCTGCCTGGCTTTCTGTGTCCCTCCCCCTCCTAATGCTGCCTGCCTGGCTGTGTACCTCTCCCACCTGATGCTGCCTGCCTTGCAGTGTCCCTCTCCCTCCTGATGCTGCCTGGCTTGCTGTGTTCCTCTCCCTCCTCATGCAACCTGGCTTGCTGTGTTCCTCTCCCTCCTCATGCTGCCTGCCTTGCTGTGTTCCTCTCCCTCCTGATGCTGCCTGCCTTGCTGTGTTCCTCACACTCCTGATGCTGCCTGGCTTGCTGTGTTCCTCTCCCTCCTCATGCAACCTGGCTTGCTGTGTTCCTCTCCCTCCTCATGCAACCTGGCTTGCTGTGTTCCTCTCCCTCCTCATGCTGCCTGCCTTGCTGTGTTCCTCTCCCTCCTCATGCTGCCTGCCTTGCTGTGTCCCTCTCCCTCCCGATGCTGCCTGCCTTACTGTGTTCCACTTCCTCCTGATGCTGCCTGCTTGCTGTTTTCCTCTCATTCCTGATGCTGCCTGGCTTGCTGTGTTCTGCACCTCCTGATGCTGCCTGCCTTGCTGTGTTGCCCTTCCGCGTGATGCTGCCTGCCTTGCTGTGTTCCTCACACTCCTGATGCTGCCTGGCTTGCTGTGTTCCTCTGACTCCTGATGCTGCCTGCATTGATGTGTTCTCCACCTCCTGATGCTACCTGGCTTGCTCTGTTCCTCTCCCTCCTGATGCTGCCTGCCTTGCTGTGTCCCTCTCACTCCTGTTGCTGCCTGTCTAGCTGTGTTTCTCTCCCTCCTGATGCTGCCTGCCTTGTTGTATTCCTCTCCCTCCTGATGCTGCCTGTCTTGCGGTGTTCCTCTCCCTCCTAATGCTGCCTGCCTTGCTGTGTCCCTCTCACTCCTGATGCTGCCTGGCTTGCTGTGTTCCCCCTGCCTCCTGATGCTGCCTGGCTTGTTGTGTTCCCCCAGCCTCCTGATGCTGCCTGGCTTCTGGGCTTCTCCACCTCCTGATGCTGCCTGGCTTGCTGTGTTCCTCTCTCTCCTGATGCTGCCTGCCTTGCTGTATTCCTCTCCCTCCAGAAGCTGCCTGACTGGCTGTGTTCCTCTCCCTCCTGATGCTACCTGCCTTGCAGTGTCCCTCTCACTCCTGATGCTGCCTGGCTTGCTGTGTTCCCCCTGCCTCCTGATGCTACCTGCCTTGCTGTGTTCCTCTCCCTCGTGATGCTGCCTGCCTTGCTGTGTCCCACTCCCTCCAGATGCTGCCTGGCTTGCTGTGTTCCTCTCACTCCTGATGCTGCCTGCCTTGCTGTGTTCCACTTCCTCCTGATCCTGCCTGCCTTGCTGTTTTCCTCTCATTCCTGATGCTGCCTGCCTTGCTGTTTTCCTCTCATTCCTGATGCAGCCTGGCTTGCTGTGTTCTCCACCTCCTGATGCTGCCTGGCTTACTGTGTTCTCCACCTCCTAATGCTGCCTGCCTTGCTGTGTTCCACTTCCTCCTGATGCTGCCTGCTTGCTGTTTTCCGCTCATTCCTGATGCTGCCTGGCTTGCTGTGTTCTGCACCTCCTGATGCTGCCTGCCTTGCTGTGTCCCACCCCCTCCTAATGCTGCCTGCCTTGCTGTGTTCCACTTCCTCGTGATGCTGCCTGCCTTGCTGTGTTCCTCACACTCCTGATGCTGCCTGGCTTGCTGTGTTCCTCTGACTCCTGATGCTGCCTGCATTGATGTGTTCTCCACGTCCTGATGCTACCTGGCTTGCTCTGTTCCTCTCCCTCCTGATGCTGCCTGCCTTGCTGTGTCCCTCTCACTCCTGATGCTGCCTGGCTTGCTGTATTCCTCTCCCTCCTGATGCTGCCTGCCTTGCTGTGTTCCTCTCTCTCCAGATGATGCCTGCCTTGCTGTGTTCCCCCTGCCTCCTGATGCTGCCTGGCTTGTTGTGTTCCCCCAGCCTCCTGATGCTGCCTGGCATCTGGGCTTCTCCACCTCCTGATGCTGCCTGGCTTGCTGTGTCCCTGTCCCTCCTAATGCTGCCTGCCTTGCTGTGTTCCTCTCTCTCCGGATGCTGCCTGCCTTGCTGTATTCCTCTTCCTCCAGAAGGTGCCTGACTGGCTGTGTTCCTCTCCCTCCTGATGCTACCTGCCTTGCTGTGTCCCTCTCACTCCTGATGCTGCCTGGCTTGCTGTGTTCCTCTCCACCGTGATGCTGCCTGCCTTGCTGTGTCCCACTCCCACCAGATGCTGCCTGGCTTGCTGTGTTCCTCTCCCTCCTGATGCTACCTGGCTTGCTGTGTTCCTCTGCCCCCTGATGCTGCCTGCCATGCTGTGTCCCACTCCCTCCCGATACTGCCTGGCGTGCTATGTTCCTCTCACTCCTGATGCTGCCTGCCTTGCTGTGTTCCTCTCATTCCTGATGCTGCCTGCATTGCTGTGTTCTCCACCTCCTGATGCTACCTGGCTTGCTCTGTTCCTCTCCCTCCTGATGCTGCCTGCCTTGCTATGTCCCTCTCACTCCTGATGCTGCCTGGCTTGTTGTATTCCTCTCCCTCCTGATGCTGCCTGTCTTGCTGTGTTCCTCACACTCCTGATGCTGCCTGGCTTGCTGTATTCCTCTCCCTCCTGATGCTGCCTGTCTTGCTGTGTTCCTCTCCCTCCTGATGCTGCCTGCCTTGCTGTGTCCCTGTCACTCCTGTTGCTGCCTGGCTTGCTGTGTTCCTCTCCCTCCTGATGCTGCCTGCCTTGCTGTGTCCCTGTCACTCCTGTTGCTGCCTGGCTTGCTGAGTTCTCCACCTCCTGATGCTGCCTGGCTTGCTGTGTTCGTCTGACTCCTAATGCTGCCTGCCTTGCTGTGTTCCACTTCCTCCTGATGCTGCCTGCCTTGCTGTGTTCTCCACCTCCTGATGCTGCCTGTCTTGCTGTGTTCCACTTCCTCCTGATGCTGCCTGCCTTGCTGTGTTCCTCTCCCTCCTGATGCTGCCTGTCTTGCTGTGTCCCTCTCACTCCTGATGCTGCCTGCCTTGCTGTTTTCCTCTCATTCCTGATGCTGCCTGGCTTGCTGTGTTCTGCACCTCCTGATGCTGCCTGCCTTGCTGTGTTCCTCACACTCCTGATGCTGCCTGGCATTGATGTGTTCTCCACCTCCTGATGCTGTCTGGCTTACACAGTGTTCTCCACCCCCTGATGCTGCCTGGCTTGCTCTGCTCCTCTCCCTCCTGATGCTGCCGGCCTTGCTGTGTCCCTCTCACTCCTGATGCAGCCTGGCTTGCTGTATTCCTCTCCCTCCTGATGCTGCCTGTCTTGCTGTGTTCCTCTCCCTCCTCATGCAACCTGGCTTGCTGTGTTCCTCTCACTCCTGTTGCTGCCTGGCTTGCTGTATTCCTCTCCCTCCAGAAGCTGCCTGACTGGCTGTGTTCCTCTCCCTCCTGATGCTACCTGCCTTGCTGTGTCCCTCTCACTCCTGATGCTGCCTGGCTTGCTGTGTTCCTCTCCACCGTGATGCTGCCTGCCTTGCTGTGTCCCACTCCCACCAGATGCTGCCTGGCTTGCTGTGTTCCTCTCCCTCCTGATGCTACCTGGCTTGCTGTGTTCCTCTCCCTCCTGATGCTGCCTGTCTTGCTGTGTTCCTCTCCCTCCTGATGCTGCCTGCCTTGCTGTATCCCTCTCACTCCTGTTGCTGCCTGGCTTGCTGTATTCCTCTCCCTCCTGATGCTGCCTGTCTTGCTGTATCCCTCTCACTCCTGTTGCTGCCTGGCTTGCTGTATTCCTCTCCCTCCTGATGCTGCCTGTCTTGCTGTGTTCCTCTCCCTCCTGATGCTGCCTGCCTTGCTGTGTCCCTCTCACTCCTGATGTTGCCTGGCTTGCTGTATTCCTCTCCCGCCTGATGCTGCCTGTCTTGCTGTGTTCCTCTCCCTCCTGATGCTGCCTGCCTTGCTGTGTCCCTGTCACTCCTGTTGCTGCCTGGCTTGCTGTGTTCCTCTCCCTCCTGATGCTGCCTGTCTTGCTGTGTCCCTCTCATTCCTGATGCTGCCTGCCTTGCTGTGTTCCTCTCCCTCCTGATGCTGCCTGGCATGCTGTGTCCCTCTCACTCCTGTTGCTGCCTGGCTTGCTGTATTCCTCTCCCTCCTGATGCTGCCTGTCTTGCTGTGTTCCTCTCCCTCCTGATGCTGCCTGCCTTGCTGTGTCCCTCTCACTCCTGTTGCTGCCTGGCTTGCTGTGTTCCTCACACTCCTGATGCTGCCTGGCTTGCGGTATTCCTCTCCCTCCTCATGCAACCTGGCTTGCTGTGTTCCTCTCCCTCCTCATGCAACCTGGCTTGCTGTATTCCTCATCCTCCTCATGCTGCCTGCCTTGCTGTGTTCCTCTCCCTCCTGATGCTGCCTGCCTTGCTGTGTTCCTCACACTCCTGATGCTGCCTGCCTTGCTGTGTTCCTCTCCCTCCTCATGCAACCTGGCTTGCTGTGTTCCTCTCCCTCCTCATGCAACCTGGCTTGCTGTGTTCCTCTCACTCCTGATGCTGCCTGCCTTGCTGTGTTCCACTTCCTCCTGATCCTGCCTGCCTTGCTGTTTTCCTCTCATTCCTGATGCTGCCTGCCTTGCTGTTTTCCTCTCATTCCTGATGCAGCCTGGCTTGCTGTGTTCTCCACCTCCTGATGCTGCCTGGCTTACTGTGTTCTCCACCTCCTAATGCTGCCTGCCTTGCTGTGTTCCACTTCCTCCTGATGCTGCCTGCTTGCTGTTTTCCGCTCATTCCTGATGCTGCCTGGCTTGCTGTGTTCTGCACCTCCTGATGCTGCCTGCCTTGCTGTGTCCCACCCCCTCCTAATGCTGCCTGCCTTGCTGTGTTCCACTTCCTCGTGATGCTGCCTGCCTTGCTGTGTTCCTCACACTCCTGATGCTGCCTGGCTTGCTGTGTTCCTCTGACTCCTGATGCTGCCTGCATTGATGTGTTCTCCACGTCCTGATGCTACCTGGCTTGCTCTGTTCCTCTCCCTCCTGATGCTGCCTGCCTTGCTGTGTCCCTCTCACTCCTGATGCTGCCTGGCTTGCTGTATTCCTCTCCCTCCTGATGCTGCCTGCCTTGCTGTGTTCCTCTCTCTCCAGATGATGCCTGCCTTGCTGTGTTCCCCCTGCCTCCTGATGCTGCCTGGCTTGTTGTGTTCCCCCAGCCTCCTGATGCTGCCTGGCATCTGGGCTTCTCCACCTCCTGATGCTGCCTGGCTTGCTGTGTCCCTGTCCCTCCTAATGCTGCCTGCCTTGCTGTGTTCCTCTCTCTCCGGATGCTGCCTGCCTTGCTGTATTCCTCTTCCTCCAGAAGGTGCCTGACTGGCTGTGTTCCTCTCCCTCCTGATGCTACCTGCCTTGCTGTGTCCCTCTCACTCCTGATGCTGCCTGGCTTGCTGTGTTCCTCTCCACCGTGATGCTGCCTGCCTTGCTGTGTCCCACTCCCACCAGATGCTGCCTGGCTTGCTGTGTTCCTCTCCCTCCTGATGCTACCTGGCTTGCTGTGTTCCTCTGCCCCCTGATGCTGCCTGCCATGCTGTGTCCCACTCCCTCCCGATACTGCCTGGCGTGCTATGTTCCTCTCACTCCTGATGCTGCCTGCCTTGCTGTGTTCCTCTCATTCCTGATGCTGCCTGCATTGCTGTGTTCTCCACCTCCTGATGCTACCTGGCTTGCTCTGTTCCTCTCCCTCCTGATGCTGCCTGCCTTGCTATGTCCCTCTCACTCCTGATGCTGCCTGGCTTGTTGTATTCCTCTCCCTCCTGATGCTGCCTGTCTTGCTGTGTTCCTCACACTCCTGATGCTGCCTGGCTTGCTGTATTCCTCTCCCTCCTGATGCTGCCTGTCTTGCTGTGTTCCTCTCCCTCCTGATGCTGCCTGCCTTGCTGTGTCCCTGTCACTCCTGTTGCTGCCTGGCTTGCTGTGTTCCTCTCCCTCCTGATGCTGCCTGCCTTGCTGTGTCCCTGTCACTCCTGTTGCTGCCTGGCTTGCTGAGTTCTCCACCTCCTGATGCTGCCTGGCTTGCTGTGTTCGTCTGACTCCTAATGCTGCCTGCCTTGCTGTGTTCCACTTCCTCCTGATGCTGCCTGCCTTGCTGTGTTCTCCACCTCCTGATGCTGCCTGTCTTGCTGTGTTCCACTTCCTCCTGATGCTGCCTGCCTTGCTGTGTTCCTCTCCCTCCTGATGCTGCCTGTCTTGCTGTGTCCCTCTCACTCCTGATGCTGCCTGCCTTGCTGTTTTCCTCTCATTCCTGATGCTGCCTGGCTTGCTGTGTTCTGCACCTCCTGATGCTGCCTGCCTTGCTGTGTTCCTCACACTCCTGATGCTGCCTGGCATTGATGTGTTCTCCACCTCCTGATGCTGTCTGGCTTACACAGTGTTCTCCACCCCCTGATGCTGCCTGGCTTGCTCTGCTCCTCTCCCTCCTGATGCTGCCGGCCTTGCTGTGTCCCTCTCACTCCTGATGCAGCCTGGCTTGCTGTATTCCTCTCCCTCCTGATGCTGCCTGTCTTGCTGTGTTCCTCTCCCTCCTCATGCAACCTGGCTTGCTGTGTTCCTCTCACTCCTGTTGCTGCCTGGCTTGCTGTATTCCTCTCCCTCCAGAAGCTGCCTGACTGGCTGTGTTCCTCTCCCTCCTGATGCTACCTGCCTTGCTGTGTCCCTCTCACTCCTGATGCTGCCTGGCTTGCTGTGTTCCTCTCCACCGTGATGCTGCCTGCCTTGCTGTGTCCCACTCCCACCAGATGCTGCCTGGCTTGCTGTGTTCCTCTCCATCCTGATGCTACCTGGCTTGCTGTGTTCCTCTCCCTCCTGATGCTGCCTGTCTTGCTGTGTTCCTCTCCCTCCTGATGCTGCCTGCCTTGCTGTATCCCTCTCACTCCTGTTGCTGCCTGGCTTGCTGTATTCCTCTCCCTCCTGATGCTGCCTGTCTTGCTGTATCCCTCTCACTCCTGTTGCTGCCTGGCTTGCTGTATTCCTCTCCCTCCTGATGCTGCCTGTCTTGCTGTGTTCCTCTCCCTCCTGATGCTGCCTGCCTTGCTGTGTCCCTCTCACTCCTGATGTTGCCTGGCTTGCTGTATTCCTCTCCCGCCTGATGCTGCCTGTCTTGCTGTGTTCCTCTCCCTCCTGATGCTGCCTGCCTTGCTGTGTCCCTGTCACTCCTGTTGCTGCCTGGCTTGCTGTGTTCCTCTCCCTCCTGATGCTGCCTGTCTTGCTGTGTCCCTCTCATTCCTGATGCTGCCTGCCTTGCTGTGTTCCTCTCCCTCCTGATGCTGCCTGGCATGCTGTGTCCCTCTCACTCCTGTTGCTGCCTGGCTTGCTGTATTCCTCTCCCTCCTGATGCTGCCTGTCTTGCTGTGTTCCTCTCCCTCCTGATGCTGCCTGCCTTGCTGTGTCCCTCTCACTCCTGTTGCTGCCTGGCTTGCTGTGTTCCTCACACTCCTGATGCTGCCTGGCTTGCGGTATTCCTCTCCCTCCTCATGCAACCTGGCTTGCTGTGTTCCTCTCCCTCCTCATGCAACCTGGCTTGCTGTATTCCTCATCCTCCTCATGCTGCCTGCCTTGCTGTGTTCCTCTCCCTCCTGATGCTGCCTGCCTTGCTGTGTTCCTCACACTCCTGATGCTGCCTGCCTTGCTGTGTTCCTCTCCCTCCTCATGCAACCTGGCTTGCTGTGTTCCTCTCCCTCCTCATGCAACCTGGCTTGCTGTATTCCTCTCCCTCCTCATGCTGCCTGCCTTGCTGTGTTCCTCTCCCTCCTCATGCAACCTGGCTTGCTGTATTCCTCTCCCTCCCGATGCTGCCTGCCTTGCTGTGTCCCTCTCACTCCTGTTGCTGCCTGGCTTGCTGTGTTCTCCACCTCCTGATGCTGCCTGGCTTGCTGTGTTCCTCTCCCTCCTGATGCTGCCTGTCTTGCTGTGTTCCTCTCCCTCCTGATGCTGCCTGCCTTGCTGTGTCCCTGTCACTCCTGTTGCTGCCTGGCTTGCTGTGTTCCTCTCCCTCCTGATGCTGCCTGTCTTGCTGTGTCCCTCTCACTCCTGTTGCTGCCTGGCTTGCTGATTTCTCCACCTTGTGATGCTGCCTGGCTTGCTGTGTTCCTCTGACTCCTAATGCTGCCTGCCTTGCTGTGTTCCACTTCCTCCTGATGCTGCCTGCCTTGCTGTTTTCCTCTCATTCCTGATGCTGCCTGGCTTGCTGTGTTCTCCACCTCCTGATGCTGCCTGCCTTGCTGTATTCCTATTACTCCTGATGCTGCCTGCATTGATGCGTTCTCCACCTCCTGATGCTGTCTGGCTTACACAGTGTTCTCCACCTCCTGATGCTACCTGGCTTGCTCTGCTCCTCTCCCTCCTGATGCTGCCTGCCTTGCTTTGTCCCTCTCACTCCTGATGCTGCCTGGCTTGCTGTGTTCCTCTCCCTCCTGATGCTGCCTGTCTTGCTGTGTCCCTCTCACTCCTGTTGCTGCCTGGCTTGCTGTATTCCTCTCCCTCCGGATGCTGCCTGTCCTGCTGTGTTCCTCTCCCTCCTGATGCTGCCTACCTTGCTGTATCCCTCTCACTCCTGTTGCTGCCTGGCTTGCTGTATTCCTCTCCCTCCTGATGCTGCCTGTCTGGCTGTGTTCCTCTCCCTCCTGATGCTGCCTGCCTTGCTGTATCCCTCTCACTCCTGCTGCTGCCTGGCTTGCTGTATTCCTCTCCCTCCTGATGCAGCCTGTCTTGCTGTGTTCCTCTCCCTCCTGATGCTGCCTGCCTTGCTGTGTCCCTCTCACTCCTGATGTTGCCCGGCTTGCTGTATTCCTCTCCCTCCTGATGCTGCCTGTCTTGCTGTGCTCCTCTCCCTCCTGATGCTGCCTGCCTTGCTGTGTCCCTCTCACTCCTGTTGCTGCCTGGCTTGCTGTGTTCCTCTCCCTCCTGATGCTGCCTGTCTTGCTGTGTCCCTCTCATTCCTGATGCTGCCTGTCTTGCTGTGTTCTGCACCTCCTGATGCTGCCTGCCTTGCTGTGTTCCTCTCCCTCCTGAGGCTGCCTGGCATGCTGTGTCCCTCTCACTCCTGTTGCTGCCTGGCTTTCTGTGTCCATCCCCCTCCTAATACTGCCTGCCTTGCTGTGTTCCTCTCCCACCTGATGCTGCCTGCCTTGCGGTGTTCCTCTCCCTCCTGATGCTGCCTGGCTTGCTGTGTTCCTCTCCCTCCTCATGCAAACTGGCTTGCTGTGTTCCTCTCCCTCCTCATGCAACCTGGCTTGCTGTATTCCTCATCCTCCTCATGCTGCCTGCCTTGCTGTGTTCCTCTCCCTCCTGATGCTGCCTGCCTTGCTGTGTTCCTCACACTCCTGATGCTGCCTGACTTGCTGTGTTCCTCTCCATCCTCATGCAACCTGGCTTGCTGTGTTCCTCTCCCTCCTCATTCAACCTGGCCTGCTGTATTCCTCTCCCTCCTCATGCTGCCTGCCTTGCTGTGTCCCTCTCCCTCCCGATGCTGCCTGCCTTACTGTATCCCTCTCACTCCTGTTGCTGCCTGGCTTGCTGTGTTCCTCTCCCTCCTGATGCTGCCTGTCTTGCTGTGTTCCTCTCCCACCTGATGCTGCCTGCCTTGCAGTGTTCCTCTCCCTCCTGATGCTGCCTGGCTTGCTGTGTTCCTCTCCCTCCTCATGCTGCCTGCCTTGCTGTGTTCCTCACACTCCTGATGCTGCCTGGCTTGCTGTGTTCCTCTCCCTCCTCATGCAACCTGGCTTGCTGTGTTCCTCTCCCTCCTCATGCAACCTGGCTTGCTGTGTTCCTCTCCCTCCTCATGCTGCCTGCCTTGCTGTGTTCCTCTCCCTCCTGATGCTGCCTGCCTTGCTGTGTTCCTCACACTCCTGATGCTGCCTGGCTTGCTGTATTCCTCTCCCTCCTGATGCTGCCTGTCTTGCTGTGTTCCTCTCCCTCCTGATGCTGCCTGCCTTGCTGTGTTCCTCTCACTCCTGTTGCTGCCTGGCTTGCTGTATTCCTCTCCCTCCTGATGCTGCCTGTCTTGCTGTATTCCTCTCCCTCCTGATGCTGCCTGCCTTGCTGTGTTCCTCTCCCTCCTGATGCTGCCTGCCTTGCTGTGTCCCTGTCACTCCTGTTGCTGCCTGGCTTGCTGTGTTCCTCTCCCTCCTGATGCTGCCTGTCTTGCTGTGTCCCTCTCACTCCTGATGCTGCCTGCCTTGCTGTTTTCCTCTCATTCCTGATGCTGCCTGGCTTGCAGTGTTCTGCACCGCCTGATTCTGCCTGCCTTGCTGTGTTCCTCTCCCTCCTGTTGCTGCCTGGCTTTCTGTGTCCCTCCCCCTCCAAATGCTGCCTACCTTACTGTATCCCTCTCACTCCTGTTGCTGCCTGGCTTGCTGTGTTCCTCTCCCTCCTGATGCTGCCTGTCTTGCTGTGTCCCTCTCATTCCTGATGCTGCCTGCCTTGCTGTATTCCTCTCCCTCCTGATGCTGCCTGGCATGCTGTGTCCCTCTCACTCCTGTTGCTGCCTGGCTTTCTGTGTCCCTCCCCCTCCTAATGCTGCCTGCCTTGCTGTGTTCCTCTCCCACCTGATGCTGCCTGCCTTGCTGTGTTCCTCTCCCTCCTGATGCTGCCTGGCTTGCTGTGTTCCTCTCCCTCCTCATGCAACCTGGCTTGCTGTGTTCCTCTCCCTCCTCATGCTGCCTGCCTTGCTGTGTTCCTCTCCCTCCTGATGCTGCCTGCCTTGCTGTGTTCCTCACACTCCTGATGCTGCCTGGCTTGCTGTGTTCCTCTCCCTCCTCATGCAACCTGGCTTGCTGTGTTCCTCTCCCTCCTCATGCAACCTGGCTTGCTGTATTCCTCTCCCTCCACATGCTGCCTCCCTCTCCCTCCCGATGCTGCCTGCCTTACTGTGTTCCACTTCCTCCTGATGCTGCCTGCTTGCTGTGTTCCTCACACTCCTGATGCTGCCTGGCTTGCGGTATTCCTCTCCCTCCTGATGCTGCCTGCCTTGCTGTGTTCCACTTCCTCGTGATGCTGCCTGCCTTGCTGTGTTCCTCACACTCCTGATGCTGCCTGGCTTGCGGTATTCCTCTCCCTCCTGATGCTGCCTATCTTGCTGTGTTCCTCTCCCTCCTGATGCTGCCTGTCTTGCTGTGTTCTTCTCCCTCCTGATGCTGCCTGCCTTGCTGTGTTCCTCTCACTCCTGTTGCTGCCTGGCTTGCTGTATTCCTCTCCCTCCTGATGCTGCCTGTCTTGCTGTGTTCCTCTCCCTCCTGATGCTGCCTGCCTTGCTGTGTTCCTCTCACTCCTGTTGCTGCCTGGCTTGCTGTATTCCTCTCCCTCCTGATGCTGCCTGTCTTGCTGTATTCCTCTCCCTCCTGATGCTGCCTGCCTTGCTGTGTTCCTCTCCCTCCTGATGCTGCCTGCCTTGCTGTGTCCCTGTCACTCCTGTTGCTGCCTGGCTTGCTGTGTTCCTCTCCCTCCTGATGCTGCCTGTCTTGCTGTGTTCCTCTCCCACCTGATGCTGCCTGCCTTGCTGTGTTCCTCTCCCTCCTGATGCTGCCTGGTTGCTGTGTTCCTCTCCCTCCTCATGCAAACTGGCTTGCTGTGTTCCTCTCCCTCCTCATGCAACCTGGCTTGCTGTATTCCTCATCCTCCTGATGCTGCCTGGCTTGCTGTGTTCCTCTGACTCCTGATGCTGCCTGCATTGATGTGTTCTCCACCTCCTGATGCTACCTGGCTTGCTCTGTTCCTCTCCCTCCTGATGCTGCCTGCCTTGCTGTGTCCCTCTCACTCCTGTTGCTGCCTGTCTAGCTGTGTTTCTCTCCCTCCTGATGCTGCCTGCCTTGTTGTATTCCTCTCCCTCCTGATGCTGCCTGTCTTGCGGTGATCCTCTCCCTCCTAATGCTGCCTGCCTTGCTGTGTCCCTCTCACTCCTGATGCTGCCTGGCTTGCTGTGTTCCCCCTGCCTCCTGATGCTGCCTGGCTTGTTGTGTTCCCCCAGCCTCCTGATGCTGCCTGGCTTCTGGGCTTCTCCACCTCCTGATGCTGCCTGGCTTGCTGTGTTCCTCTCTCTCCTGATGCTGCCTGCCTTGCTGTATTCCTCTCCCTCCAGAAGCTGCCTGACTGGCTGTGTTCCTCTCCCTCCTGATGCTACCTGCCTTGCAGTGTCCCTCTCACTCCTGATGCTGCCTGGCTTGCTGTGTTCCCCCTGCCTCCTGATGCTACCTGCCTTGCTGTGTTCCTCTCCCTCGTGATGCTGCCTGCCTTGCTGTGTCCCACTCCCTCCAGATGCTGCCTGGCTTGCTATGTTCCTCTCACTCCTGATGCTGCCTGCCTTGCTGTTTTCCTCTCATTCCTGATGCTGCCTGCCTTGCTGTTTTCCTCTCATTCCTGATGCAGCCTGGCTTGCTGTGTTCTCCACCTCCTGATGCTGCCTGGCTTACTGTGTTCTCCACCTCCTAATGCTGCCTGCCTTGCTGTGTTCCACTTCCTCGTGATGCTGCCTGCCTTGCTGTGTTCCTCACACTCCTGATGCTGCCTGGCTTGCTGTGTTCCTCTGACTCCTGATGCTGCCTGCATTGATGTGTTCTCCACGTCCTGATGCTACCTGGCTTGCTCTGTTCCTCTCCCTCCTGATGCTGCCTGCCTTGCTGTGTCCCTCTCACTCCTGATGCTGCCTGGCTTGCTGTATTCCTCTCCCTCCTGATGCTGCCTGCCTTGCTGTGTTCCTCTCTCTCCAGATCATGCCTGCCTTGCTGTGTTCCCCCTGCCTCCTGATGCTGCCTGGCTTGTTGTGTTCCCCCAGCCTCCTGATGCTGCCTGGCATCTGGGCTTCTCCACCTCCTGATGCTGCCTGGCTTGCTGTGTCCCTGTCCCTCCTAATGCTGCCTGCCTTGCTGTGTTCCTCTCTCTCCGGATGCTGCCTGCCTTGCTGTATTCCTCTTCCTCCAGAAGGTGCCTGACTGGCTGTGTTCCTCTCCCTCCTGATGCTACCTGCCTTGCTGTGTCCCTCTCACTCCTGATGCTGCCTGGCTTGCTGTGTTCCTCTCCACCGTGATGCTGCCTGCCTTGCTGTGTCCCACTCCCACCAGATGCTGCCTGGCTTGCTGTGTTCCTCTCCCTCCTGATGCTACCTGGCTTGCTGTGTTCCTCTGCCCCCTGATGCTGCCTGCCTTGCTGTGTCCCACTCCCTCCCGATACTGCCTGGCGTGCTATGTTCCTCTCACTCCTGATGCTGCCTGCCTTGCTGTGTTCCTCTCATTCCTGATGCTGCCTGCATTGCTGTGTTCTCCACCTCCTGATGCTACCTGGCTTGCTCTGTTCCTCTCCCTCCTGATGCTGCCTGCCTTGCTATGTCCCTCTCACTCCTGATGCTGCCTGGCTTGCTGTATTCCTCTCCCTCCTGATGCTGCCTGTCTTGCTGTGTTCCTCACACTCCTGATGCTGCCTGGCTTGCTGTATTCCTCTCCCTCCTGATGCTGCCTGTCTTGCTGTGTTCCTCTCCCTCCTGATGCTGCCTGCCTTGCTGTGTCCCTGTCACTCCTGTTGCTGCCTGGCTTGCTGTGTTCCTCTCCCTCCTGATGCTGCCTGCCTTGCTGTGTCCCTGTCACTCCTGTTGCTGCCTGGCTTGCTGAGTTCTCCACCTCCTGATGCTGCCTGGCTTGCTGTGTTCGTCTGACTCCTAATGCTGCCTGCCTTGCTGTGTTCCACTTCCTCCTGATGCTGCCTGCCTTGCTGTGTTCTCCACCTCCTGATGCTGCCTGTCTTGCTGTGTTCCACTTCCTCCTGATGCTGCCTGCCTTGCTGTGTTCCTCTCCCTCCTGATGCTGCCTGTCTTGCTGTGTCCCTCTCACTCCTGATGCTGCCTGCCTTGCTGTTTTCCTCTCATTCCTGATGCTGCCTGGCTTGCTGTGTTCTGCACCTCCTGATGCTGCCTGCCTTGCTGTGTTCCTCACACTCCTGATGCTGCCTGGCATTGATGTGTTCTCCACCTCCTGATGCTGTCTGGCTTACACAGTGTTCTCCACCTCCTGATGCTGCCTGGCTTGCTCTGCTCCTCTCCCTCCTGATGCTGCCGGCCTTGCTGTGTCCCTCTCACTCCTGATGCTGCCTGGCTTGCTGTATTCCTCTCCCTCCTGATGCTGCCTGTCTTGCTGTGTTCCTCTCCCTCCTCATGCAACCTGGCTTGCTGTGTTCCTCTCACTCCTGTTGCTGCCTGGCTTGCTGTATTCCTCTCCCTCCTGATGCTGCCTGTCTTGCTGTGTTCCTCTCCCTCCTGATGCTGCCTGCCTTGCTGTGTTCCTCTCCCTCCTGATGCTACCTGCCTTGCTGTGTCCCTCTCACTCCTGATGCTGCCTGGCTTGCTGTGTTCCTCTCCACCGTGATGCTGCCTGCCTTGCTGTGTCCCACTCCCACCAGATGCTGCCTGGCTTGCTGTGTTCCTCTCCCTCCTGATGCTACCTGGCTTGCTGTGTTCCTCTGCCCCCTGATGCTGCCTGCCTTGCTGTGTCCCACTCCCTCCCGATACTGCCTGGCGTGCTATGTTCCTCTCACTCCTGATGCTGCCTGCCTTGCTGTGTTCCTCTCATTCCTGATGCTGCCTGCATTGCTGTGTTCTCCACCTCCTGATGCTACCTGGCTTGCTCTGTTCCTCTCCCTCCTGATGCTGCCTGCCTTGCTATGTCCCTCTCACTCCTGATGCTGCCTGGCTTGCTGTATTCCTCTCCCTCCTGATGCTGCCTGTCTTGCTGTGTTCCTCACACTCCTGATGCTGCCTGGCTTGCTGTATTCCTCTCCCTCCTGATGCTGCCTGTCTTGCTGTGTTCCTCTCCCTCCTGATGCTGCCTGCCTTGCTGTGTCCCTGTCACTCCTGTTGCTGCCTGGCTTGCTGTGTTCCTCTCCCTCCTGATGCTGCCTGCCTTGCTGTGTCCCTGTCACTCCTGTTGCTGCCTGGCTTGCTGAGTTCTCCACCTCCTGATGCTGCCTGGCTTGCTGTGTTCGTCTGACTCCTAATGCTGCCTGCCTTGCTGTGTTCCACTTCCTCCTGATGCTGCCTGCCTTGCTGTGTTCTCCACCTCCTGATGCTGCCTGTCTTGCTGTGTTCCACTTCCTCCTGATGCTGCCTGCCTTGCTGTGTTCCTCTCCCTCCTGATGCTGCCTGTCTTGCTGTGTCCCTCTCACTCCTGATGCTGCCTGCCTTGCTGTTTTCCTCTCATTCCTGATGCTGCCTGGCTTGCTGTGTTCTGCACCTCCTGATGCTGCCTGCCTTGCTGTGTTCCTCACACTCCTGATGCTGCCTGGCATTGATGTGTTCTCCACCTCCTGATGCTGTCTGGCTTACACAGTGTTCTCCACCTCCTGATGCTGCCTGGCTTGCTCTGCTCCTCTCCCTCCTGATGCTGCCGGCCTTGCTGTGTCCCTCTCACTCCTGATGCTGCCTGGCTTGCTGTATTCCTCTCCCTCCTGATGCTGCCTGTCTTGCTGTGTTCCTCTCCCTCCTCATGCAACCTGGCTTGCTGTGTTCCTCTCACTCCTGTTGCTGCCTGGCTTGCTGTATTCCTCTCCCTCCTGATGCTGCCTGTCTTGCTGTGTTCCTCTCCCTCCTGATGCTGCCTGCCTTGCTGTGTTCCTCTCCCTCCTGATGCTACCTGCCTTGCTGTGTCCCTCTCACTCCTGATGCTGCCTGGCTTGCTGTGTTCCTCTCCACCGTGATGCTGCCTGCCTTGCTGTGTCCCACTCCCACCAGATGCTGCCTGGCTTGCTGTGTTCCTCTCCCTCCTGATGCTACCTGGCTTGCTGTGTTCCTCTCCCTCCTGATGCTGCCTGTCTTGCTGTATCCCTCTCACTCCTGTTGCTGCCTGGCTTGCTGTATTCCTCTCCCTCCTGATGCTGCCTGTCTTGCTGTATCCCTCTCACTCCTGTTGCTGCCTGGCTTGCTGTATTCCTCTCCCTCCTGATGCTGCCTGTCTTGCTGTGTTCCTCTCCCTCCTGATGCTGCCTGCCTTGCTGTGTCCCTCTCACTCCTGATGTTGCCTGGCTTGCTGTATTCCTCTCCCTCCTGATGCTGCCTGCCTTGCTGTGTTCCTCTCCCTCCTGATGCTGCCTGCCTTGCTGTGTCCCTGTCACTCCTGTTGCTGCCTGGCATGCTGTATTCCTCTCCCTCCTGATGCTGCCTGTCTTGCTGTGTTCCTCTCCCTCCTGATGCTGCCTGCCTTGCTGTGTCCCTCTCACTCCTGATGTTGCCTGGCTTGCTGTATTCCTCTCCCTCCTGATGCTGCCTGTCTTGCTGTGTTCCACTTCCTCCTGATGCTGCCTGCCTTGCTGTGTTCCTCTCCCTCCTGATGCTGCCTGTCTTGCTGTGTCCCTCTCACTCCTGATGCTGCCTGCCTTGCTGTTTTCCTCTCATTCCTGATGCTGCCTGGCTTGCTGTGTTCTGCACCTCCTGATGCTGCCTGCCTTGCTGTGTTCCTCACACTCCTGATGCTGCCTGGCATTGATGTGTTCTCCACCTCCTGATGCTGTCTGGCTTACACAGTGTTCTCCACCTCCTGATGCTGCCTGGCTTGCTCTGCTCCTCTCCCTCCTGATGCTGCCGGCCTTGCTGTGTCCCTCTCACTCCTGATGCTGCCTGGCTTGCTGTATTCCTCTCCCTCCTGATGCTGCCTGTCTTGCTGTGTTCCTCTCCCTCCTCATGCAACCTGGCTTGCTGTGTTCCTCTCACTCCTGTTGCTGCCTGGCTTGCTGTATTCCTCTCCCTCCTGATGCTGCCTGTCTTGCTGTGTTCCTCTCCCTCCTGATGCTGCCTGCCTTGCTGTGTTCCTCTCCCTCCTGATGCTACCTGCCTTGCTGTGTCCCTCTCACTCCTGATGCTGCCTGCCTTGCTGTGTTCCTCTCCCTCCTGATGCTGCCTGCCTTGCTGTGTTCCTCTCCCTCCTGATGCTGCCTGGCTTGCTGTGTTCCTCTCCCTCCTGATGCTACCTGGCTTGCTGTGTTCCTCTGCCCCCTGATGCTGCCTGCCTTGCTGTGTCCCACTCCCTCCCGATACTGCCTGGCGTGCTATGTTCCTCTCACTCCTGATGCTGCCTGCCTTGCTGTGTTCCTCTCATTCCTGATGCTGCCTGCATTGCTGTGTTCTCCACCTCCTGATGCTACCTGGCTTGCTCTGTTCCTCTCCCTCCTGATGCTGCCTGCCTTGCTATGTCCCTCTCACTCCTGATGCTGCCTGGCTTGCTGTATTCCTCTCCCTCCTGATGCTGCCTGTCTTGCTGTGTTCCTCACACTCCTGATGCTGCCTGGCTTGCTGTATTCCTCTCCCTCCTGATGCTGCCTGTCTTGCTGTGTTCCTCTCCCTCCTGATGCTGCCTGCCTTGCTGTGTTCCTCACACTCCTGATGCTGCCTGGCTTGCTGTATTCCTCTCCCTCCTGATGCTGCCTGTCTTGCTGTGTTCCTCTCCCTCCTGATGCTGCCTGCCTTGCTGTGTCCCTGTCACTCCTGTTGCTGCCTGTCTTGCTGTGTTCCTCTCCCTCCTGATGCTGCCTGCCTTGCTGTGTCCCTGTCACTCCTGTTGCTGCCTGGCTTGCTGTGTTCCTCTCCCTCCTGATGCTGCCTGCCTTGCTGTGTCCCTGTCACTCCTGTTGCTGCCTGGCTTGCTGAGTTCTCCACCTCCTGATGCTGCCTGGCTTGCTGTGTTCGTCTGACTCCTAATGCTGCCTGCCTTGCTGTGTTCCACTTCCTCCTGATGCTGCCTGCCTTGCTGTGTTCTCCACCTCCTGATGCTGCCTGTCTTGCTGTGTTCCACTTCCTCCTGATGCTGCCTGCCTTGCTGTGTTCCTCTCCCTCCTGATGCTGCCTGTCTTGCTGTGTCCCTCTCACTCCTGATGCTGCCTGCCTTGCTGTTTTCCTCTCATTCCTGATGCTGCCTGGCTTGCTGTGTTCTGCACCTCCTGATGCTGCCTGCCTTGCTGTGTTCCTCACACTCCTGATGCTGCCTGGCATTGATGTGTTCTCCACCTCCTGATGCTGTCTGGCTTACACAGTGTTCTCCACCTCCTGATGCTGCCTGGCTTGCTCTGCTCCTCTCCCTCCTGATGCTGCCGGCCTTGCTGTGTCCCTCTCACTCCTGATGCTGCCTGGCTTGCTGTATTCCTCTCCCTCCTGATGCTGCCTGTCTTGCTGTGTTCCTCTCCCTCCTCATGCAACCTGGCTTGCTGTGTTCCTCTCACTCCTGTTGCTGCCTGGCTTGCTGTATTCCTCTCCCTCCTGATGCTGCCTGTCTTGCTGTGTTCCTCTCCCTCCTGATGCTGCCTGCCTTGCTGTGTTCCTCTCCCTCCTGATGCTACCTGCCTTGCTGTGTCCCTCTCACTCCTGATGCTGCCTGGCTTGCTGTGTTCCTCTCCACCGTGATGCTGCCTGCCTTGCTGTGTCCCACTCCCACCAGATGCTGCCTGGCTTGCTGTGTTCCTCTCCCTCCTGATGCTACCTGGCTTGCTGTGTTCCTCTCCCTCCTGATGCTGCCTGCCTTGCTGTATCCCTCTCACTCCTGTTGCTGCCTGGCTTGCTGTATTCCTCTCCCTCCTGATGCTGCCTGTCTTGCTGTATCCCTCTCACTCCTGTTGCTGCCTGGCTTGCTGTATTCCTCTCCCTCCTGATGCTGCCTGTCTTGCTGTGTTCCTCTCCCTCCTGATGCTGCCTGCCTTGCTGTGTCCCTCTCACTCCTGATGTTGCCTGGCTTGCTGTATTCCTCTCCCTCCTGATGCTGCCTGCCTTGCTGTGTTCCTCTCCCTCCTGATGCTGCCTGCCTTGCTGTGTCCCTGTCACTCCTGTTGCTGCCTGGCATGCTGTATTCCTCTCCCTCCTGATGCTGCCTGTCTTGCTGTGTTCCTCTCCCTCCTGATGCTGCCTGCCTTGCTGTGTCCCTCTCACTCCTGATGTTGCCTGGCTTGCTGTATTCCTCTCCCTCCTGATGCTGCCTGTCTTGCTGTGTTCCACTTCCTCCTGATGCTGCCTGCCTTGCTGTGTTCCTCACACTCCTGATGCTGCCTGGCTTGCGGTATTCCTCTCCCTCCTCATGCAACCTGGCTTGCTGTGTTCCTCTCCCTCCTCATGCAACCTGGCTTGCTGTATTCCTCATCCTCCTCATGCTGCCTGCCTTGCTGTGTTCCTCTCCCTCCTGATGCTGCCTGCCTTGCTGTGTTCCTCACACTCCTGATGCTGCCTGCCTTGCTGTGTTCCTCTCCCTCCTCATGCAACCTGGCTTGCTGTGTTCCTCTCCCTCCTCATGCAACCTGGCTTGCTGTGTTCTGCACCTCCTGATGCTGCCTGCCTTGCTGTGTTGCCCTTCCGCGTGATGCTGCCTGCCTTGCTGTGTTCCTCACACTCCTGATGCTGCCTGGCTTGCTGTGTTCCTCTGACTCCTGATGCTGCCTGCATTGATGTGTTCTCCACCTCCTGATGCTACCTGGCTTGCTCTGTTCCTCTCCCTCCTGATGCTGCCTGCCTTGCTGTGTCCCTCTCACTCCTGATGCTGCCTGGCTTGCTGTATTCCTCTCCCTCCTGATGCTGCCTGCCTTGCTGTGTTCCTCTCTCTCCAGATCATGCCTGCCTTGCTGTGTTCCCCCTGCCTCCTGATGCTGCCTGGCTTGTTGTGTTCCCCCAGCCTCCTGATGCTGCCTGGCATCTGGGCTTCTCCACCTCCTGATGCTGCCTGGCTTGCTGTGTCCCTGTCCCTCCTAATGCTGCCTGCCTTGCTGTGTTCCTCTCTCTCCGGATGCTGCCTGCCTTGCTGTATTCCTCTTCCTCCAGAAGGTGCCTGACTGGCTGTGTTCCTCTCCCTCCTGATGCTACCTGCCTTGCTGTGTCCCTCTCACTCCTGATGCTGCCTGGCTTGCTGTGTTCCTCTCCACCGTGATGCTGCCTGCCTTGCTGTGTCCCACTCCCACCAGATGCTGCCTGGCTTGCTGTGTTCCTCTCCCTCCTGATGCTACCTGGCTTGCTCTGTTCCTCTGCCCCCTGATGCTGCCTGCCTTGCTGTGTCCCACTCCCTCCCGATACTGCCTGGCGTGCTATGTTCCTCTCACTCCTGATGCTGCCTGCCTTGCTGTGTTCCTCTCATTCCTGATGCTGCCTGCATTGCTGTGTTCTCCACCTCCTGATGCTACCTGGCTTGCTCTGTTCCTCTCCCTCCTGATGCTGCCTGCCTTGCTATGTCCCTCTCACTCCTGATGCTGCCTGGCTTGCTGTATTCCTCTCCCTCCTGATGCTGCCTGTCTTGCTGTGTTCCTCACACTCCTGATGCTGCCTGGCTTGCTGTATTCCTCTCCCTCCTGATGCTGCCTGTCTTGCTGTGTTCCTCTCCCTCCTGATGCTGCCTGCCTTGCTGTGTCCCTGTCACTCCTGTTGCTGCCTGGCATGCTGTGTTCCTCTCCCTCCTGATGCTGCCTGCCTTGCTGTGTCCCTGTCACTCCTGTTGCTGCCTGGCTTGCTGAGTTCTCCACCTCCTGATGCTGCCTGGCTTGCTGTGTTCGTCTGACTCCTAATGCTGCCTGCCTTGCTGTGTTCCACTTCCTCCTGATGCTGCCTGCCTTGCTGTGTTCTCCACCTCCTGATGCTGCCTGTCTTGCTGTGTTCCACTTCCTCCTGATGCTGCCTGCCTTGCTGTGTTCCTCTCC
The DNA here is from genome assembly GCF_037043375.1 of Chiloscyllium plagiosum. Classification (NCBI taxonomy): domain Eukaryota; kingdom Metazoa; phylum Chordata; class Chondrichthyes; order Orectolobiformes; family Hemiscylliidae; genus Chiloscyllium; species Chiloscyllium plagiosum. The sequence continues at coordinate 7,812,381 of NW_028270163.1, read as the reverse complement.
CTCCTGATGCTGCCTGTCTTGCTGTGTCCCTCTCACTCCTGATGCTGCCTGCCTTGCTGTTTTCCTCTCATTCCTGATGCTGCCTGGCTTGCTGTGTTCTGCACCTCCTGATGCTGCCTGCCTTGCTGTGTTCCTCACACTCCTGATGCTGCCTGGCATTGATGTGTTCTCCACCTCCTGATGCTGTCTGGCTTACACAGTGTTCTCCACCTCCTGATGCTGCCTGGCTTGCTCTGCTCCTCTCCCTCCTGATGCTGCCGGCCTTGCTGTGTCCCTCTCACTCCTGATGCTGCCTGGCTTGCTGTATTCCTCTCCCTCCTGATGCTGCCTGTCTTGCTGTGTTCCTCTCCCTCCTCATGCAACCTGGCTTGCTGTGTTCCTCTCACTCCTGTTGCTGCCTGGCTTGCTGTATTCCTCTCCCTCCTGATGCTGCCTGTCTTGCTGTGTTCCTCTCCCTCCTGATGCTGCCTGCCTTGCTGTGTTCCTCTCCCTCCTGATGCTACCTGCCTTGCTGTGTCCCTCTCACTCCTGATGCTGCCTGGCTTGCTGTGTTCCTCTCCACCGTGATGCTGCCTGCCTTGCTGTGTCCCACTCCCACCAGATGCTGCCTGGCTTGCTGTGTTCCTCTCCCTCCTGATGCTACCTGGCTTGCTGTGTTCCTCTCCCTCCTGATGCTGCCTGTCTTGCTGTGTTCCTCTCCCTCCTGATGCTGCCTGCCTTGCTGTATCCCTCTCACTCCTGTTGCTGCCTGGCTTGCTGTATTCCTCTCCCTCCTGATGCTGCCTGTCTTGCTGTATCCCTCTCACTCCTGTTGCTGCCTGGCTTGCTGCATTCCTCTCCCTCCTGATGCTGCCTGTCTTGCTGTGTTCCTCTCCCTCCTGATGCTGCCTGCCTTGCTGTGTCCCTCTCACTCCTGATGTTGCCTGGCTTGCTGTATTCCTCTCCCTCCTGATGCTGCCTGCCTTGCTGTGTTCCTCTCCCTCCTGATGCTGCCTGCCTTGCTGTGTCCCTGTCACTCCTGTTGCTGCCTGGCTTGCTGTATTCCTCTCCCTCCTGATGCTGCCTGTCTTGCTGTGTTCCTCTCCCTCCTGATGCTGCCTGCCTTGCTGTGTCCCTCTCACTCCTGATGTTGCCTGGCTTGCTGTATTCCTCTCCCTCCTGATGCTGCCTGTCTTGCCGTGTTCCACTTCCTCCTGATGCTGCCTGCCTTGCTGTGTTCCTCACACTCCTGATGCTGCCTGGCTTGCGGTATTCCTCTCCCTCCTCATGCAACCTGGCTTGCTGTGTTCCTCTCCCTCCTCATGCAACCTGGCTTGCTGTATTCCTCATCCTCCTCATGCTGCCTGCCTTGCTGTGTTCCTCTCCCTCCTGATGCTGCCTGCCTTGCTGTGTTCCTCACACTCCTGATGCTGCCTGCCTTGCTGTGTTCCTCTCCCTCCTCATGCAACCTGGCTTGCTGTGTTCCTCTCCCTCCTCATGCAACCTGGCTTGCTGTGTTCTGCACCTCCTGATGCTGCCTGCCTTGCTGTGTTGCCCTTCCGCGTGATGCTGCCTGCCTTGCTGTGTTCCTCACACTCCTGATGCTGCCTGGCTTGCTGTGTTCCTCTGACTCCTGATGCTGCCTGCATTGATGTGTTCTCCACCTCCTGATGCTACCTGGCTTGCTCTGTTCCTCTCCCTCCTGATGCTGCCTGCCTTGCTGTGTCCCTCTCACTCCTGTTGCTGCCTGTCTAGCTGTGTTTCTCTCCCTCCTGATGCTGCCTGCCTTGTTGTATTCCTCTCCCTCCTGATGCTGCCTGTCTTGCGGTGTTCCTCTCCCTCCTAATGCTGCCTGCCTTGCTGTGTCCCTCTCACTCCTGATGCTGCCTGGCTTGCTGTGTTCCCCCTGCCTCCTGATGCTGCCTGGCTTGTTGTGTTCCCCCAGCCTCCTGATGCTGCCTGGCTTCTGGGCTTCTCCACCTCCTGATGCTGCCTGGCTTGCTGTGTTCCTCTCTCTCCTGATGCTGCCTGCCTTGCTGTATTCCTCTCCCTCCAGAAGCTGCCTGACTGGCTGTGTTCCTCTCCCTCCTGATGCTACCTGCCTTGCAGTGTCCCTCTCACTCCTGATGCTGCCTGGCTTGCTGTGTTCCCCCTGCCTCCTGATGCTACCTGCCTTGCTGTGTTCCTCTCCCTCGTGATGCTGCCTGCCTTGCTGTGTCCCACTCCCTCCAGATGCTGCCTGGCTTGCTATGTTCCTCTCACTCCTGATGCTGCCTGCCTTGCTGTGTTCCACTTCCTCCTGATGCTGCCTGCCTTGCTGTTTTCCTCTCATTCCTGATGCTGCCTGCCTTGCTGTTTTCCTCTCATTCCTGATGCAGCCTGGCTTGCTGTGTTCTCCACCTCCTGATGCTGCCTGGCTTACTGTGTTCTCCACCTCCTAATGCTGCCTGCCTTGCTGTGTTCCACTTCCTCCTGATGCTGCTTGCTTGCTGTTTTCCGCTCATTCCTGATGCTGCCTGGCTTGCTGTGTTCTGCACCTCCTGATGCTGCCTGCCTTGCTGTGTCCCACCCCCTCCTAATGCTGCCTGCCTTGCTGTGTTCCACTTCCTCGTGATGCTGCCTGCCTTGCTGTGTTCCTCACACTCCTGATGCTGCCTGGCTTGCTGTGTTCCTCTGACTCCTGATGCTGCCTGCATTGATGTGTTCTCCACGTCCTGATGCTACCTGGCTTGCTCTGTTCCTCTCCCTCCTGATGCTGCCTGCCTTGCTGTGTCCCTCTCACTCCTGATGCTGCCTGGCTTGCTGTATTCCTCTCCCTCCTGATGCTGCCTGCCTTGCTGTGTTCCTCTCTCTCCAGATCATGCCTGCCTTGCTGTGTTCCCCCTGCCTCCTGATGCTGCCTGGCTTGTTGTGTTCCCCCAGCCTCCTGATGCTGCCTGGCATCTGGGCTTCTCCACCTCCTGATGCTGCCTGGCTTGCTGTGTCCCTGTCCCTCCTAATGCTGCCTGCCTTGCTGTGTTCCTCTCTCTCCGGATGCTGCCTGCCTTGCTGTATTCCTCTTCCTCCAGAAGGTGCCTGACTGGCTGTGTTCCTCTCCCTCCTGATGCTACCTGCCTTGCTGTGTCCCTCTCACTCCTGATGCTGCCTGGCTTGCTGTGTTCCTCTCCACCGTGATGCTGCCTGCCTTGCTGTGTCCCACTCCCACCAGATGCTGCCTGGCTTGCTGTGTTCCTCTCCCTCCTGATGCTACCTGGCTTGCTGTGTTCCTCTGCCCCCTGATGCTGCCTGCCTTGCTGTGTCCCACTCCCTCCCGATACTGCCTGGCGTGCTATGTTCCTCTCACTCCTGATGCTGCCTGCCTTGCTGTGTTCCTCTCATTCCTGATGCTGCCTGCATTGCTGTGTTCTCCACCTCCTGATGCTACCTGGCTTGCTCTGTTCCTCTCCCTCCTGATGCTGCCTGCCTTGCTATGTCCCTCTCACTCCTGATGCTGCCTGGCTTGCTGTATTCCTCTCCCTCCTGATGCTGCCTGTCTTGCTGTGTTCCTCACACTCCTGATGCTGCCTGGCTTGCTGTATTCCTCTCCCTCCTGATGCTGCCTGTCTTGCTGTGTTCCTCTCCCTCCTGATGCTGCCTGCCTTGCTGTGTCCCTGTCACTCCTGTTGCTGCCTGGCTTGCTGTGTTCCTCTCCCTCCTGATGCTGCCTGCCTTGCTGTGTCCCTGTCACTCCTGTTGCTGCCTGGCTTGCTGAGTTCTCCACCTCCTGATGCTGCCTGGCTTGCTGTGTTCGTCTGACTCCTAATGCTGCCTGCCTTGCTGTGTTCCACTTCCTCCTGATGCTGCCTGCCTTGCTGTGTTCTCCACCTCCTGATGCTGCCTGTCTTGCTGTGTTCCACTTCCTCCTGATGCTGCCTGCCTTGCTGTGTTCCTCTCCCTCCTGATGCTGCCTGTCTTGCTGTGTCCCTCTCACTCCTGATGCTGCCTGCCTTGCTGTTTTCCTCTCATTCCTGATGCTGCCTGGCTTGCTGTGTTCTGCACCTCCTGATGCTGCCTGCCTTGCTGTGTTCCTCACACTCCTGATGCTGCCTGGCATTGATGTGTTCTCCACCTCCTGATGCTGTCTGGCTTACACAGTGTTCTCCACCTCCTGATGCTGCCTGGCTTGCTCTGCTCCTCTCCCTCCTGATGCTGCCGGCCTTGCTGTGTCCCTCTCACTCCTGATGCTGCCTGGCTTGCTGTATTCCTCTCCCTCCTGATGCTGCCTGTCTTGCTGTGTTCCTCTCCCTCCTCATGCAACCTGGCTTGCTGTGTTCCTCTCACTCCTGTTGCTGCCTGGCTTGCTGTATTCCTCTCCCTCCTGATGCTGCCTGTCTTGCTGTGTTCCTCTCCCTCCTGATGCTGCCTGCCTTGCTGTGTTCCTCTCCCTCCTGATGCTACCTGCCTTGCTGTGTCCCTCTCACTCCTGATGCTGCCTGGCTTGCTGTGTTCCTCTCCACCGTGATGCTGCCTGCCTTGCTGTGTCCCACTCCCACCAGACGCTGCCTGGCTTGCTGTGTTCCTCTCCCTCCTGATGCTACCTGGCTTGCTGTGTTCCTCTCCCTCCTGATGCTGCCTGTCTTGCTGTGTTCCTCTCCCTCCTGATGCTGCCTGCCTTGCTGTATCCCTCTCACTCCTGTTGCTGCCTGGCTTGCTGTATTCCTCTCCCTCCTGATGCTGCCTGTCTTGCTGTATCCCTCTCACTCCTGTTGCTGCCTGGCTTGCTGTATTCCTCTCCCTCCTGATGCTGCCTGTCTTGCTGTGTTCCTCTCCCTCCTGATGCTGCCTGCCTTGCTGTGTCCCTCTCACTCCTGATGTTGCCTGGCTTGCTGTATTCCTCTCCCTCCTGATGCTGCCTGCCTTGCTGTGTTCCTCTCCCTCCTGATGCTGCCTGCCTTGCTGTGTCCCTCTCACTCCTGTTGCTGCCTGGCTTGCTGTATTCCTCTCCCTCCTGATGCTGCCTGTCTTGCTGTGTTCCTCTCCCTCCTGATGCTGCCTGCCTTGCTGTGTCCCTCTCACTCCTGATGTTGCCTGGCTTGCTGTATTCCTCTCCCTCCTGATGCTGCCTGTCTTGCTGTGTTCCACTTCCTCCTGATGCTGCCTGCCTTGCTGTGTTCCTCACACTCCTGATGCTGCCTGGCTTGCGGTATTCCTCTCCCTCCTCATGCAACCTGGCTTGCTGTGTTCCTCTCCCTCCTCATGCAACCTGGCTTGCTGTATTCCTCATCCTCCTCATGCTGCCTGCCTTGCTGTGTTCCTCTCCCTCCTGATGCTGCCTGCCTTGCTGTGTTCCTCACACTCCTGATGCTGCCTGCCTTGCTGTGTTCCTCTCCCTCCTCATGCAACCTGGCTTGCTGTGTTCCTCTCCCTCCTCATGCAACCTGGCTTGCTGTATTCCTCTCCCTCCTCATGCTGCCTGCCTTGCTGTGTCCCTCTCCCTCCCGATGCTGCCTGCCTTGCTGTGTCCCTCTCACTCCTGTTGCTGCCTGGCTTGCTGTGTTCTCCACCTCCTGATGCTGCCTGGCTTACTGTGTTCTCCACCTCCTGATGCTGCCTGGCTTGCTGTGTTCCTCTCCCTCCTGATGCTGCCTGTCTTGCTGTGTTCCTCTCCCTCCTGATGCTGCCTGCCTTGCTGTGTCCCTGTCACTCCTGTTGCTGCCTGGCTTGCTGTGTTCCTCTCCCTCCTGATGCTGCCTGCCTTGCTGTGTCCCTGTCACTCCTGTTGCTGCCTGGCTTGCTGTGTTCCTCTCCCTCCTGATGCTGCCTGTCTTGCTGTGTCCCTCTCACTCCTGTTGCTGCCTGGCTTGCTGATTTCTCCACCTCGTGATGCTGCCTGGCTTGCTGTGTTCCTCTGACTCCTAATGCTGCCTGCCTTGCTGTGTTCCACTTCCTCCTGATGCTGCCTGCCTTGCTGTTTTCCTCTCATTCCTGATGCTGCCTGGCTTGCTGTGTTCTCCACCTCCTGATGCTGCCTGCCTTGCTGTATTCCTATGACTCCTGATGCTGCCTGCTTGCTGTTTTCCGCTCATTCCTGATGCTGCCTGGCTTGCTGTGTTCTGCACCTCCTGATGCTGCCTGCCTTGCTGTGTCCCACCCCCTCCTAATGCTGCCTGCCTTGCTGTGTTCCACTTCCTCGTGATGCTGCCTGCCTTGCTGTGTTCCTCACACTCCTGATGCTGCCTGGCTTGCTGTGTTCCTCTGACTCCTGATGCTGCCTGCATTGATGTGTTCTCCACGTCCTGATGCTACCTGGCTTGCTCTGTTCCTCTCCCTCCTGATGCTGCCTGCCTTGCTGTGTCCCTCTCACTCCTGATGCTGCCTGGCTTGCTGTATTCCTCTCCCTCCTGATGCTGCCTGCCTTGCTGTGTTCCTCTCTCTCCAGATGATGCCTGCCTTGCTGTGTTCCCCCTGCCTCCTGATGCTGCCTGGCTTGTTGTGTTCCCCCAGCCTCCTGATGCTGCCTGGCATCTGGGCTTCTCCACCTCCTGATGCTGCCTGGCTTGCTGTGTCCCTGTCCCTCCTAATGCTGCCTGCCTTGCTGTGTTCCTCTCTCTCCGGATGCTGCCTGCCTTGCTGTATTCCTCTTCCTCCAGAAGGTGCCTGACTGGCTGTGTTCCTCTCCCTCCTGATGCTACCTGCCTTGCTGTGTCCCTCTCACTCCTGATGCTGCCTGGCTTGCTGTGTTCCTCTCCACCGTGATGCTGCCTGCCTTGCTGTGTCCCACTCCCACCAGATGCTGCCTGGCTTGCTGTGTTCCTCTCCCTCCTGATGCTACCTGGCTTGCTCTGTTCCTCTGCCCCCTGATGCTGCCTGCCTTGCTGTGTCCCACTCCCTCCCGATACTGCCTGGCGTGCTATGTTCCTCTCACTCCTGATGCTGCCTGCCTTGCTGTGTTCCTCTCATTCCTGATGCTGCCTGCATTGCTGTGTTCTCCACCTCCTGATGCTACCTGGCTTGCTCTGTTCCTCTCCCTCCTGATGCTGCCTGCCTTGCTATGTCCCTCTCACTCCTGATGCTGCCTGGCTTGCTGTATTCCTCTCCCTCCTGATGCTGCCTGTCTTGCTGTGTTCCTCACACTCCTGATGCTGCCTGGCTTGCTGTATTCCTCTCCCTCCTGATGCTGCCTGGCTTGCTGTGTTCCTCTCCCTCCTGATGCTGCCTGCCTTGCTGTGTCCCTGTCACTCCTGTTGCTGCCTGGCTTGCTGAGTTCTCCACCTCCTGATGCTGCCTGGCTTGCTGTGTTCGTCTGACTCCTAATGCTGCCTGCCTTGCTGTGTTCCACTTCCTCCTGATGCTGCCTGCCTTGCTGTGTTCTCCACCTCCTGATGCTGCCTGTCTTGCTGTGTTCCACTTCCTCCTGATGCTGCCTGCCTTGCTGTGTTCCTCTCACTCCTGATGCTGCCTGCCTTGCTGTTTTCCTCTCATTCCTGATGCTGCCTGGCTTGCTGTGTTCTGCACCTCCTGATGCTGCCTGCCTTGCTGTGTTCCTCACACTCCTGATGCTGCCTGGCATTGATGTGTTCTCCACCTCCTGATGCTGTCTGGCTTACACAGTGTTCTCCACCTCCTGATGCTGCCTGGCTTGCTCTGCTCCTCTCCCTCCTGATGCTGCCGGCCTTGCTGTGTCCCTCTCACTCCTGATGCTGCCTGGCTTGCTGTATTCCTCTCCCTCCTGATGCTGCCTGTCTTGCTGTGTTCCTCTCCCTCCTCATGCAACCTGGCTTGCTGTGTTCCTCTCACTCCTGTTGCTGCCTGGCTTGCTGTATTCCTCTCCCTCCTGATGCTGCCTGTCTTGCTGTGTTCCTCTCCCTCCTGATGCTGCCTGCCTTGCTGTGTTCCTCTCTCTCCTGATGCTGCCTGCCTTGCTGTATTCCTCTCCCTCCAGAAGCTGCCTGACTGGCTGTGTTCCTCTCCCTCCTGATGCTACCTGCCTTGCTGTGTCCCTCTCACTCCTGATGCTGCCTGGCTTGCTGTGTTCCTCTCCACCGTGATGCTGCCTGCCTTGCTGTGTCCCACTCCCACCAGATGCTGCCTGGCTTGCTGTGTTCCTCTCCCTCCTGATGCTACCTGGCTTGCTGTGTTCCTCTCCCTCCTGATGCTGCCTGTCTTGCTGTGTTCCTCTCCCTCCTGATGCTGCCTGCCTTGCTGTATCCCTCTCACTCCTGTTGCTGCCTGGCTTGCTGTATTCCTCTCCCTCCTGATGCTGCCTGTCTTGCTGTATCCCTCTCACTCCTGTTGCTGCCTGGCTTGCTGTATTCCTCTCCCTCCTGATGCTGCCTGTCTTGCTGTGTTCCTCTCCCTCCTGATGCTGCCTGCCTTGCTGTGTCCCTCTCACACCTGATGTTGCCTGGCTTGCTGTATTCCTCTCCCTCCTGATGCTGCCTGCCTTGTTGTGTTCCTCTCCCTCCTGATGCTGCCTGCCTTGCTGTGTCCCTGTCACTCCTGTTGCTGCCTGGCTTGCTGTATTCCTCTCCCTCCTGATGCTGCCTGTCTTGCTGTGTTCCTCTCCCTCCTGATGCTGCCTGCCTTGCTGTGTCCCTCTCACTCCTGATGTTGCCTGGCTTGCTGTATTCCTCTCCCTCCTGATGCTGCCTGTCTTGCTGTGTTCCACTTCCTCCTGATGCTGCCTGCCTTGCTGTGTTCCTCACACTCCTGATGCTGCCTGGCTTGCGGTATTCCTCTCCCTCCTCATGCAACCTGGCTTGCTGTGTTCCTCTCCCTCCTCATGCAACCTGGCTTGCTGTATTCCTCATCCTCCTCATGCTGCCTGCCTTGCTGTGTTCCTCTCCCTCCTGATGCTGCCTGCCTTGCTGTGTTCCTCACACTCCTGATGCTGCCTGCCTTGCTGTGTTCCTCTCCCTCCCGATGCTGCCTGCCTTGCTGTGTCCCTCTCACTCCTGTTGCTGCCTGGCTTGCTGTGTTCTCCACCTCCTGATGCTGCCTGGCTTACTGTGTTCTCCACCTCCTGATGCTGCCTGGTTGCTGTGTTCCTCTCCCTCCTGATGCTGCCTGTCTTGCTGTGTTCCTCTCCCTCCTGATGCTGCCTGCCTTGCTGTGTCCCTGTCACTCCTGTTGCTGCCTGGCTTGCTGTGTTCCTCTCCCTCCTGATGCTGCCTGCCTTGCTGTGTCCCTGTCACTCCTGTTGCTGCCTGGCTTGCTGTGTTCCTCTCCCTCCTGATGCTGCCTGTCTTGCTGTGTCCCTCTCACTCCTGTTGCTGCCTGGCTTGCTGATTTCTCCACCTCGTGATGCTGCCTGGCTTGCTGTGTTCCTCTGACTCCTAATGCTGCCTGCCTTGCTGTGTTCCACTTCCTCCTGATGCTGCCTGCCTTGCTGTTTTCCTCTCATTCCTGATGCTGCCTGGCTTGCTGTGTTCTCCACCTCCTGATGCTGCCTGCCTTGCTGTATTCCTATGACTCCTGATGCTGCCTGCATTGATGCGTTCTCCACCTCCTGATGCTGTCTGGCTTACACAGTGTTCTCCACCTCCTGATGCTACCTGGCTTGCTCTGCTCCTCTCCCTCCTGATGCTGCCGGCCTTGCTGTGTCCCTCTCACTCCTGATGCTGCCTGGCTTGCTGTGTTCCTCTCCCTCCTGATGCTGCCTGTCTTGCTGTGTCCCTCTCCCTCCTGATGCTGCCTGCCTTGCTGTATCCCTCTCACTCCTGTTGCTGCCTGGCTTGCTGTATTCCTCTCCCTCCTGATGCTGCCTGTCTGGCTGTGTTCCTCTCCCTCCTGATGCTGCCTGCCTTGCTGTATCCCTCTCACTCCTGTTGCTGCCTGGCTTGCTGTATTCCTCTCCCTCCTGATGCTGCCTGTCTTGCTGTGTTCCTCTCCCTCCTGATGCTGCCTGGCTTGCTGTGTCCCTCTCACTCCTGATGTTGCCCGGCTTGCTGTATTCCTCTCCCTCCTGATGCTGCCTGTCTTGCTGTGTTCCTCTCCCTCCTGATGCTGCCTGCCTTGCTGTGTCCCTGTCACTCCTGTTGCTGCCTGGCTTGCTGTGTTCCTCTCCCTCCTGATGCTGCCTGTCTTGCTGTGTCCCTCTCACTCCTGATGCTGCCTGCCTTGCTGTGTTCCTCTCCCTCCTGATGCTGCCTGTCTTGCTGTGTCCCTCTCACTCCTGTTGCTGCCTGGCTTGCTGATTTCTCCACCTCGTGATGCTGCCTGGCTTGCTGTGTTCCTCTGACTCCTAATGCTGCCTGCCTTGCTGTGTTCCACTTCCTCCTGATGCTGCCTGCCTTGCTGTTTTCCTCTCATTCCTGATGCTGCCTGGCTTGCTGTGTTCTCCACCTCCTGATGCTGCCTGCCTTGCTGTATTCCTATGACTCCTGATGCTGCCTGCATTGATGCGTTCTCCACCTCCTGATGCTGTCTGGCTTACACAGTGTTCTCCACCTCCTGATGCTACCTGGCTTGCTCTGCTCCTCTCCCTCCTGATGCTGCCGGCCTTGCTGTGTCCCTCTCACTCCTGATGCTGCCTGGCTTGCTGTGTTCCTCTCCCTCCTGATGCTGCCTGTCTTGCTGTGTCCCTCTCACTCCTGTTGCTGCCTGGCTTGCTGTATTCCTCTCCCTCCGGATGCTGCCTGTCCTGCTGTGTTCCTCTCCCTCCTGATGCTGCCTGCCTTGCTGTATCCCTCTCACTCCTGTTGCTGCCTGGCTTGCTGTATTCCTCTCCCTCCTGACGCTGCCTGTCTGGCTGTGTTCCTCTCCCTCCTGATGCTGCCTGCCTTGCTGTATCCCTCTCACTCCTGTTGCTGCCTGGCTTGCTGTATTCCTCTCCCTCCTGATGCTGCCTGTCTTGCTGTGTTCCTCTCCCTCCTGATGCTGCCTGGCTTGCTGTGTCCCTCTCACTCCTGATGTTGCCCGGCTTGCTGTATTCCTCTCCCTCCTGATGCTGCCTGTCTTGCTGTGTTCCTCTCCCTCCTGATGCTGCCTGCCTTGCTGTGTCCCTGTCACTCCTGTTGCTGCCTGGCTTGCTGTGTTCCTCTCCCTCCTGATGCTGCCTGTCTTGCTGTGTCCCTCTCACTCCTGATGCTGCCTGCCTTGCTGTTTTCCTCTCATTCCTGATGCTGCCTGTCTTGCTGTGTTCTGCACCTCCTGATGCTGCCTGCCTTGCTGTGTTCCTCTCCCTCCTGAGGCTGCCTGGCATGCTGTGTCCCTCTCACTCCTGTTGCTGCCTGGCTTTCTGTGTCCCTCCCCCTCCTAATACTGCCTGCCTTGCTGTGTTCCTCTCCCACCTGATGCTGCCTGCCTTGCTGTGTTCCTCTCCCTCCTGATGCTGCCTGGCTTGCTGTGTTCCTCTCCCTCCTCATGCAAACTGGCTTGCTGTGTTCCTCTCCCTCCTCATGCAACCTGGCTTGCTGTATTCCTCATCCTCCTCATGCTGCCTGCCTTGCTGTGTTCCTCTCCCTCCTGATGCTGCCTGCCTTGCTGTGTTCCTCACACTCCTGATGCTGCCTGACTTGCTGTGTTCCTCTCCATCCTCATGCAACCTGGCTTGCTGTGTTCCTCTCCCTCCTCATGCAACCTGGCTTGCTGTATTCCTCTCCCTCCTCATGCTGCCTGCCTTGCTGTGTCCCTCTCTCTCCCGATGCTGCCTGCCTTACTGTATCCCTCTCACTCCTGATGCTGCCTGTCTTGCTGTGTTCCTCTCCCACCTGATGCTGCCTGCCTTGCAGTGTTCCTCTCCCTCCTGATGCTGCCTGGCTTGCTGTGTTCCTCTCCCTCCTCATGCAACCTGGCTTGCTGTGTTCCTCTCCCTCCTCATGCTGCCTGCCTTGCTGTGTTCCTCTCCCTCCTGATGCTGCCTGCCTTGCTGTGTTCCTCACACTCCTGATGCTGCCTGGCTTGCTGTGTTCCTCTCCCTCCTCATGCAACCTGGCTTGCTGTGTTCCTCTCCCTCCTCATGCAACCTGGCTTGCTGTATTCCTCTCCCTCCACATGCTGCCTCCCTCTCCCTCCTGATGCTGCCTGCCTTACTGTGTTCCACTTCCTCCTGATGCTGCCTGCTCGCTGTGTTCCTCACACTCCTGATGCTGCCTGGCTTGCGGTATTCCTCTCCCTCCTGATGCTGCCTGCCTTGCTGTGTTCCACTTCCTCGTGATGCTGCCTGCCTTGCTGTGTTCCTCACACTCCTGATGCTGCCTGGCTTGCGGTATTCCTCTCCCTCCTGATGCTGCCTGTCTTGCTGTGTTCCTCTCCCTCCTGATGCTGCCTGTCTTGCTGTATCCCTCTCACTCCTGTTGCTGCCTGGCTTGCTGTATTCCTCTCCCTCCTGATGCTGCCTATCTTGCTGTGTTCCTCTCCCTCCTGATGCTGCCTGTCTTGCTGTGTTCCTCTCCCTCCTGATGCTGCCTGCCTTGCTGTGTTCCTCTCACTCCTGTTGCTGCCTGGCTTGCTGTATTCCTCTCCCTCCTGATGCTGCCTGTCTTGCTGTGTTCCTCTCCCTCCTGATGCTGCCTGCCTTGCTGTGTTCCTCTCACTCCTGTTGCTGCCTGGCTTGCTGTATTCCTCTCCCTCCTGATGCTGCCTGTCTTGCTGTATTCCTCTCCCTCCTGATGCTGCCTGCCTTGCTGTGTTCCTCTCCCTCCTGATGCTGCCTGCCTTGCTGTGTCCCTGTCACTCCTGTTGCTGCCTGGCTTGCTGTGTTCCTCTCCCTCCTGATGCTGCCTGTCTTGCTGTGTCCCTCTCACTCCTGATGCTGCCTCCCGTGCTGTTTTCCTCTCATTCCTGATGCTGCCTGGCTTGCAGTGTTCTGCACCGCCTGATTCTGCCTGCCTTGCTGTGTTCCTCTCCCTCCTGAGGCTGCCTGGCATGCTGTGTCCCTCTCACTCCTGTTGCTGCCTGGCTTTCTGTGTCCCTCCCCCTCCTAATGCTGCCTGCCTTGCTGTGTTCCTCTCCCACCTGATGCTGCCTGCCTTGCTGTGTTCCTCTCCCTCCTGATGCTGCCTGGCTTGCTGTGTTCCTCTCCCTCCTCATGCAAACTGGCTTGCTGTGTTCCTCTCCCTCCTCATGCAACCTGGCTTGCTGTATTCCTCATCCTCCTCATGCTGCCTGCCTTGCTGTGTTCCTCTCCCTCCTGATGCTGCCTGCCTTGCTGTGTTCCTCACACTCCTGATGCTGCCTGGCTTGCTGTGTTCCTCTCCCTCCTCATGCAACCTGGCTTGCTGTGTTCCTCTCCCTCCTCATGCAACCTGGCTTGCTGTATTCCTCTCCCTCCTCATGCTGCCTGGCTTTCTGTGTCCCTCCCCCTCCTAATGCTGCCTACCTTACTGTATCCCTCTCACTCCTGTTGCTGCCTGGCTTGCTGTGTTCCACTCCCTCCTGATACTGCCTGTCTTGCTGTGTCCCTCTCATTCCTGATGCTGCCTGCCTTGCTGTGTTCCTCTCCCTCCTGATGCTGCCTGGCATGCTGTGTCCCTCTCACTCCTGTTGCTGCCTGGCTTTCTGTGTCCCTCCCCCTCCTAATGCTGCCTGCCTTGCTGTGTTCCTCTCCCACCTGATGCTGCCTGCCTTGCTGTGTTCCTCTCCCTCCTGATGCTGCCTGGCTTGCTGTGTTCCTCTCCCTCCTCATGCAACCTGGCTTGCTGTGTTCCTCTCCCTCCTCATGCTGCCTGCCTTGCTGTGTTCCTCTCCCTCCTGATGCTGCCTGCCTTGCTGTGTTCCTCACACTCCTGATGCTGCCTGGCTTGCTGTGTTCCTCTCCCTCCTCATGCAAACTGGCTTGCTGTGTTCCTCTCCCTCCTCATGCAACCTGGCTTGCTGTATTCCTCTCCCTCCACATGCTGCCTCCCTCTCCCTCCCGATGCTGCCTGCCTTACTGTGTTCCACTTCCTCCTGATGCTGCCTGCTTGCTGTGTTCCTCACACTCCTGATGCTGCCTGGCTTGCGGTATTCCTCTCCCTCCTGATGCTGCCTGCCTTGCTGTGTTCCACTTCCTCGTGATGCTGCCTGCCTTGCTGTGTTCCTCACACTCCTGATGCTGCCTGGCTTGCGGTATTCCTCTCCCTCCTGATGCTGCCTATCTTGCTGTGTTCCTCTCCCTCCTGATGCTGCCTGTCTTGCTGTGTTCTTCTCCCTCCTGATGCTGCCTGCCTTGCTGTGTTCCTCTCACTCCTGTTGCTGCCTGGCTTGCTGTATTCCTCTCACTCCTGATGCTGCCTGTCTTGCTGTGTTCCTCTCCCTCCTGATGCTGCCTGCCTTGCTGTGTTCCTCTCACTCCTGTTGCTGCCTGGCTTGCTGTATTCCTCTCCCTCCTGATGCTGCCTGTCTTGCTGTATTCCTCTCCCTCCTGATGCTGCCTGCCTTGCTGTGTTCCTCTCCCTCCTGATGCTGCCTGCCTTGCTGTGTCCCTGTCACTCCTGTTGCCGCCTGGCTTGCTGTGTTCCTCTCCCTCCTGATGCTGCCTGTCTTGCTGTGTCCCTCTCACTCCTGATGCTGCCTGCCTTGCTGTTTTCCTCTCATTCCTGATGCTGCCTGGCTTGCTGTGTTCTGCACCTCCTGATGCTGCCTGCCTTGCTGTGTTCCTCTCCCTCCTGATGCTGCCTGCCTTGCTGTGTTCCTCTCACTCCTGTTGCTGCCTGGCTTGCTGTATTCCTCTCCCTCCTGATGCTGCCTGTCTTGCTGTGTTCCTCACACTCCTGATGCTGCCTGCCTTTCTGTGTTCCTCTCACTCCTGTTGCTGCCTGGCTTGCTGTATTCCTCTCCCTCCTGATGCTGCCTGCCTTGCTGTATTCCTCTCCCTCCTGATGCTGCCTGCCTTGCTGTGTTCCTCTCCCTCCTGATACTGCCTGCCTTGCTGTGTTCCTCTCCCTCCTGATGCAGCCTGCTTTGCTGTGTTCCTCTCCCTCCTGATGCTGCCTGCCTTGCTGTGTTCCTCTCACTCCTGTTGCTGCCTGGCTTGCTGTGTCCCTCTCCCTCCTGATACTGCCTGCCTTGCTGTGTTCCTCTCCCTCCTGATGCAGCCTGCTTTGCTGTGTTCCTCTCCCTCCTGACGCTGCCTACCTTGCTGTGTTCTTCTCCCTCCTAATGCTGCCTGCCTTGCTGTGTTTCTCTCCCTCCTGATGTTGCCTGCCTTGCTGTGTCCCTCTCCTTCCCAATGCTACCTGGCTTGCTGTGTTCCTCTTCCTCCTGATGCTACCTGGCTTGCTGTGTCCCTCTCACTCCTGATGCTGCCTGGCTTGCTGTGTCCCTCTCACTCCTGATGCTGCCTGCCTTGCTGTGTTTCTCTCCCTCCTGATGTTGCCTGCCTTGCTGTGTCCCTCTCCTTCCCAATGCTACCTGGCTTGCTGTGTTCCTCTTCCTCCTGATGCTACCTGGCTTGCTGTGTTCCTCTCCCTCCTGATGCTGCCTGCCTTGCGGTGTTCCTCTCCCCCTACTGATGCTGCCTGCCTTGCTGTGTCCCACTCACACCTGATGCTGCCTGCCTTGCTGTGTTCCTCTCCCTCCTGATGCATCCTGGGCAGGTGTGTTCCTCTCCCTCCTGATGCTGCCTGCCTTGCTGTGTTCCTCTCCCTCCTGATGCTGCCTGCCTTGCAGTGTTCCTCTCCCTCCTCATGCTGCCTGCCTTGCTGTGTTCCTCTCACTCCTGATGCCACCTGGATTGCTGTGTTCCTCTCCATCCTGATGCTGCATGGCTTGTGGGTTCCTCTCCCACCTGATACTACCTGCCTTGCTGAATTCTCCACCTCCTGATGCTGCCTGCCTTGCTGTGTTCCTCTCCCTCTTGATACTGCCTGGCTTGCTGTGTTCCTCTCCCTCCTGATGCTGACTGGCTTGCTGTGTCCCTGTCCCTCCAAATGCTGCCTGCCTTGCTGTGTTCCTCTCTGGCCTTGTGCTGCCTGCCTTGCTGTGTTCCTCTCCATCCTGATGCCACCTGGATTGCTGTGTTCCTCTCCATCCTGATGCTGCATGGCTTGTGGGTTCCTCTCCCACCTGATACTACCTGCCTTGCTGAATTCTCCACCTCCTGATGCTGCCTGCCTTGCTGTGTTCCTCTCCCTCTTGATACTGCCTGGCTTGCTGTGTTCCTCTCCCTCCTGATGCTGAATGGCTTGCTGTGTCCCTGTCCCTCCAAATGCTGCCTGCCTTGCTGTGTTCCTCTCCATCCTGATGCTGCCTGCCTTGCTGTGTTCCTCTCCCCCTGATCCTGCCTGCCTTGCTGAGTTCCTCTCTCTCCTGTTGCTGCCTGCCTTGCTGTGTCCCTCTCCCTCCTGATGCGGCCTGCCTTGCTGTGTCCCTCTCCCTCCTGATGCTGCCTGCCTTGCTGTGTTCCTATCACTCCTAATGCTGCCTGCCTTGCTGTGTTCCCCCAGCCGCCTGATGCTGCCTGCCTTGCTGTGTTTTCCACCTCCTGATGCTGCCTGCCTTGCTGTGTCCCTCTCAATCATGATGCTGCCTGCGTTGCTGTGTTCCTCTCCATCCTGATGCTGCCTGGCTTGCTGTGTTCCTCTCCCTCCTGATGCTGCCTGCCCTGCTGTGTCCCTCTCCCTCCTGATGCTGCCTGTCTTGCTGTATTCCTCTCCCTCCTGATGCTGCCTGCCTTGCTGTGTTCCTCTCCCTCCTGATACTGCCTGCCTTGCTGTGTTCCTCTCCCTCCTGATGCAGCCTGCTTTGCTGTGTTCCTCTCCCTCCTGATGCTGCCTGCCTTGCTGTGTTCCTCTCACTCCTGTTGCTGCCTGGCTTGCTGTGTCCCTCTCCCTCCTGATACTGCCTGCCTTACTGTGTTCCTCTCCCTCCTGATGCAGCCTGCTTTGCTGTGTTCCTCTCCCTCCTGATGCTGCCTGCCTTGCTATGTCCCTCTCACTCCTGATGCTGCCTGTCTTGCTGTATTCCTCTCCCTCCTGATGCTGCCTGCCTAGCTGTGTCCCTCTCCCTCCTGATACTGCCTGCCTTGCTGTGTTCCTCTCCCTCCTGATGCAGCCTGCTTTGCTGTGTTCCTCTCCCTCCTGATGCTGCCTGCCTTGCTGTGTTCCTCACACTCCTGATGCTGCCTGGCTTGCTGTGTTCCTCTCCCTCCTCATGCAACCTGGCTTGCTGTGTTCCTCTCCCTCCTCATGCAACCTGGCTTGCTGTATTCCTCTCCCTCCACATGCTGCCTCCCTCTCCCTCCCGATGCTGCCTGCCTTACTGTGTTCCACTTCCTCCTGATGCTGCCTGCTTGCTGTGTTCCTCACACTCCTGATGCTGCCTGGCTTGCGGTATTCCTCTCCCTCCTGATGCTGCCTGCCTTGCTGTGTTCCACTTCCTCGTGATGCTGCCTGCCTTGCTGTGTTCCTCACACTCCTGATGCTGCCTGGCTTGCGGTATTCCTCTCCCTCCTGATGCTGCCTATCTTGCTGTGTTCCTCTCCCTCCTGATGCTGCCTGTCTTGCTGTGTTCTTCTCCCTCCTGATGCTGCCTGCCTTGCTGTGTTCCTCTCACTCCTGTTGCTGCCTGGCTTGCTGTATTCCTCTCACTCCTGATGCTGCCTGTCTTGCTGTGTTCCTCTCCCTCCAGATGCTGCCTGCCTTGCTGTGTTCCTCTCACTCCTGTTGCTGCCTGGCTTGCTGTATTCCTCTCCCTCCTGATGCTGCCTGTCTTGCTGTATTCCTCTCCCTCCTGATGCTGCCTGCCTTGCTGTGTTCCTCTCCCTCCTGATGCTGCCTGCCTTGCTGTGTCCCTGTCACTCCTGTTGCCGCCTGGCTTGCTGTGTTCCTCTCCCTCCTGATGCTGCCTGTCTTGCTGTGTCCCTCTCACTCCTGATGCTGCCTGCCTTGCTGTTTTCCTCTCATTCCTGATGCTGCCTGGCTTGCTGTGTTCTGCACCTCCTGATGCTGCCTGCCTTGCTGTGTTCCTCTCCCTCCTGATGCTGCCTGCCTTGCTGTGTTCCTCTCACTCCTGTTGCTGCCTGGCTTGCTGTATTCCTCTCCCTCCTGATGCTGCCTGTCTTGCTGTGTTCCTCTCCCTCCTGATGCTGCCTGCCTTTCTGTGTTCCTCTCACTCCTGTTGCTGCCTGGCTTGCTGTATTCCTCTCCCTCCTGATGCTGCCTGCCTTGCTGTATTCCTCTCCCTCCTGATGCTGCCTGCCTTGCTGTGTTCCTCTCCCTCCTGATACTGCCTGCCTTGCTGTGTTCCTCTCCCTCCTGATGCAGCCTGCTTTGCTGTGTTCCTCTCCCTCCTGATGCTGCCTGCCTTGCTGTGTTCCTCTCACTCCTGTTGCTGCCTGGCTTGCTGTGTCCCTCTCCCTCCTGATACTGCCTGCCTTGCTGTGTTCCTCTCCCTCCTGATGCAGCCTGCTTTGCTGTGTTCCTCTCCCTCCTGACGCTGCCTACCTTGCTGTGTTCTTCTCCCTCCTAATGCTGCCTGCCTTGCTGTGTTTCTCTCCCTACTGATGCTGCCTGTATTGCTGTGTTCGTCTCCCTCCTGATGCTGCTTGCCTTGCAGTGTCGCTCTCACTCCTGATGCTGCCTGCCTTGCTGTGTTCCACTCCCTCCTGTTGCTGCCTGGCTTTCTGTGTTCCTCTCACTCCTGTTGCTGCCTGGCTTTCTGTGTCACTCCCCCTCCTGATGCTGCCTGCCTTGCTGTGTTCCTCTCCAACCTGATGCTGCCTGCCTTGCTGTGTTCCTCTCCCTCCTGATGCTGCCTGCCTTGCTGTGGTCCTCTCCCTCCTGATACTGCCTGCCTTGCTGTGTTCCTCTCCCTCCTGATGCTGCCTGCCTTGCTGTATTCCTCTCCCTCCTGATGCAGCCTGCTTTGCTGTGTTCCACTTCCTCCTGATGCTACCTGGCTTGCTGTGTTCCTCTCCCTCCTCATGCAACCTGGCTTGCTGTGTTCCTCTCCCTCCTCATGCAACCTGGCTTGCTGTATTCCTCTCCCTCCTCATGCTGCCTGCCTTGCTGTGTCCCTCTCCCTCCTGATGCTGCCTGGCTTGCTGTGTTCCTCTCCCTCCTGATGCTGCCTGCATTGCTGTGTTCTCCGCCTCCTGATGCTGCCTGGCTTGCTGTGTTCCTCTCCCTCCCGATGCTGGCTGCCTTACTGTGTTCCACTTCCTCCTGATGCTGCCTGCTTGCTGTTTTCCTCTCATTCCTGATGCTGCCTGGCTTGCGGTGTTCTCCACCTCCTGATGCTACCTGGCTTGTTCTGTTCCTCTCCCTCCTGATGCTGCCTGCCTTGCTATGTCCCTCTCACTCCTGATGCTGCCTGGCTTGCTGTATTCCTCTCCCTCCTGATGCTGCCTGTCTTGCTGTGTTTCTCTCCCTCCTGATGCTGCCTGCCTAGCTGTATCCCTCTCACTCCTGATGCAGCCTGCTTTGCTGTGTTCCTCTCCCTCCTGATGCTGCCTGCCTTGCTGTATCCCTCTCACTCCTGTTGCTGCCTGGCTTGCTGTATTCCTCTCCCTACTGATGCTGCCTGTATTGCTGTGTTCGTCTCCCTCCTGATGCTGCTTGCCTTGCAGTGTCGCTCTCACTCCTGATGCTGCCTGCCTTGCTGTGTTCCACTCCCTCCTGTTGCTGCCTGGCTTTCTGTGTTCCTCTCACTCCTGTTGCTGCCTGGCTTTCTGTGTCACTCCCCCTCCTGATGCTGCCTGCCTTGCTGTGTTCCTCTCCAACCTGATGCTGCCTGCCTTGCTGTGTTCCTCTCCCTCCTGATGCTGCCTGCCTTGCTGTGGTCCTCTCCCTCCTGATACTGCCTGCCTTGCTGTGTTCCTCTCCCTCCTGATGCTGCCTGCCTTGCTGTATTCCTCTCCCTCCTGATGCAGCCTGCTTTGCTGTGTTCCACTTCCTCCTGATGCTACCTGGCTTGCTGTGTTCCTCTCCCTCCTCATGCAACCTGGCTTGCTGTGTTCCTCTCCCTCCTCATGCAACCTGGCTTGCTGTATTCCTCTCCCTCCTCATGCTGCCTGCCTTGCTGTGTCCCTCTCCCTCCTGATGCTGCCTGGCTTGCTGTGTTCCTCTCCCTCCTGATGCTGCCTGCATTGCTGTGTTCTCCGCCTCCTGACGCTGCCTGGCTTGCTGTGTTCCTCTCCCTCCCGATGCTGGCTGCCTTACTGTGTTCCACTTCCTCCTGATGCTGCCTGCTTGCTGATTTCCTCTCATTCCTGATGCTGCCTGGCTTGCGGTGTTCTCCACCTCTTGATGCTACCTGGCTTGTTCTGTTCCTCTCCCTCCTGATGCTGCCTGCCTTGCTATGTCCCTCTCACTCCTGATGCTGCCTGGCTTGCTGTATTCCTCTCCCTCCTGATGCTGCCTGTCTTGCTGTGTTTCTCTCCCTCCTGATGCTGCCTGCCTAGCTGTATCCCTCTCACTCCTGTTGCTGCCTGGCTTGCTGTATTCCTCTCCCTCCTGATGCTGCCTGTCTTGCTGTGTTCCTCTCCCTCCAGATGCTGCCTGCCTTGCTGTGTTCCTCTCCCTCCTGACGCTGCCTGCCTTGCTGTGTTTCTCTCCCTCCTGATGTTGCCTGCCTTGCTGTGTCCCTCTCCTTCCCAATGCTACCTGGCTTGCTGTGTTCCTCTTCCTCCTGATGCTACCTGGCTTGCTGTGTCCCTCTCACTCCTGATGCTGCCTGTCTTGCTGTGTTCCTCTCCCTCCTGATGCTGCCTGCCTTGCTGTGTCCCTGTAACTCCTGTTGCTGCCTGGCTTGCTGTGTTCCTCTTACTCCTGATGCTGCCTGTCTTGCTGTGTCCCTCTCACTCCTGTTGCTGCCTGGCTTGCTGAGTTCTCCACCTCCTGATGCTGCCTGTCTTGCTGTGTCCCTCTCACTCCTGTTGCTGCCTGGCTTACTGTGTTCTCCACCTCCTGATGCTGCCTGGCTTGCTGTGTTCCTCTGACTCCTAATGCTGCCTGCCTTGCTGTGTTCCACTTCCTCCTGATGCTGCCAGCCTTGCTGTGTTCCTCACACTCCTGATGCTGCCTGGCTTGCTGTGTTCCTGGCCCACCTGATGCTGCCTGCCTTGCTGTGTTCTCCACCTCCTGATGCTGCCTGGCTTGCTGTGTTCCTCTCCCACCTGATGCTGCCTGCCTTGCTGTGTTCTCCACCTCCTGATGCTGCCTGCCTTGCTGTGTTCCTCACACTCCTGATGCTGCCTGCCTTGCTGTTTTCCTCTGACTCCATTTGCTGCCTGCATTGATGTGTTCTCCACCTCCTGATGCTGTCTGGCGTACACAGTGTTCTCCACCTCCTGATGCTACCTGGCTTGCTCTGCTCCTCTCCCTCCTGATGCTGCCGGCCTTGCTGTGTCCCTCTCACTCCTGATGCTGCCTGGCTTGCTGTGTTCCTCTCCCTCCTGATGCTGCCTGCCTTGCTGTGTTCCTCTCACTCCTGTTGCTGCCTGGCTTGCTGTATTCCTCTCCATCCTGATGCTGCCTGTCTTGCTGTATCCCTCTCACTCCTGTTGCTGCCTGGCTTGCTGTATTCCTCTCCCTCCTGATGCTGCCTGTCTTGCTGTCTTCCTCTCCCTCCTGATGCTGCCTGCCTTGCTGTATCCCTCTCACTCCTGTTGCTGCCTGCCTTGCTGTGTTCCTCTCCCTACTGATGCTGCCTGTATTGCTGTGTTCCTCTCCCTCCTGATGCTGCCTGTCTTGCTGTCTTCCTCTCCCTCCTGATGCTGCCTGCCTTGCTGTGTCCCTCTCCCTCCTGATACTGCCTGCCTTGCTGTGTTCCTCTCCCTCCTGATGCAGCCTGCTTTGCTGTGTTCCTCTCCCTCCTGATGCTGCCTGCCTTGCTGTATCCCTCTCACTCCTGTAGCTGCCTGCCTTGCTGTGTTCGTCTCCCTCCTGATGCTGCTTGCCTTGCTGTGTTCGTCTCCCTCCTGACGCTGCCTGCCTTGCTGTGTTTCTCTCCCTCCTGATGTTGCCTGCCTTGCTGTGTCCCTCTCCTTCCCAATGCTACCTGGCTTGCTGTGTTCCTCTTCCTCCTGATGCTACCTGGCTTGCTGTGTCCCTCTCCCTCCTGATACTGCCTGCCTTGCTGTGTTCCTCTCCCTCCTGATGCAGCCTGCTTTGCTGTGTTCCTCTCCCTCCTGACGCTGCCTACCTTGCTGTGTTCTTCTCCCTCCTAATGCTGCCTGCCTTGCTGTGTTTCTCTCCCTACTGATGCTGCCTGTATTGCTGTGTTCGTCTCCCTCCTGATGCTGCTTGCCTTGCAGTGTCGCTCTCACTCCTGATGCTGCCTGCCTTGCTGTGTTCCACTCCCTCCTGTTGCTGCCTGGCTTTCTGTGTTCCTCTCACTCCTGTTGCTGCCTGGCTTTCTGTGTCACTCCCCCTCCTGATGCTGCCTGCCTTGCTGTGTTCCTCTCCAACCTGATGCTGCCTGCCTTGCTGTGTTCCTCTCCCTCCTGATGCTGCCTGCCTTGCTGTGGTCCTCTCCCTCCTGATACTGCCTGCCTTGCTGTGTTCCTCTCCCTCCTGATGCTGCCTGCCTTGCTGTATTCCTCTCCCTCCTGATGCAGCCTGCTTTGCTGTGTTCCACTTCCTCCTGATGCTACCTGGCTTGCTGTGTTCCTCTCCCTCCTCATGCAACCTGGCTTGCTGTGTTCCTCTCCCTCCTCATGCAACCTGGCTTGCTGTATTCCTCTCCCTCCTCATGCTGCCTGCCTTGCTGTGTCCCTCTCCCTCCTGATGCTGCCTGGCTTGCTGTGTTCCTCTCCCTCCTGATGCTGCCTGCATTGCTGTGTTCTCCGCCTCCTGATGCTGCCTGGCTTGCTGTGTTCCTCTCCCTCCCGATGCTGGCTGCCTTACTGTGTTCCACTTCCTCCTGATGCTGCCTGCTTGCTGTTTTCCTCTCATTCCTGATGCTGCCTGGCTTGCGGTGTTCTCCACCTCCTGATGCTACCTGGCTTGTTCTGTTCCTCTCCCTCCTGATGCTGCCTGCCTTGCTATGTCCCTCTCACTCCTGATGCTGCCTGGCTTGCTGTATTCCTCTCCCTCCTGATGCTGCCTGTCTTGCTGTGTTTCTCTCCCTCCTGATGCTGCCTGCCTAGCTGTATCCCTCTCACTCCTGATGCAGCCTGCTTTGCTGTGTTCCTCTCCCTCCTGATGCTGCCTGCCTTGCTGTATCCCTCTCACTCCTGTTGCTGCCTGGCTTGCTGTATTCCTCTCCCTACTGATGCTGCCTGTATTGCTGTGTTCGTCTCCCTCCTGATGCTGCTTGCCTTGCAGTGTCGCTCTCACTCCTGATGCTGCCTGCCTTGCTGTGTTCCACTCCCTCCTGTTGCTGCCTGGCTTTCTGTGTTCCTCTCACTCCTGTTGCTGCCTGGCTTTCTGTGTCACTCCCCCTCCTGATGCTGCCTGCCTTGCTGTGTTCCTCTCCAACCTGATGCTGCCTGCCTTGCTGTGTTCCTCTCCCTCCTGATGCTGCCTGCCTTGCTGTGGTCCTCTCCCTCCTGATACTGCCTGCCTTGCTGTGTTCCTCTCCCTCCTGATGCTGCCTGCCTTGCTGTATTCCTCTCCCTCCTGATGCAGCCTGCTTTGCTGTGTTCCACTTCCTCCTGATGCTACCTGGCTTGCTGTGTTCCTCTCCCTCCTCATGCAACCTGGCTTGCTGTGTTCCTCTCCCTCCTCATGCAACCTGGCTTGCTGTATTCCTCTCCCTCCTCATGCTGCCTGCCTTGCTGTGTCCCTCTCCCTCCTGATGCTGCCTGGCTTGCTGTGTTCCTCTCCCTCCTGATGCTGCCTGCATTGCTGTGTTCTCCGCCTCCTGACGCTGCCTGGCTTGCTGTGTTCCTCTCCCTCCCGATGCTGGCTGCCTTACTGTGTTCCACTTCCTCCTGATGCTGCCTGCTTGCTGATTTCCTCTCATTCCTGATGCTGCCTGGCTTGCGGTGTTCTCCACCTCTTGATGCTACCTGGCTTGTTCTGTTCCTCTCCCTCCTGATGCTGCCTGCCTTGCTATGTCCCTCTCACTCCTGATGCTGCCTGGCTTGCTGTATTCCTCTCCCTCCTGATGCTGCCTGTCTTGCTGTGTTTCTCTCCCTCCTGATGCTGCCTGCCTAGCTGTATCCCTCTCACTCCTGTTGCTGCCTGGCTTGCTGTATTCCTCTCCCTCCTGATGCTGCCTGTCTTGCTGTGTTCCTCTCCCTCCAGATGCTGCCTGCCTTGCTGTGTTCCTCTCCCTCCTGACGCTGCCTGCCTTGCTGTGTTTCTCTCCCTCCTGATGTTGCCTGCCTTGCTGTGTCCCTCTCCTTCCCAATGCTACCTGGCTTGCTGTGTTCCTCTTCCTCCTGATGCTACCTGGCTTGCTGTGTCCCTCTCACTCCTGATGCTGCCTGTCTTGCTGTGTTCCTCTCCCTCCTGATGCTGCCTGCCTTGCTGTGTCCCTGTAACTCCTGTTGCTGCCTGGCTTGCTGTGTTCCTCTTACTCCTGATGCTGCCTGTCTTGCTGTGTCCCTCTCACTCCTGTTGCTGCCTGGCTTGCTGAGTTCTCCACCTCCTGATGCTGCCTGTCTTGCTGTGTCCCTCTCACTCCTGTTGCTGCCTGGCTTACTGTGTTCTCCACCTCCTGATGCTGCCTGGCTTGCTGTGTTCCTCTGACTCCTAATGCTGCCTGCCTTGCTGTGTTCCACTTCCTCCTGATGCTGCCAGCCTTGCTGTGTTCCTCACACTCCTGATGCTGCCTGGCTTGCTGTGTTCCTGGCCCACCTGATGCTGCCTGCCTTGCTGTGTTCTCCACCTCCTGATGCTGCCTGGCTTGCTGTGTTCCTCTCCCACCTGATGCTGCCTGCCTTGCTGTGTTCTCCACCTCCTGATGCTGCCTGCCTTGCTGTGTTCCTCACACTCCTGATGCTGCCTGCCTTGCTGTTTTCCTCTGACTCCATTTGCTGCCTGCATTGATGTGTTCTCCACCTCCTGATGCTGTCTGGCGTACACAGTGTTCTCCACCTCCTGATGCTACCTGGCTTGCTCTGCTCCTCTCCCTCCTGATGCTGCCGGCCTTGCTGTGTCCCTCTCACTCCTGATGCTGCCTGGCTTGCTGTGTTCCTCTCCCTCCTGATGCTGCCTGCCTTGCTGTGTTCCTCTCACTCCTGTTGCTGCCTGGCTTGCTGTATTCCTCTCCATCCTGATGCTGCCTGTCTTGCTGTATCCCTCTCACTCCTGTTGCTGCCTGGCTTGCTGTATTCCTCTCCCTCCTGATGCTGCCTGTCTTGCTGTCTTCCTCTCCCTCCTGATGCTGCCTGCCTTGCTGTATCCCTCTCACTCCTGTTGCTGCCTGCCTTGCTGTGTTCCTCTCCCTACTGATGCTGCCTGTATTGCTGTGTTCCTCTCCCTCCTGATGCTGCCTGTCTTGCTGTCTTCCTCTCCCTCCTGATGCTGCCTGCCTTGCTGTGTCCCTCTCCCTCCTGATACTGCCTGCCTTGCTGTGTTCCTCTCCCTCCTGATGCAGCCTGCTTTGCTGTGTTCCTCTCCCTCCTGATGCTGCCTGCCTTGCTGTATCCCTCTCACTCCTGTAGCTGCCTGCCTTGCTGTGTTCGTCTCCCTCCTGATGCTGCTTGCCTTGCTGTGTTCGTCTCCCTCCTGATGCAGCCTGCTTTGCTGTGTTCCACTTCCTCGTGATGCTACCTGGCTTGCTGTGTTCCACTCCCTCCTGTTGCTGCCTGGCTTTCTGTGTCACTCCCCCTCCTGATGCTGCCTGCCTTGCTGTGTTCCTCTCCAACCTGATGCTGCCAGCCTTGCTGTGTTCCTCTCCCTCCTGATGCTGCTTGCCTTGCAGTGTCGCTCTCACTCCTGATGCTGCCTGCCTTGCTGTGTCCCTCTCCCTCCTGATACTGCCTGCCTTGCTGTGTTCCACTCCCTCCTGATGCTGCCTGCCTTGCTGTATTCCTCTCCCTCCTGATGCAGCCTGCTTTGCTGTGTTCCACTTCCTCCTGATGCTACCTGGCTTGCTGTGTTCCACTCCCTCCTGTTGCTGCCTGGCTTTCTGTGTTCCTCTCACTCCTGTTGCTGCCTGGCTTTCTGTGTCCCTCCCCCTCCTGATGCTGCCTGCCTTGCTGTGTTCCTCTCCAACCTGATGCTGCCTGCCTTGCTGTGTTCCTCTCCCTCCTGATGCTGCCTGCCTTGCTGTGTTCCTCTCCCTCCTGATGCTGCCTGGCTTGCTGTGTTCCTCTCCCTCCTGATGCTGCCTGGCTTGCTGTGTTCCTCTCCCTCCTCATGCAACCTGGCTTGCTGTGTTCCTCTCCCTCCTCATGCAACCTGGCTTGCTGTATTCCTCTCCCTCCTCATGCTGCCTGCCTTGCTGTGTCCCTCTCCCTCCTGATGCTGCCTGGCTTGCTGTGTTCCTCTCCCTCCTGATGCTGCCTGCATTGCTGTGTTCTCCGCCTCCTGATGCTGCCTGGCTTGCTGTGTTCCTCTCCCTCCCGATGCTGGCTGCCTTACTGTGTTCCACTTCCTCCTGATGCTGCCTGCTTGCTGTTTTCCTCTCATTCCTGATGCTGCCTGGCTTGCTGTGTTCTGCACCTCCTGATGCTGCCTGCCTTGCTGTGTCCCACCCCCTCCTAATGCTTCCTGCCTTGCTGTGTTCCACTTCCTCGTGATGCTGCCTGCCTTGCTATGTTCCTCACACTCCTGATGCTGCCTGGCTTGCTGTGTTCCTCTGACTCCTGATGCTGCCTGCATTGATGTGTTCTCCACCTCCTGATGCTACCTGGCTTGCTCTGTTCCTCTCCCTCCTGATGCTGCCTGCCTTGCTGTGTTCCTCTCCCTCCTGATGCTGCCTGCCTTGCTGTGTCCCTCTCACTCCTGATGCTGCCTGGCTTGCTGTGTTCCTCTCCCTCCTGATGCTGCCTGCCTTGCTGTGTTCCTCTCTCTCCAGATGATGCCTGCCTTGCTGTGTTCCTCTCCCTCCTTATGCTGCCTGCCTTGCTGTATCCCTCTCACTCCTGTTGCTGCCTGGCTTGCTGTGTTCCTCTCCCTCCTGATGCTGCCTGGCTTGCTGTGTTCCTCTCCCTCCTGATGCTGCCTGCCTTGCTGTGTTCCTCTCCCTCCTGATGCTGCCTGGCTTGCTGTGTTCCTCTCACTCCTGATGCTGCCTGGCTTGCTGTGTTCCTCTCACTCCTGATGCCGCCTGGCTTGCTGTGTTCCTCTTACTCATGATGCTACCTGCCTTGCTGTGTTCCTCTCTACTGATGCTGCCTGCCTTGCTGTGTTCCTCTCTCTCCTGATGCTGCCTGCTTGGCTGTGTTCCTCGCTCTCCTGATGCTGCCTACCTTGCTGTGTTCCTCTCCCTCCTGATGCTGCCTGACTTGCTGTGCTCCTCTCTCTCCTGATGCTGCCTGCCTTACTGTGTTCCTCTCCTTCCTGAGGCTGCCTGCCTTGCTGTGTTCCACTCCCTCTTGATACTGCCTGGCTTGCTGTGTTCCTCTCCCACCTGATATTGCCTGCCTTACTGTGTTCCTCTCCCTCCCCATGCTATCTGGCTTGCTGTATTCCTATCCCTCCTGATGCTGCCTGCCTTGCTGTGTTCCTCTCCCTCCTGATGCAGCCTGGCTTGCTGTGCCCCTGTCCCTGCTAATGCTGCCTGCCTTGCTGTGTTCCTCTCCGTCCTGATGCTGTCGGCCTTGCTGTGTTCCTGTCCCTCCGGATGCTGCCTGCCTTGCTGTGTTCCTCTCCCTCCTGAGGCTGCCTCCCTTGCTGTGTTCCTGTCCCTCCTGATGCTGCGTGCCTTGCTGTGTTCCTCTCCCTCCTTATGCTGCCGGCCTTGCTGTGGTCCCCTCTCTCCTGATGCTGACTGGCTTGCTGTGTCCCTGTCCCTCCTAATGCTGCCTGTCTTGCTGTGTTTTTCTCCCTCCTGACGCTGCCTGCCTTGCTGTGTTCCTCTCCCTCCTGATGCTGCCTGCCTTGCTGTGTCCCTCTCACTCCTGATGCTACCTGGCTTGCTGTGTCCCTCTCACTCCTGATGCTGCATGGCTTGCTGTGTCCCTGTCCCTCCTAATGTTGCCTGCCTTGCTGTGTTCCTCTCCATCCTGATGCTGCCTGCCTTGCTGTGTTCCTCTCCCTCCTGATGCTGCCTGCCTTGCTGTATTCCTCTCTCTCCTGATGCTGCCTGCCTTGCTGTGTCCCTCTCCCTCCTGATGCTGCCTGGCTTGCTGTGTCCCTCTCACTCCTGATGCTGCCTGCCTTGCTGTGTTCCTCTCCCTCCTGATGCTGCCTGGCTTGCTGTGTCCCTGTCCCTCCTCATGCTGCATGCCTTGCTGAGATCCTATCACTCCTAATGCTGCCTGCCTTGCTGTGTCCCTGTCCCTCCTCATGCTGCCTGCCTTGCTGAGTTCCTATCACTCCTAATGCTGCCTGCCTTGCTGTGTTCCCCCAGCTGCCTGATGCTGCCGAGCTTGCTGTGTCCCTGTCCCTCCTGATGCTGCCTGTCTTGCTGTGTTCCTCTCCCTCCTGATGCTGCCTGCCTTGCTGTGTCTCTCTCCCTCCTGATGCTGCCGGTCTTGCGGTCTTCCTCTCCCTCCTGATGCTGCCGGCCTTGCTGAGTTCTCCACCTCCGGATGCTGCCTCGCTTGCTGTGTTCCTCTCCCTCCTGATACTGCCTGCCTTGCTGAGTTCCTCTCCCTCCTCATGCTGCCTGCCTTGCTGTGTCCCTTTCACTCCTGATGCTGCCGGCCTTGCTGTGTCCCTCTCACTTCTGATGCTGCCTGGTCTGCTGTGTTCTCCACCTCCTGATGCTGCCTGCCTTGCTGTGTTCCTCTCCCTCCTGATGCTGCCTGCCCTGCTGTGTTCTTCTCCCTCCTGATGCTGCCTGGTTTGCTGACTTTTTTTCCCTCCTGATGCTGCCTGCCTTGCTATGTTCCTCTCTCTCCTGATGCTGCCTGCCTTGCTGGGCTCCTCTCCCTCCTGATGCTGCCTGGCTTGCTGTGTTCCTCACTCTCCTGATGCTGCCTGCCTTGCTGTGTTCCTCTCTCTCCTGAGGCTGCCTGGCTTCCTGTGTTCCTCTCCCTCCTGTTGCTGCCTGGTTTGCTGTGTTCTCCACCTCCTAATGCTGCCTGCCTTGCTGTGTACCTCTCCCTCTTGATACTGCCTGGCTTGCTGTGTTCCTCTCCCTCCTGAAGCTGCCTGCCTTGCTGTGTCCCTCTCCCTCCCAATGCTACCTGGCTTGCTGTGTTCCTCTCCCTCCTGACGCTGCCTACCTTGCTGTGTTCTTCTCCCTCCTAATGCTGCCTGCCTTGCTGTGTTTCTCTCCCTCCTGATGTTGCCTGCCTTGCTGTGTCCCTCTCCTTCCCAATGCTACCTGGCTTGCTGTGTTCCTCTTCCTCCTGATGCTACCTGGCTTGCTGTGTCCCTCTCACTCCTGATGCTGCCTGGCTTGCTGTGTTCCTCTCCCTCCTGATGCTGCCTGGCTTGCGGTGTCCCTGTCCCTCCTAATGCTGCCTGCCTTGCTGTGTTCCTCTCCATCCTGATGTGCCTGCCTTGCTGTGTGCCTCTCCATCCTGATGCTGCGTGCCTTGCTGTGTTCCTCTCCCTCCTTCTGCTGCCTGGCTCGCTCTGTTCCTCTCCCTCCTGATGCTGCCTGCCTTGCTGTGTTCCTCTCCCTCCTGATGCTGCCTGCCTTGCTGTGTTCCTCTCCCTCCTGATGCTGCCTGCCTTGCTGTGTTCCTCTCCCCCCTGATCCTGCCTGCCGTGCTGTGTCCCTCTCTCTCCTGATGCTGCCTGCCTTGCTGTGTTCCTCTCCATCCTGATGCTGCCTGCCTTGCTGTGTTCCTCTCCCCCCTGATCCTGCCTGCCGTGCTGTGTCCCTCTCTCTCCTGATGCTGCCTGCCTTGCTGTGTTCCTCTCCCCCCTGATCCTTCCTGCCTTGCTGTGTTCCTCTCCCTCCTGATGCTGCCGAGCTTGCTGTGTTCCTCTCCCTCCTGATGCTGTCTGCCTTGCTGAGTTCTCCACCTCCTGATGCTGCCTGCCCTGCTGTGTCCCTCTCCCTCCTGATGCTGCCTGGCTTGCTGTGTTCCTCTCCCTCCTGGTGCCACATGGATTGCTGTGTTCCTCTCCAACCTGATGCTGCCTGCCTTACCGAGTTACTCTCCCCCCTCATGCAGCCTGCCTTGCTGTGTCCCTTTCACTCCTGATTCTACCTGGCTTGCTGTGTTCCTCTCACTCCTGATGCTGCCTGGATTGCTGTGTTCCTCTCCATCCTGATGCTGCATGGCTTCCTGTGTTCCTCTCCCTCCTGATACTGCCTGCCTTGCTTACGTATTCACCTCCTAATGCTGCCTGGCTTGCTGTGTTCCTCTCCCTCCCAATGCTACCTGGCTTGCTGTGTTCCTCTCCCTCCTGATGCTGCCTGCCTTGCGGTGTTCCTCTCCCCCTACTGATGCTGCCTGCCTTGCTGTGTCCCACTCACACCTGATGCTGCCTGCCTTGCTGTGTTCCTCTCCCGCCTGATGCTGCCTGGCTTGCTGTGGTACTCTCCCTCCTGATGCATCCTGGGCAGGTGTGTTCCTCTCCCTCCTGATGCTGCCTGCCTTGCTGTGTTCCTCTCCCTCCTGATGCTGCCTGCCTTGCAGTGTTCCTCTCCCTCCTCATGCTGCCTGCCTTGCTGTGTTCCTCTCCCACCTGATGCTGCCTGGCTTGCTGTGTTACTCTCCATCCTGATGCCACCTGGATTGCTGTGTTCCTCTCCATCCTGATGCTGCATGGCTTGTGGGTTCCTCTCCCACCTGATACTACCTGCCTTGCTGAATTCTCCACCTCCTGATGCTGCCTGCCTTGCTGTGTTCCTCTCCCTCTTGATACTGCCTGGCTTGCTGTGTTCCTCTCCCTCCTGATGCTGAATGGCTTGCTGTGTCCCTGTCCCTCCAAATGCTGCCTGCCTTGCTGTGTTCCTCTCCATCCTGATGCTGCCTGCCTTGCTGTGTTCCTATCCCCCCTGATCCTGCCTGCCTTGCTGAGTTCCTCTCTCTCCTGATGCTGCCTGCCTTGCTGTGTCCCTCTCCCTCCTGATGCGGCCTGCCTTGCTGTGTCCCTCTCCCTCCTGATGCTGCCTGCCTTGCTGTGTTCCTATCACTCCTAATGCTGCCTGCCTTGCTGTGTTCCCCCAGCCGCCTGATGCTGCCTGCCTTGCTGTGTTTTCCACCTCCTGATGCTGCCTGCCTTGCTGTGTCCCTCTCAATCATGATGCTGCCTGCGTTGCTGTGTTCCTCTCCATCCTGATGCTGCCTGGCTTGCTGTGTTCCTCTCCCTCCTGATGCTGCCTGCCCTGCTGTGTCCCTCTCCCTCCTGATGCTGCCTGGCTTGCTGTGTTCGTCTCCCTCCTGATGCTGTCTGCCTTGCTGTGTCCCTCTCCCTCCTGATGCTGCCTGGCTTGCTGTGTTCATCTCCCTCCTGATGCTGCCTGCCTTGCTGTGCTCCTCTCCCTCCTGATGCTGCCTGCCCTGCTGTATCCCTCTCCATCCTGATGCTGCCTGGCTTGCTGTGTTCGCCTCCCTCCTGGTGCCACCTGGCTTGCTGTGTTCCGCTCCCTCCTGATGCTGCCTGCCTTACTGAGTTACTCTCCCTCCTCATGCAGCCTGCCTTGCTGTGTCCCACTCCCTCCTGATGCTGCCTGCTTTGCTGTGTTCCTCTCCATCCTGATGCTGCATAGCTTCCTGTGTTCCTCTCCCTACTGATACTGCCTGCCTTGCTGAAGTCTTCACCTCCTAATGCTGCCTGGCTTGCTGTGTTCCTCTTACTCATGATGCTACCTTGCTTGCTGTGCTCCTCTGCCTCCTGATGCTGCCTGCCTTGTTGGGTCCCTCTCACTCCTCATGCCGCCTGGCTTGCTGTGTTCCTCTGACACCTGATGCCGCCTGGCTTGCTGTGTTCCTCTCCCTCCTGATGCTGCCTGCCATGCTGTATCCCACTCCCTCCTGATGCTGCCTGGCTTGCAGTATCCCTCTCCTCCTGATGCTGCCTTGCTTGCAGTGTTCCACACCTACTGATGCTGCCTGACTTGCTGTGTTCCTCTCCCTCCTGTTGCTGCCTGGTTTGCTGTGTTCCTCTCCGTCCTGATGCTGCCTGCCTTGCTGTGTTCCGCTCCCTCCTGATGCTGACTGGCTTGCTGTGTTCCTCTCCCTCCTGATGCTGCCTACCTTGCTGTGCTCCTCTCACTCTTGATGCTGCCTGGCTTGCTGTGTTCTCCACCTCCTGATGCTGCCTGGCTTGCTGTGTTCCTCTCCCTCCTGATGCTGCCTACCTTGCTGTGCTCCTCTCACTCTTGATAATGCCTGGCTTGCTGTGTTCTCCACCTCCTGATGCTGCCTGGCTTGCTGTGTTCGTCTCCCTCCTGGTGCCACCTGGATTGCTGTGTTCCTCTCCCTCCTGATGCTGCCTGCCTTATTGAGTTACTCTCCCTCCTCATGCAGCCTGCCTTGCTGTGTTCTTCTCCCTCTTGATGCTGCCTGCCTTTCTGTGTTCCTCTCCCTCCTGATGCTGCCTGCCTTGCTGTGTTCCTCTCACTCTTGATGCTGCCTGCCTTGCTGTGTTCCTCTCCCTCTTGATGCTGCCTGCCTTGCTGTGTTCCTCTCACTCCTGATGCTGCCTGCCTTGCTGTGTTCCACTCCATCCTGATGCTGCCTGCCTTGCGGTGCTCCTCTCCCTCCTGATGCTGCCTACCTTGCTGTGCCCCTCTCCCGCTTGATGCTGCCTGGCATGCTGTGTTCGTCTCCCTCCTGGTGCCACCTGGATTGCTGTGTTCCACTCCCGCCTGATGCTGCCTGGCTTGCTGTGTTACTCTCCCTCTGGATGCATCCTGGGCAGGTGTGTTCCTCTCCCTCCTGATGTTGCCTGCCTTGCTGTGGTCCTCTCACTCCGGATGCTGCTTGCCTTGCTGTGTTCCTCTCCCTCCTGATGCTGCCTGCCTTGCTGTGTTCCTCTCCCTCCTCATGCTGCCTGCCTTGCTGTGTTCCTCTCCCTGCTGATGCTGCCTGCCTTGCTGTGTTCCTCTCTCTCCTCATGCTGCCTGCCATGCTGTGTTCCTCTCTCTCATGATGCTGCCTGCCTTGCTGTGTTCCTCTCCCGCCTTCTGCTGCCTGCCTTGCTGTGTTCCTCTCTCTCCTCATGCTGCCTGCCTTGCTGTGTTCTTCTCCCTCTTGATGCTGCCTGCCTTTCTGTGTTCCTCTCCCTCCTGATGCAACCTGGCCAGCTGTGTTCCTCTCCCTCCTCATGCTGCCTGCCTTGCTGTGTTCCTCTCCCTCCTCATGCTGCCTGCCTTGCTGTGTTCCTCTCCCTCCTGATGCAACCTGGCCAGCTGTGTTCCTCTCCCTCCTGATGCTGCCTGCCTTGCTGTATTCCCCCAGCCTCCTGATGCTGCCTGCCTTGCTGTGCTCCTCTCCCTCCTGATGCCGCCTGCCTTGCTGTGTTCCTCTCCCTCCTGATGCAACCTGGCCAGCTGTGTTCCTCTCCCTCCTCATGCTGCCTGCCTTGCTGTGTTCCTCTCCCTCCTCATGCTGCCTGCCTTGCTGTGTTCCTCTCCCTCCTGATGCAACCTGGCCAGCTGTGTTCCTCTCCCTCCTGATGCTGCCTGCCTTGCTGTATTCCCCCAGCCTCCTGAGGCTGCCTGCCTTGCTGTGCTCCTCTCCCTCCTGATGCCGCCTGCCTTGCTGTGTTCCTCTCCCTCCTGATGCAACCTGGCCAGCTGTGTTCCTCTCCCTCCTCATGCTGCCTGCCTTGCTGTGTCCCTCTCCCTCCTGATGCTGCCTGCCTTGCTGTGTTCTTCTCCCTCCCGATGTTCCCTGTCTTGCTGTGTTCCTCTCCCTCGTGACGCTGACTGCCATGCTGTATCCCTCTCCCTCCTGATGCTGCCTGCCTTGCTGTGTTCCGCTCCCTCCTGATGCTGACTGGCTTGCTGTGTTCCTCTCCCTCCTGATGCTGCCTACCTTGCTGTGTTCCTCTCCCTCCTGATGCATCCTGGGCAGGTGTGTTCCTCTCCCTCCTGATGCTGCCTGCCTTGCTGTGTTCCTCTCCCTCCTGATGCTGCCTGCCTTGCTGTGTTCCTCTCCCTCCTCATGCTGCCTGCCTTGCTGTGTTCCTCTCCCGCCTGATGCTGCCTGGCTTGCTGTGTTACTCTCCCTCTGGATGCTGCCAGCCTTGCTGGGTTCCTCTCACTCCTGATGCTGCCAGCCTTGCTGTGTTCCTCTCCCTCCTGATGCTTCCTGCCTTGCTGTGTTCCTCTCTGGCCTTGTGCTGCCTGCCTTGCTGTGTTCCTCTCTCTCCTCATGCTGCCTGCCTTTCTGTGTTCCTCTCCCTCCTGATGCTGCCTGGCTTGCTGTGTTCCTCTCCCTCCTGATGCTGCCTGCCTTTCTGTGTTCCTCTCCCTCCTGATGCAACTGGCCAGCTGTGTTCCTCTCCCTCCTCATGCTGCCTGCCTTGCTGTGTTCCTCTCCCTCCTCATGCTGCCTGGCTTGCTGTGTTCCTCTCCCTCCTGATGCTGCCTGCCTTGCTTATTCCCCCAGCCTCCTGATGCTGCCTGCCTTGCTGTGTTCCTCTCCCTCCTAATGCAACCTGCCAAGTTGTGTTCCTCTCCCTCCTGATGCTGCCTGCCTTGCTGTGTTCCTCTCCCTTCTGATGCAACCTGGCCAGCAGTGTTCCTCTCTCTCCTGATGCTGCCTGCCTTGCTGTGTTCCTCTCCCTCCTGATGCTGCCTGCCTTGCTGTGTTCCTCTCCCTCCTCATGCTGCCTGCCTTGCTGTGTTCCTCTCCCTCCTGGTGCTGCCTGCCTTGCTGTGTTCCTCTCCCTCCTCATGCTGCCTGCCTTGCTGTGTTCCTCTCCCGCCTGATGCTGCCTGTCTTGCTGTGTTACTCTCCCTCTGGATGCATCCTGGGCAGGTGTGTTCCTCTCCCTCCTGATGTTGCCTGCCTTGCTGTGTTCCTCTCTCTCCGCATGCTGCTTGCCTTGCTGTGTTCCTCTCTCTCCTCATGCTGCCTGCCTTGCTGTGTTCCTCTCCCTCCTGATGCTGCCTGCCTTGCTGTGTTCCTCTCACTCCTGATGCTGCCTGCCTTGCTGTGTTCCACTCCATCCTGATGCTGCCTGCCTTGCTGTGTTCCTCTCCCTCCTGATGCAACCTGGCCAGCTGTGTTCCTCTCCCTCCTCATGCTGCCTGCCTTGCTGTGTTCCTCTCCCTCCTGATGCTGCCTGCCTTGCTGTGTTCCTCTCCCTCCTCATGCTGCCTGCCTTGCTGTGTTCCTCTCCCGCCTGATGCTGCCTGGCTTGCTGTGTTACTCTCCCTCTGGATGCATCCTGGGCAGGTGTGTTCCTCTCCCTCCTGATGTTGCCTGCCTTGCTGTGGTCCTCTCACTCCGGATGCTGCCTGCCTTGCTGTGTTCCTCTCCCGCCTTCTGCTGCCTGCCTTGCTGTGTTCCTCTCTCTCCGCATGCTGCTTGCCTTGCTGTGTTCCTCTCTCTCCTCATGCTGCCTGCCTTGCTGTGTTCCTCTCCCTCCTGATGCTGCCTGCCTTGCTGTGTTCCTCTCACTCCTGATGCTGCCTGCCTTGCTGTGTTCCACTCCATCCTGATGCTGCCTGCCTTGCTGTGTTCCTCTCCCGCCTTCTGCTGCCTGCCTTGCTGTGTTCCTCTCTCTCCGCATGCTGCCTGCCATGCTGTGTTCCTCTCTCTCATGATGCTGCCTGCCTTGCTGTGTTCCTCTCCCGCCTTCTGCTGCCTGCCTTGCTGTGTTCCTCTCCCTCCTCATGCTGCCTGCCTTGCTGTGTCTCTCTCCCTCCTGATGCTGCCTGCCTTGCTGTGTTCTTCTCCCTCCCGATGTTCCCTGCCTTGCTGTGTTCCTCTCCCTCCTGATGCTGCCTGCCTTGCTGTGTTCCTCTCCCTCCTCATGCTGCCTGCCTTGCTGTGTTCCTCTCCCGCCTGATGCTGCCTGGCTTGCTGTGTTACTCTCCCTCTGGATGCATCCTGGGCAGGTGTGTTCCTCTCCCTCCTGATGTTGCCTGCCTTGCTGTGGTCCTCTCACTCCGGATGCTGCCTGCCTTGCTGTGTTCCTCTCCCGCCTTCTGCTGCCTGCCTTGCTGTGTTCCTCTCTCTCCGCATGCTGCTTGCCTTGCTGTGTTCCTCTCTCTCCTCATGCTGCCTGCCTTGCTGTGTTCCTCTCCCTCCTGATGCTGCCTGCCTTGCTGTGTTCCTCTCACTCCTGATGCTGCCTGCCTTGCTGTGTTCCACTCCATCCTGATGCTGCCTGCCTTGCTGTGTTCCTCTCCCGCCTTCTGCTGCCTGCCTTGCTGTGTTCCTCTCTCTCCGCATGCTGCCTGCCATGCTGTGTTCCTCTCTCTCATGATGCTGCCTGCCTTGCTGTGTTCCTCTCCCTCCTCATGCTGCCTGCCTTGCTGTGTCTCTCTCCCTCCTGATGCTGCCTGCCTTGCTGTGTTCTTCTCCCTCCCGATGTTCCCTGCCTTGCTGTGTTCCTCTCCCTCGTGACGCTGCCTGCCATGCTGTATCCCTCTCCCTCGTGACGCTGCCTGCCTTGCTGTTCCTCTCCCTCCTCATGCTGCCTGCCTTGCTGTGTTCCTCTCCCTCCTGATGTTCCCTGCCTTGCTGTGTTTGTCTCCCTCCTCATGCTGCCTGCCTTGCTGTGTTCCTCTCCCTCCTGATGTTCCCTGCCTTGCTGTG
Organism: Chiloscyllium plagiosum; assembly: GCF_037043375.1. NCBI lineage: Eukaryota > Metazoa > Chordata > Chondrichthyes > Orectolobiformes > Hemiscylliidae > Chiloscyllium > Chiloscyllium plagiosum. The sequence goes on along the minus strand of NW_028270163.1, from coordinate 7,775,816 downwards.
TTCCTCTCCCTCCTGATGCTGCCTGCCTTGCTGTGTTCCTCTCCCGCCTGATGCTGCCTGGCTTGCTGTGTTCCTCTCCCGCCTGATGCTGCCTGCCCTGCTGTATCCCTCTCCCTCCTGATGCTGCCTGCCTTGCTGTGTTCTCCACCTCCTGATGCTGGCCTGCCTTGCTGTGTTCCTCTCCCTCCTGATGCATCCTGGGCAGGTGTGTTCCTCTCCCTCCCGATGTTGCCTGCCTTACTGTGTTCCTCTCCCTCCTGATGCTGCCTGGGGGCTTGCTGTGTCCCAGTCCCTTCTAATGCTGCCTACCTTGCTGTGTTCCTCTCTCTCCTGATGATGCCAGCCTTGCTGTGTTCCTCTCCCTCCTGATGCTTCCTGCCTTGCTGTGTTCCTCTCTGGCCTTGTGCTGCCTGCCTTGCTGTGTTCCTCTCTCTCCTCATGCTGCCTGCCTTGCTGTGTTCCTCTCCCTCCTGATGCAACCTGGCCAGCTGTGTTCCTCTCCCTCCTCATGCTGCCTGCCTTGCTGTGTTCCTCTCCCTCCTCATGCTTCCTGGCTTGCTGTGTTCCCCTCCCTCCTGATGCTGCCTGCCTTGCTGTATTCCCCCAGCCTCCTGATGCTGCCTGCCTTGCTGTGCTCCTCTCCCTCCTGATGCTGCCTGCCCTGCTGTGTTCCTCTCCCTCCTGATGCTGCCTGCCTTGCTGTGCTCCTCTCCCTCCTGATGCTGCTTGCCTTGCTGTGCTCCGCTCCCTCCTGATGCTGCCTGCCTTGCTGTGTTCTTCTCCCTCCCGATGTTCCCTGCCTTGCTGTGTTCCTCTCCCTCGTGACGCTGCCTGCCATGCTGTATCCCTCTCCCTCCTGATGCTGCCTAGCTTGCTGTGTCACTCTCACTCCTGATGCTGCCTGGCTTGCTGTGTTCCTCTCCCTCCTGATGCAACCTGGCCAGCTGTGTTCCTCTCCCTCCTGATGCTGCCTGGCTTGCTGTGTTCCTCTCCCTCCTGATGCAACTGGGCTTGCTGTGTTCCTCTCCCTCCTGATGCTCCCTGCCCTGCTGTGTTTCTCTCACTCCCGATGTCGCCTGCCTTGCTGTGTCCCTGTCCCTCTCCCTCCCGATGCTACCTGGCTTGCTGTGTTCCTCTCAATCCTGATGCTGCCTGCCTTGTTGTGTTCCTCTCTCTCCTGATGCTGCCTGCCTTGCTGTGTTCCTCTCACTCCTGATGCTGCCTGCCTTGCTGTGTTCCTCTCCATCCTGATGCTGCCTGCCTTGCGGTGCTCCTCTCCCTCCTGATGCTGCCTGCCTTGCTGTGTTCCTCTCCCTCCTGATGCTGCCTGCCTTGCTGTGTTCCTCTCCCTCCTCATGCTGCCTGTCTTGCTGTGTTCCTCTCCCTCCTGATGCTGTCTGCCTTGCTGTGTTCCTCTCTCTCCTCATGCTGCCTGCCTTGCTGTGTTCACCCAGCCTCCTGATGCTGCCTGGCTTGCTGTGTTCTTCTCCCTCTGATGCTGCCTGGTTTGCTGTGTTCTCCACCTCCTGATGCTGCCTGCCTTGCTGTGTTCCTCTCTCGCCTGATGCTGCCTGTCTTGCTGTCTTCCTCTCCCTCCTTATGCTGCCTGCCGTGCTGTGTTCCTCTCCCTCCTGATGCTGTCTGCCTTGCTGTGTTCCTGTCCCTCCTGATGCTGCCTGGCTTGCTGTGTTCCTCTCAATCCTGATGCTGCCTGCCTTGCTGTGTTCCTCTCTCTCCGGATGCTGCGTGCCTTGCTGTGTTCCTCTCCCTCCTTATGCTGCCGGCCTTGCTGTGGTCCCCTCTCTCCTGATGCTACCTTGCTGTGTCCCTGTCCCTCTCCCTCCCGATGCTACCTCGCTTGCTGTGTTCCTCTCCCTCCTGATGCTGCCTGCCTTGCTGTGTTCTTCTCCCTCCTGATGCTGACTGGCTTGCTGTGTTCCTCTCCCTCGTGATGCTGCCTGCCTTTCTGTGTTCCTCTCCCTCCTGATGCAACCTGGCCAGCTGTGTTCTTTTCCCTCCTCATGCTGCCTGGCTTGCTGTGTTCCTCTCCCTCCTCATGCTGCCTGGCTTGCTGTGTTCCTCTGCCTTCTGATGCTGCCTGCCTTGCTGTGTTCCTCTCCCTCCTGATGCAACCTGGCCAGCTGTGTTCCTCTCCCTCCTCATGCTGCCTGCCTTGCTGTGTCCCTCTCCCTCCTGATGCTGCCTGCCTTGCTGTGTTCTTCTCCCTCCCGATGTTCCCTGCCTTGCTGTGTTCCTCTCCCTCCTGATGCTGCCTGGGGGCTTGCTGTGTCCCAGTCCCTTCTAATGCTGCCTACCTTGCTGTGTTCCTCTCTCTCCTGATGATGCCAGCCTTGCTGTGTTCCTCTCCCTCCTGATGCTTCCTGCCTTGCTGTGTTCCTCTCTGGCCTTGTGCTGCCTGCCTTGCTGTGTTCCTCTCTCTCCTCATGCTGCCTGCCTTGCTGTGTTCCTCTCCCTCCTGATGCAACCTGGCCAGCTGTGTTCCTCTCCCTCCTCATGCTGCCTGCCTTGCTGTGTTCCTCTCCCTCCTCATGCTGCCTGGCTTGCTGTGTTCCCCTCCCTCCTGATGCTGCCTGCCTTGCTGTATTCCCCCAGCCTCCTGATGCTGCCTGCCTTGCTGTGCTCCTCTCCCTCCTGATGCTGCCTGCCCTGCTGTGTTCCTCTCCCTCCTGATGCTGCCTGCCTTGCTGTGCTCCTCTCCCTCCTGATGCTGCTTGCCTTGCTGTGCTCCGCTCCCTCCTGATGCTGCCTGCCTTGCTGTGTTCTTCTCCCTCCCGATGTTCCCTGCCTTGCTGTGTTCCTCTCCCTCGTGACGCTGCCTGCCATGCTGTATCCCTCTCCCTCCTGATGCTGCCTAGCTTGCTGTGTCACTCTCACTCCTGATGCTGCCTGGCTTGCTGTGTTCCTCTCCCTCCTGATGCAACCTGGCCAGCTGTGTTCCTCTCCCTCCTGATGCTGCCTGGCTTGCTGTGTTCCTCTCCCTCCTGATGCAACTGGGCTTGCTGTGTTCCTCTCCCTCCTGATGCTCCCTGCCCTGCTGTGTTTCTCTCACTCCCGATGTCGCCTGCCTTGCTGTGTCCCTGTCCCTCTCCCTCCCGATGCTACCTGGCTTGCTGTGTTCCTCTCAATCCTGATGCTGCCTGCCTTGTTGTGTTCCTCTCTCTCCTGATGCTGCCTGCCTTGCTGTGTTCCTCTCACTCCTGATGCTGCCTGCCTTGCTGTGTTCCTCTCCATCCTGATGCTGCCTGCCTTGCGGTGCTCCTCTCCCTCCTGATGCTGCCTGCCTTGCTGTGTTCCTCTCTCGCCTGATGCTGCCTGCCTTGCTGTCTTCCTCTCCCTCCTTATGCTGCCTGCCGTGCTGTGTTCCTCTCCCTCCTGATGCTGTCTGCCTTGCTGTGTTCCTCTCCCTCCTGATGCTGCCTGGCTTGCTGTGTTCCTCTCAATCCTGATGCTGCCTGCCTTGCTGTGTTCCTCTCTCTCCGGATGCTGCGTGCCTTGCTGTGTTCCTCTCCCTCCTTATGCTGCCGGCCTTGCTGTGGTCCCCTCTCTCCTGATGCTACCTTGCTGTGTCCCTGTCCCTCTCCCTCCCGATGCTACCTCGCTTGCTGTGTTCCTCTCCCTCCTGATGCTGCCTGCCTTGCTGTGTTCCTCTCCCTCCTCATGCTGCCTGTCTTGCTGTGTTCCTCTCCCTCCTGATGCTGTCTGCCTTGCTGTGTTCCTCTCTCTCCTCATGCTGCCTGCCTTGCTGTGTTCACCCAGCCTCCTGATGCTGCCTGGCTTGCTGTGTTCTTCTCCCTCTGATGCTGCCTGGTTTGCTGTGTTCTCCACCTCCTGATGCTGCCTGCCTTGCTGTGTTCCTCTCTCGCCTGATGCTGCCTGTCTTGCTGTCTTCCTCTCCCTCCTTATGCTGCCTGCCGTGCTGTGTTCCTCTCCCTCCTGATGCTGTCTGCCTTGCTGTGTTCCTCTCCCTCCTGATGCTGCCTGGCTTGCTGTGTTCCTCTCAATCCTGATGCTGCCTGCCTTGCTGTGTTCCTCTCTCTCCGGATGCTGCGTGCCTTGCTGTGTTCCTCTCCCTCCTTATGCTGCCGGCCTTGCTGTGGTCCCCTCTCTCCTGATGCTACCTTGCTGTGTCCCTGTCCCTCTCCCTCCCGATGCTACCTCGCTTGCTGTGTTCCTCTCCCTCCTGATGCTGCCTGCCTTGCTGTGTTCTTCTCCCTCCTGATGCTGACTGGCTTGCTGTGTTCCTCTCCCTCGTGATGCTGCCTGCCTTTCTGTGTTCCTCTCCCTCCTGATGCAACCTGGCCAGCTGTGTTCCTCTCCCTCCTCATGCTGCCTGGCTTGCTGTGTTCCTCTCCCTCCTCATGCTGCCTGGCTTGCTGTGTTCCTCTCCCTTCTGATGCTGCCTGCCTTGCTGTGTTCCTCTCCCTCCTGATGCAACCTGGCCAGCTGTGTTCCTCTCCCTCCTCATGCTGCCTGCCTTGCTGTGTCCCTCTCCCTCCTGATGCTGCCTGCCTTGCTGTGTTCTTCTCCCTCCCGATGTTCCCTGCCTTGCTGTGTTCCTCTCCCTCGTGACGCTGCCTGCCATGCTGTATCCCTCTCCCTCCTGACGCTGCCTGCCTTGCTGTGTTCCTCTCCCTCCTGGTGCTGCCTGCCTTGCTGTGTTCCTCTCCCTCCTCATGCTGCCTGCCTTGCTGTGTTCCTCTCCCTCCTGATGCTCCCTGCCTTGCTGTGTTCCTCTCCCTCCTGATGCTGCCTGCCTTGCTGTGTTCCTCTCAATCCTGATGCTGCCTGCCTTGCTGTGTTCCTCTCTCTCCTGATGCTGCGTGCCTTGCTGTGTTCCTCTCCCTCCTTATGCTGCCGGCCTTGCTGTGGTCCCCTCTCTCCTGATGCTGCCTTGCTGTGTCCCTGTCCCTCTCCCTCCCGATGCTACCTCGCTTGCTGTGTTCCTCTCCCTCCTGATGCTGCCTGCCTTGCTGTGTTCTTCTCCCTCCTGATGCTGACTGGCTTGCTGTGTTCCTCTCCCTCGTGATGCTGCCTGCCTTTCTGTGTTCCTCTCCCTCCTGATGCAACCTGGCCAGCTGTGTACCTCTCCCTCCTGATGCTGCCTGCCTTGCTGTGTTCCTCTCCCTCCTCATGCTGCCTGTCTTGCTGTGTTCCTCTCCCTCCTGATGCTGTCTGCCTTGCTGTGTTCCTCTCTCTCCTCATGCTGCCTGCCTTGCTGTGTTCACCCAGCCTCCTGATGCTGCTTGGCCTGCTGTGTTCTTCTCCCTCTGATGCTGCCTGGTTTGCTGTGTTCTCCACCACCTGATGCTGCCTGGCTTACTGTGTTGCTCTCCCTCCTGATGCTGCCTGCCTTGCTATGTTCCTCTCCCTCCTGATCCTGCCTGCATTGCTCTGTTTCTCTCCCTCCTGATACTGCCTGCCTTGCTGTAGTGTTCACCTCCTAATGCTGCCTGGCTTGCTGTGTTCCTCTCCCTCCTGATGCTGACTGGCTTGCTGTGTTCCTCTGACTCCTGATGCTGCCTGGCTTGCTGTGTCCCTCACCCTCCTCATGCTGCCTGGCTTGCAGTGTTCTCTCCCTTCTGATGTTGCCTGGATTGCTGTGTTCCTCTCCCTCCTGATGCTGCCTGCCTTGCTGTGTTCTCCACCTCCTGATGCTGCCTGCCTTGCTGTGTTCCTCTCCCTCCTGATGCAACCTGGCCAGCTGTGTTCCTCTCCCTCCTCATGCTGCCTGCCTTGCTGTGTTCCTCTCCCTCCTCATGCTGCCTGGCTTGCTGTGTTCCCCTCCCTCCTGATGCTGCCTGCCTTGCTGTATTCCCCCAGCCTCCTGATGCTGCCTGCCTTGCTGTGCTCCTCTCCCTCCTGATGCTGCCTGCCCTGCTGTGTTCCTCTCCCTCCTGATGCTGCCTGCCTTGCTGTGCTCCTCTCCCTCCTGATGCTGCTTGCCTTGCTGTGCTCCGCTCCCTCCTGATGCTGCCTGCCTTGCTGTGTTCTTCTCCCTCCCGATGTTCCCTGCCTTGCTGTGTTCCTCTCCCTCGTGACGCTGCCTGCCATGCTGTATCCCTCTCCCTCCTGATGCTGCCTAGCTTGCTGTGTCACTCTCACTCCTGATGCTGCCTGGCTTGCTGTGTTCCTCTCCCTCCTGATGCAACCTGGCCAGCTGTGTTCCTCTCCCTCCTGATGCTGCCTGGCTTGCTGTGTTCCTCTCCCTCCTGATGCAACTGGGCTTGCTGTGTTCCTCTCCCTCCTGATGCTCCCTGCCCTGCTGTGTTTCTCTCACTCCCGATGTCGCCTGCCTTGCTGTGTCCCTGTCCCTCTCCCTCCCGATGCTACCTGGCTTGCTGTGTTCCTCTCAATCCTGATGCTGCCTGCCTTGTTGTGTTCCTCTCTCTCCTGATGCTGCCTGCCTTGCTGTGTTCCTCTCACTCCTGATGCTGCCTGCCTTGCTGTGTTCCTCTCCATCCTGATGCTGCCTGCCTTGCGGTGCTCCTCTCCCTCCTGATGCTGCCTGCCTTGCTGTGTTCCTCTCTCGCCTGATGCTGCCTGCCTTGCTGTCTTCCTCTCCCTCCTTATGCTGCCTGCCGTGCTGTGTTCCTCTCCCTCCTGATGCTGTCTGCCTTGCTGTGTTCCTCTCCCTCCTGATGCTGCCTGGCTTGCTGTGTTCCTCTCAATCCTGATGCTGCCTGCCTTGCTGTGTTCCTCTCTCTCCGGATGCTGCGTGCCTTGCTGTGTTCCTCTCCCTCCTTATGCTGCCGGCCTTGCTGTGGTCCCCTCTCTCCTGATGCTACCTTGCTGTGTCCCTGTCCCTCTCCCTCCCGATGCTACCTCGCTTGCTGTGTTCCTCTCCCTCCTGATGCTGCCTGCCTTGCTGTGTTCCTCTCCCTCCTCATGCTGCCTGTCTTGCTGTGTTCCTCTCCCTCCTGATGCTGTCTGCCTTGCTGTGTTCCTCTCTCTCCTCATGCTGCCTGCCTTGCTGTGTTCACCCAGCCTCCTGATGCTGCCTGGCTTGCTGTGTTCTTCTCCCTCTGATGCTGCCTGGTTTGCTGTGTTCTCCACCTCCTGATGCTGCCTGCATTGCTGTGTTCCTCTCTCGCCTGATGCTGCCTGCCTTGCTGTCTTCCTCTCCCTCCTTATGCTGCCTGCCGTGCTGTGTTCCTCTCCCTCCTGATGCTGTCTGCCTTGCTGTGTTCCTCTCCCTCCTGATGCTGCCTGGCTTGCTATGTTCCTCTCAATCCTGATGCTGCCTGCCTTGCTGTGTTCCTCTCTCTCCGGATGCTGCGTGCCTTGCTGTGTTCCTCTCCCTCCTTATGCTGCCGGCCTTGCTGTGGTCCCCTCTCTCCTGATGCTACCTTGCTGTGTCCCTGTCCCTCTCCCTCCCGATGCTACCTCGCTTGCTGTGTTCCTCTCCCTCCTGATGCTGCCTGCCTTGCTGTGTTCTTCTCCCTCCGGATGCTGACTGGCTTGCTGTGTTCCTCTCCCTCGTGATGCTGCCTGCCTTTCTGTGTTCCTCTCCCTCCTGATGCAACCTGGCCAGCTGTGTTCCTCTCCCTCCTCATGCTGCCTGGCTTGCTGTGTTCCTCTCCCTCCTCATGCTGCCTGGCTTGCTGTGTTCCTCTCCCTTCTGATGCTGCCTGCCTTGCTGTGTTCCTCTCCCTCCTGATGCAACCTGGCCAGCTGTGTTCCTCTCCCTCCTCATGCTGCCTGCCTTGCTGTGTCCCTCTCCCTCCTGATGCTGCCTGCCTTGCTGTGTTCTTCTCCCTCCCGATGTTCCCTGCCTTGCTGTGTTCCTCTCCCTCGTGACGCTGCCTGCCATGCTGTATCCCTCTCCCTCCTGACGCTGCCTGCCTTGCTGTGTTCCTCTCCCTCCTCATGCTGCCTGCCTTGCTGTGTTCCTCTCCCTCCTGATGCTCCCTGCCTTGCTGTGTTCCTCTCCCTCCTGATGCTGCCTGGGTTGCTGTGTTCCTCTCAATCCTGATGCTGCCTGCCTTGCTGTGTTCCTCTCTCTCCTGATGCTGGGTGCCTTGCTGTGTTCCTCTCCCTCCTTATGCTGCCGGCCTTGCTGTGGTCCCCTCTCTCCTGATGCTGCCTTGCTGTGTCCCTGTCCCTCTCCCTCCCGATGCTAGCTCGCTTGCTGTGTTCCTCTCCCTCCTGATGCTGCCTGCCTTGCTGTGTTCTTCTCCCTCCTGATGCTGACTGGCTTGCTGTGTTCCTCTCCCTCGTGATGCTGCCTGCCTTTCTGTGTTCCTCTCCCTCCTGATGCAACCTGGCCAGCTGTGTACCTCTCCCTCCTGATGCTGCCTGCCTTGCTGTGTTCCTCTCCCTCCTCATGCTGCCTGTCTTGCTGTGTTCCTCTCCCTCCTGATGCTGTCTGCCTTGCTGTGTTCCTCTCTCTCCTCATGCTGCCTGCCTTGCTGTGTTCACCCAGCCTCCTGATGCTGCTTGGCCTGCTGTGTTCTTCTCCCTCTGATGCTGCCTGGTTTGCTGTGTTCTCCACCTCCTGATGCTGCCTGGCTTACTGTGTTGCTCTCCCTCCTGATGCTGCCTGCCTTGCTATGTTCCTCTCCCTCCTGATCCTGCCTGCATTGCTCTGTTTCTCTCCCTCCTGATACTGCCTGCCTTGCTGTAGTGTTCACCTCCTAATGCTGCCTGGCTTGCTGTGTTCCTCTCCCTCCTGATGCTGCCTGGCTTGCTGTGTTCCTCTGACTCCTGATGCTGCCTGGCTTGCTGTGTCCCTCACCCTCCTCATGCTGCCTGGCTTGCAGTGTTCTCTCCCTTCTGATGTTGCCTGGATTGCTGTGTTCCTCTCCCTCCTGATGCTGCCTGCCTTGCTGTGTTCTCCACCTCCTGATGCTGCCTGCCTTGCTGTGTTCCTCTCCCTCCTGATGCTGCCTGCCTTGCTGTGTTCCTCTCCCTCCTGATGCTGCCTGCCTGGCTGTGTTCTCCTCCTCCTGATGCTGCCTGGCTTGCTGTGTTCCTCTCCCTCCTGATGCTGCCTGCCATGCTGTGTTCTCCACCTCCAGTGCTAGCCCTGTCATCAGTCACAGAGGCCTGCAGCTCTAGAATTCCTTCTTTAATCCTCTATCTCTCTACCCAATTTCCGTCCTTTAAAACGCTCCTTAAAACCAACGTTTTTCCTAATACTTCCTTACATGATTCAGTGATATTGTGATTTATAATATCTGTTTAGCATCTTGGAATGTTGTACCATGTTAAAAATGCCAGGTAAATATGTTTGCTTTTACTTTGTTTGCGACTGCTATTTTGCTATTTTTATTTCTAGCAAGTGCCTGTCCCTGATTTGATGCTAGTTTCCTTGATATTTCTAGCAAGTTGACATCTTTCTCTCGTGTGAAAGTAATTACCAACGTGGTTGCAATTTCCATATTTTCCTTGGCAGTATTGTCAAGCTACCCACAACACACCTGGTCACCCTCTTTCTCTTTAATATCATTGTAAAAATGTTCAATGTTGAATTTTATTTCCCACACAAGTTTCTTTTGTCACCTTTTGCTGTTCTTTGTATTTTTCCCATTTCCCACAATGGTCTGCCATTATTTTTGCAAGTTTGAGATTTCGTCTTTAGTATTAAGTTGTTTTCTGGTTCCTCAGTAATGCATAGTTATTTTTATCTGATAATTAAGGCAAAGTAGCATAGCAGGAATGTTGCTGGACCAGTAACCCAAAGTTGGAAATGTGTTGCTGGAAAAGCGCAGCAGGTCAGGCAGCATCCAGGGAACAGGAGAATCGACGTTTCAGGCATAAGCCCTTGCCCGAAACGTCGATTCTCCTGTTCCCTGGATGCTGCCTGACCTGCTGCGCTTTTCCAGCAACACATTTCCAGCTCTGATCTCCAGCATCTGCAGACCTCACTTTCTCCTCCAGTAACCCAAAGTCCCAGCCTAATGCGCCAAAGAGTCGAAACTTCAGAAAGTCAGTTAGGGGATTTAAATTCAATCCATCCATAAAGGAGGAATAATCATTACTGAGACCACCTGTTTATTATGAACATACCAGATGGAAATTAAAAACACATTAATTAATGTTCTTCAAGGAAGGGAATTGCCATCCATACCTGGTCTGACCTACTTGTGACTCTAGACCTAGACCAAAGTAGTTGAGTCTTAACCACCCTTTGAAATGGTCCCAGCAAGCCACTCAGTTCAAAGACAATTAGAATTGAGCAATAAATGCTTGCCATGACACGTACCTCTCAGTGATGAATAAAATAAGTACAGCTTTTGCACCTTGGAGTTATAAACTGGTTCTTTTCCATGAATACTTTCTGAACACCTCCCACTGCTCGTCTGTTGTTTCATTTGTTAAGAAACTTACCTAATTCACTGTGCAGTCTCTATGCCATTTCATTGAAGTCAGCTTACCGAAATCTAAAATCTTAGTAACTGTAGTGCAATTGCATCTTTCCTATTGTAGGAGACCAAAACTGAACATTGTACTCCAGCTAACATTACATACAGCCTTCTGATAACTTCCTTGCTGTTGTCATAGTCATACAGCACATGCTTTGGTCCAAACAGACCATGTCAAACATAATCCCAAACTAAAAGAGCCTCACCTGCCTGTACTTGGTCCATATCCCTCCAACCCTTTCTCATTCATGTACATATCCAAATGTCTTTTAAAAACTAACTGTACCCGCATCCACCCTTTCCTCTGGCACTTCATTCCACACACAAACCACTGTGTAAAAAAATTGCTCCTCATTGTCTTTTTAAAATTTTTCTCCTCTCACCTTACAAATATGCCCCTTGGCTTCAAATCCCCCACCATAGGGAAAAGACACCTCCCATTCACCTTATCTTTATTCCTCATAATTTTATAAACCTCTCTTCTTTAGTTCCCTATTTTGGTATTAATCTATTTTACTACCTAAGATTTGTAATTAGGTGCTTTGTACCTGAGATGGCACGGTATGCAGCAACGCTTTACACGTTTCACTGTACTCTGGTACTTTTGCACTTGAGTACACATGACCATAAACTAATTCTAATAAAGGTCACTCCCTCAACTTCCTCTGCTCCAGTGAAAAAAGTCCCAGCCCATCCAGCCTCTCCTTATAATCTTGACTAATAAAGACAAGTATATGCCATTTGCCTTTATACCCACTTGATGTACTCGCCCAATTTCAATACGCCAGTGTTCAGCCCATCTTGACCATATTGTCTTGTAGTCTAAAGTGTTCCCTCCTTGTTACTTACCACACCACCAACCTTCAGAACATTGTCAAAATTGCTAATCATATCTCTTACATTCATGTCTCGATCATTAATGTATAGGAACAGTGAGGGATGCAGTCAATGGACAGGTTTTAAGTCAGAATCTTCGACCATCACCCGCTGCTTCCTATCACAAAGTCAACACTGGATCCAATTTTCCAAATTGCCCTGGATCCCATGGGCTGTTAGCTTCTTAACCAGCTTGCCATCTGAAACATTGTCAAAGGCCTTAATGAAGTCCATGTAGACCACATTAACCGCAATACCCTTATTTACATACCTAGTCAACTCCTCAAGAAATTCAATCAAAATTGTTAAACATTATCTCCCCTTTCACAAAGCTATGCTGACTATCCTTGGTTAATCTTTGCCTTTCTAAAGGCCTCCCCAAACGTCCCCGAAATCTGTCCCTCAGAATGTTTTCCAATAGTTTCTCTACCACTGATGCTCAATTCACAAGGCTTGTGTAGTTTCCTAGTTTATCTCCCGCATCCTTCTTGAATAGTGGTACAATATTAGCTGTCCTCAATGTAGTGACTGAACAAGGTCAGCCAGGTGGACCTCAGACTATTAGTTTCCTGACTGGGGTAATCCTGGTCCAATCAGGGAGTCCTGGCTGACAGATATAAACAGGAGTGTTGAGAAAAAAAAATAGGAGTGTCAATAATTCTGCTCGCTCCAGGAGCCAGCTCTGAGCTAGCTGGTTCAGTGTCGTGCACTATGCGTACATAAATAAAGGGTGACTTGGTTATGCGATATTGGACATAGAGGTATTTCACTCCTGTCCTCTGGCACCTCTCCAATGGCCAAATTGGTTTTGAAAATTATCAGAGCCCTTGCAACTTCCTCCTTTGCCTCCCACAGCAGCCTGGGATAGATCTCACCTGGTAATGGGGATTCATCCACTCTCAAGCCCACTGAAATCACTAATACATGTTCTCTCTCTCTCTCTCAATGCGAAGCTGTTCAGGTATATTACAGTCCCCCTCCCTGATTTTTATACCTATAATCAGCCTTCTTTACCATGAATACAGATGCTACGTAATCATTTAAAATCTCAGCTCCCCACACATTGCCACTTTGTCTCCTAATGGGCCCAGGCCTTTTCCTGGTTATTCTCTTGCCCCTAATACAATTATAAAGTGCCTTTGGATTTTCCTTAATGTTAAAGGCCAGCATATCCTCATGCTTTCTTCAATCCCCTAATTTCTTTATAATCAATCCTCCACATTGTCTATTCTCCTCTAGGCCATCCTGCTGTTAAAAGACAACAAAGGAGTGGATTGTACAGAGATTATTGGAGGCATCCTTTTGCACTAAAATGGAGATTTGCAGCAGTGGTAAACAGCCCATTTTTTTGGAAAGTCGGATGCGAATTCCTGACTTTATGATGCAGGCCTCCACTGAACAACGGAAGCCAGGCAAAACCTGAGCAGGCAGGACAGCGGAGGTTTCTGACTGGGGCTACGAAAGGGGCAGCACAGGGTTACAGCCAGTACGATAAGCACCATCCTGATACACCATTCTATACGTGACAAATTCCAAACCCTGACTGTCTTGTTCCTTGACAAGTTGACCAAGATATGAGCCATTAACTGCATAGACTGGGACATTTGAAACCTTTTAGAAACAAGGTTGGAGAAATAAGTTTTTTTTTTAATCTTGTTAAAAAATATGCAACTGAGAACCAAAAATCAAACCAGCAAGAAGCAGACATTGCAGTAGATTCTCATCCTCTGGAGTTCACCCAGTACAGTCACATTATTGGGATTCATGTGTCACTAGCACCCTCTGGTGACTACAATAAAGAAATGTTCAGCATCGCAAATTTCTAACACTTTGGCCCAGAGATACTGTCAGAACAGATTCAACCAATAGTAATCCTCTTTAAAAATTATCCACTTATCAGTGAGAATTTTCCAGCCAAAATTCCTAGGCTAGACTGTCCCAAGGGCATCTACCAGTGGAATCCAGGGAGAAATCCATCAGCACAGGAGTAACATTGTAGGCCAAGACATGTCCCTTTCACTACCATATTTGAGGGTTAAATTGTTTAAAGACCAGAGGTACTTGAGCAGTGTATAAGAAAAATTGTGCACAATTATTTTTGAGCGGAAGGGGATGGAATGGAGGGTGGCAGATAGATACCGGCAGGGAGAGGGAGTGCGCTTTGGAAAAGTCAGGGCCAACTGAGCCAAGTAGAATCAAGACACCAGAGGGAAGCTCAGGTCAAGTCTAGGGAGAGCGGGAGCAGCATCAGTAAGGAGTTAAGGCTTAAGTTTAATAGGTATCTGGGAGTTAAAATGGGTTTTCAATAGTTTAACATTTTCCGTGTAACTACCAACATTAAGTGAGTCAGTAACTTCAGAACTGCCCCACATTAAAGGACTTCTTGGAGCTTTTCAGACCAGGAAAGTTAAATGTTTTAAGTCAGCAATGTCTGAAATTTGACTTGGTCCCAATATGCAACTCCAGCATACACTGCTGCAAATCTGTCCTTTGAATATTGGAGCTAGTAAATATAGCCTCTCACGTTATTAAAAACACAATTACATTACACTAATTTTAAAAGGAACAATAAAATTAAGCAGTTTTTAAAACAAGAACATGAACTATTCTGAGATACTTTACCTCTGAAATCCACAGATATTTGTCCCAGAGGATTGAACACTTCCTTACATTTGGGATAAGAGAGATTTGTGAACTCAGGACACATTTAGATGACAACTTGTATTTATGTAACACTTCCTAATTAAAGAAGCTGTTCCAGCTTGCCTCACAGGGGTATAATCAGTCAAAATTGACACCAAGCTTAAAAAAAGGCAACGTTAGACATGACTGGAAGTGCAGTGAAAGTTGTACATGTTGGGGAGGAAATTAGATGTTTGACAAGCAGTCCAGATTCAGAGAAGCTGACGATGGAATTCAAGAGTTTAGGGTCTAATGAGATGATGATGTTTGGGATTAAGTGATTCCAGTTTGATTTCAAAGTTATGATGTAAATCAGTTTGAGGATTCCTGAAGGTAGTAGATTCACAGAACTTCAGTAAATCCACTCTACACCATGGAGAGAGATTTAATCTGCATTTAACTCCACGCTGTCCTTGCCCCAAAAGTGGTTAATGGGGACAGCGTAGAGAGAGCTTTACACTGTACCTAACACTACGCTATATCACCCTGGGTGTCTGCCAGAGTTACGACCAAAATGGAGACATGTTCTTTTCCCTATACTTAATGGCATTCACATTGATGCCCATAAATGTCACTAAAGAGAGCAAAACACAGAGAATGGATAGCATTCTCTTTCACTTACCTGATAAGCTTCCACATAGGACACAGCCAGCTGTCCCTGATCATACAGCATCTTCTCAAAATGAGGAACATGCCATTTCCCATCTGTGGAATAGCGATGAAAACCCTAGTGCAGAACAGAGCAACATTACCATTCAAACAAAAATACACTGTATAGGCCAAGGTCAACACCTGTGACTTCCTGAATGGATAATGCATTCTGACACCACTCATTTCAAAAGTGCTTCATTGACCTGCACTGCCCTGAGGGTTATTAAAGGCACGATATAATTAAGTGTATCTTTATTATGAGAGAATTGAAGTGAACTCCACAACTATTGGAGACTGGGTATAGGTGGCCTAAATCTGGCAGAACCACAGAGTTTTCAAGGAATGCAGACTAACGTATAGACTTGAGCAAAGAAAAGGCTCACTTTCAGCTCAACATGAACTGTCATGGTTCCAAACACTAAATACTGTCAAATAAAAATATATTCAACTGAACCACCAGCCAGAATTTCCACCTCCGACCCTCGAAAAAGTGCATATTCCATGCTGGGGTTCAGTCCCACAGACTCAGCTCACTCCAGTATCAGATACAACAGTGCTTCTTTTTCTATTTGTTCAGAGGACGTTGGGTGTCTCTGGCTGAGCCAGCATTTATTGCCCATCCCTAGTTGCCCTTGAAAATGTGGCAATGGGATGCCTTCCTGAACTTCTGCAGTGCATTTAATATAGGGTTAACCCCAATGTTATAAGGGAGGGAATTTCAGGATCTTGACCCAGCTACACTGAAGGAACAGCAATATAGTTCCAAGTCAGGACGTTGAGTGGTTTGGAGGGGAACTTGCAGCTGGTAGGTTCCCAGGTATCTGCAGCCCTTGTCCTTCGAGATAGAAGTAGTCAGGTGATATCTAAGGAGCCTTAGTGAATTGCTGCAGTGCATATTGGGGATTGGACACACTGCTGTCACTGAGCATCGGTGGTGGAGGTGGTAATAACTGTAAATGTGGTGCCAATCAAGCTGACAGTTTTGTTCTGAATGGTGTCAAGCCTTATAGACCACAAGATCTGAAGATAGAGGAGCAGAATTAAGCCATTTGGGTCATCAGGTCTGCTCCATCTGATTTAGCTCCTGCCTTCTCCCTGTAACCTTTCACCTGTTTACTGATCTGGACCCATCCATCTCTGTCTTAAAGACACTCAATGACTTGACCTCCACAGCCTCGTGTGGCAATTGGTTCCACAGATTCACCATGCCTTGGCTAAAGAATCCCTTGACCTTTCACTCTAAAGCTGTGTTTCTTGGTCCTAATCTCTCCTACCAGTGGAAACATCTTCTCCATGTCCATTTACCCAGACTTCTCAGTATTCTGGCGGTTTCAATGACATTCCCCCCTCATACTAAATTCCACCACGTACAGACCCAGAGTCTTCAGCGCTCCTCATATAACAAGCCCTTCATCCTCAGGATCATTCTTGTGAACCTCTTCCAGACCCCCTCAAATGCCAGCATATCCTTCTTTAGAAAAAAGCCCAAAACTACTCTCAATCTTTCTAAATGCAGTCTGACCAGAGCCTATTACACCTTCAGCAGTCATCTCTGTTGTTGGATTCTAGCCCCCTTGAAATGAATGTTAACATTGCATCTGCCTTTCTAACAGCCAATTGAACTTACAAGTTAACCTTTAAAGAATCTTGAACTAGAACTTCCAATGCTTCAGATTTCTGAAGCCTTTCCCAGTTTACAAGAGTATGCACCTCTATTCTTCTTACTAAAATGTATAACCTCACACTTTCCCCCATTATATTTCATCTGCTACTTCATTTCCCACTCTACTAGCCTGTCCAAGACCTTCTGCAGTCTCTTCACTCCCTCAATATTACTTGACCCTCTACCTATCTCATCTGCAAACTTGAATATTGTTGGAAATGCACTTATACAGACAAGTGGGAGAATTCATTCACATTCCTGACTTGTGCCTCATTGATAGTGAACTGGCTTTAGCAAGACAAATGGCAGTTCCTTGCTACAGAATTCCTATGGCATATGTGGTAGGCCCAGTTCAGTTTTTGGTCAATAACCCCTACGATACTGTTTCAGCAATAGTTAGATTCTCTCTCATTGGACATGGTCTCTGCCTCCTACTTCAGTGGCTTGAATATTATTTACCACTTAACTTCCCAAACCTGAATATTGCCCAAGTTTTGCTGAAAATCGACACAGAATACTTCGGTATCCGAGAAGTCTCAAATAGCAAAGAACATCCTGCAATCAGTGGGCATCCCAGGTCTGACCTTATGATCAGTGGAAGGTTATTGATGAAGTGACTCAAAGTAGTTGGACCTGTAACACTACCCTGAGGAAATCCTGCAGAAATACCTGAGGTGGCTGATCGCCAATAACCACAACCATCTTCCTTTGTGCTCATTATGACTCCAACCAATCAGAAGTATCACCTTTCCAATTCTCCGTGACTTCAGTTTCCCAGGGGATTCCTCATGCCACTGACAACAACAGCTGTCTTGAGCTCAGCACTTTTGTCCATATTTTGATAATGCAATGAGATCAGCAACAAGTGGTCCTGATTAAACTCAAACTGAGTGTCAGGGAGGTCTTTGCTGAGGAAGTGCCATTCTATAGTACTGTTGATGACACTTTGCTGTTATAGAAGTGCAAGTCTGTCTTTCAAAACTCAGCCGAACCATTTTATATTAATTAAACCCACAATTATCCTCCCCCATTACCTCTTCCAGAAAGCTACCTTCACACCACAATGAGCTCTCCTACCTGCCCAATGTGATCATGAATTCCTCCAAGAGCCATCATTTTCAGAGTGTGTAAAGCCATCTGCAGCGCCTGGGCTCCTTTCTCTTCACTCTTGTTGAAAGCCCAGAAACGGAACAGAAAATTGAAGTTTACTGTTAGGGGAAAAGCAATGCATTACTTTGTGAAAACCAGAGATAATCAATTAACCACTGTTCCAGTCCCCCATAATATAGGAGATATATGAGATCTATCTAAACTACAGAGAGTTGGTATTCCCCAGGGGTTAGATATTACCATTCAGTAAGTCACTCTCTCTTTCAGCTTATCCTCCAAAATCTGACTCTATTTGGATAGGTATATGAATAGGAATGGTTTAGAGGGATATGGGTAAATTGCAAGAAATGAGACTAGTTCAGTTTAGGATGAGTTATGCTGATTTCCATGCTGTATGACTCTACAACTCTATTTTTCTCCATTGCAAACCTGTAGCACTCTCTCCTATTTTCTGAAAACTGGGGACAATTCTCTATGTTGCTTCTACCCTTCCCAAAGACCTTCTTCATTTGTTGCACTAGCCCTTCCATATACACCTGCCTCTTCCCAATTTTGAAATCAAAATTAATTGTACCATCCTCAAAACCACAGTGCTACTTTAAAAGCCCTCAAAAATGTGTAACCCCTCACCTGCTTTCCTTTCAATCTTCAGTTGTCTAAAACTCCAGTGTCCGGTCACCCACCTGCTCAATTAATCTCATATATTCTGCTAATGCTCCAAATGTAATAACAGTCTTGGGCAGCACTTACAAATTAAAACAGCCCCACCACATATTTCTGAGGAAAAGGAAAGCTATGACAGACATTTTATCTCTGCTATCACTTCAACTAAAATGAATAGAGTTACAGATTTTTAAATCAGATAAATCCTGAAAGGTTAGCACTATACTATATTTGGACAAATTATAAACAGTTCATATATGGAGACATGACACAACACTAAACACAGTTGAAATGTCCTACAAGTAATTTCCCATGGAAAATGACAGATTTGTATGAAGCAAATCAATGCCACACCAAGAGAGCAGCAGTAACTAAGGCAGCCACAGACGAACTGTCTGACCTGGTAGTTCAGGACTCATCCACTATCTGAACAAAAGCAGGGAATTCTCTCAGTCAACAATACAATCAATTGGTAAACTGCCTGATGTACGTTCACAAGATCTTATGGCATGCAAATTGATGCTGCTTTTGGCTATTTAACAACAGTCACTCAGGGTGTGTAACGCATGCTGAGAAATATATCTTTTTTTTAAAAAATCGATCCTTGAGCTGAATTAGCTTGACATGACCTTGACCAAATTGCCTCAAGGTCAGAGGAGGTAGGAGAGAAAGGGGAAAGGAAATCACCCTGTAATGCCCAGTGGAAAATTAATGCATATGTGCAATGTGACTTAATGCCAAGGCCCCTGCGAATGAAGATCTCACTGATGTTCAAAGACCAGGATTTCAAACAATGGTCTCATGGGTGATGTACACCAGAGTCGAGTCAATGCTTTTGGCAGTGTACCCAGCATGAGTCAGCACCTTCAGAAAAAGAAGGAAAATCACTGCAAGTAGGGAAATTGCTGCAGCAATTATGAACTAAGTCCATTTACTTAGAAACATTAAAAGCGCATGAGTAGACCATTTAGCCCTTTTCTGCTTCACTGTTCAATATGATCAGAGCTGATCCTCTATCTCAATGGCATATTCTGTCTTTCTCCCCACTGCTTTCAACGCTTTTGAAATCTAGAAATTTTTCTCTTTCTTGAATATATTCAAAGATTTGGATTCCACAGCAGGTTGAGAACACCACAGATCTACTATCCTTAGATTGAAGAATGTTTTCCTCATCTTAGTCCAAAATGGTCTACCCCATATCCTGATACTGTATCCACTCTTTCTAGACTTCCTAATCGGAGAAACAGCCTCGCTGCATCCAGTCTGTCCAGACCTGTCAGAATTGCATATGTATCAATCAGATCATCTCTCATCCTCCTAAACTCTACTGAATAAAAGGCCCAGTTAAACGAATGCCACTTCATTAAGACAGTCTTGCCAACTCCAGTATCATCCTAGTGAACCTCTGCTGCACTCCCTCTATAGCAAGTATATCTCTTCTTAGATAAGGGGGCCAAAACTGCATGCAATATTCTAGGTGTAGCCTGTATAACTGGGGTAAGACATCACTAGGTTAGCTTGGGGCAGGCATTTCCAGTAGTGCTTGATGATGGAAAGAATATAAGTAACATAAAACAGTGTTAAAGAGTTTATAAAACTGACATTATTATTGAAAAAAGGGTCAGAAGAGGTAAAATGCTCTGCATTCTTTAGGCTTCAATGCAGAATAGCATTCACGGTCCTTTTGTTTTTAAAAGATGAAAGCCTTGGCACCCTTGTTCACAAAGTGATGATAAAAATTAAGCAAATACTGCTTTACAGAACAGGGCTATTCAGATCTAGTTTTCGGCCAAGTCCACCTGACACAATTGGAAGTTTCTGCACCAGATTTTATGTCCAAAGGCCTCTTCTTTTACTTACAGCCAAATGAGTTTGAACAGAAATAACATCAATCAGAAAGAAACAAATTCAAGGAAAAGAGCAGTTATTCACAGCCCTGGCTGCTGCCGAGCAAAAAGCATGCAAATTGTATGTGGCAAAAAGAATCATACATAAAGCAACAGCCAGGGGCAAATACAATCTGTCCTTAAGTGTAATAAGGCAAAGAACATTCACAATTACACATGGGCTCTAAATATGATGCAGCATTACATTCTACTCTTATGTAAATCATTGGTTTTAAGATTGAAATAATTGATAATAACTTGCAATATTTAGTCCCTTTTGTAAAATAAAACATCCAGCAACAGCTTGAATTTATACAGCACCTTTAACAAAGTAAAATTTTCCACTGCGTCTCACAGGAGGATAATCAAACAAAATTTGACCTTGAACCTTTCAAGAGATATTAAGAGAAGCAACTGTAGGTTTGGTGAAAGGAAATGGTTTTAAAGAGTGTCTTAAGGGTGAGGGGAGAGATATAAAGGCTGAGAATTAGGAAATGAGTTCCAAACATTATGATTTAGACAGCTAAATGCAACTAGCTTCTAACAATAAGTAAAAGTAAAGATGGCCAAGTTGCCGTGATTAGAGGAGAACCGAGATCTCCGAGGTTTGTAGGACTAGAGGAGGATATAGAGGTAGGGAGGGGAAAGACCATGGTGGGATTTAAAAACAGGGCTGAGTGTTTTAAAATGTGAGGCATTGGGACACCAGAAATTAATGAAGATCAGCAAGCATAGAGGTCATAGTTTAATTTGAACTAAGTTCTGTTCATCTATGGCTAACATTGCTCAGCTGATAAGTGTACCTGTCACAGGAGATTTAAGAAAGTTAACCAATACTGCAGAACAAAAGAGAAGTGGTGAAGCTTTTGAAAGTGGTGTGGGAAGTAATAGGTTTTACTGAGTTTCACTTCCACAAAGACAAAAGTATTGGGTGTGGGAAGAACAATAGGCTTATGCCCGAAACGTTGATTCTCCTGCTCCTTGGCTGTTGCCTGACCTACTGTGCTTTTTCCAACGCCATGCTTTTCAACAGTACAATAGACAAGTCTTAGTAACACATGAGTGTAGGCTGAGATCCAAAAGTGGAGAAAATGGCAGACACAAAGTAGGGAAAGGCCTTTGGTGGTGGTTTATAGACGAGGGTAAGGATTCTGAATCAGGTATAGTGTGAGGCGAAGAGTCAGAACAGGTGACGGAGCAAATACAAGTGATGATCAAACAGACAGGAGAACACAGGGAGGACAGACAAAATTGTACAGCTGTCAAAACTTCATGGTAGTTATTTTCCAAAAGCGTCTTCTATTAGTCCCTCTTTAAATTATCCATGTCTGCCCCGTCAACCTATTTTAAATAAATGAGCAGCTTGCAAACTTCTTCAGCATCAAGACTGTGATCAATTCCACTACTATCCCAGCATCCACAGTGCCTCAAAGCAAACATCCCTCATTCAAACCTGAAATCTTGCCTTTCCATACAATCCCAACAGTATGCAAACAGGCCATTAGGCCCAACGAGCCCATACCAACCCTCCAAAGAGCATCCCATTCCCAATTCTTATCCCGAGAACCCTTCATTTTCCCATAGCTAACGCATCTAACCTACACATCCCTGAACACTATGTCTGACCTGATGGTTCAGGACTTGTCCACTATCTGAACAAAAGCAGGGAATTCTCTCAGTCAACAATACAATCAGTTGGCAATCTGCCTGATGTACTTTCACAAGATCTTATGGCATGCAAATTGATGCTGCTTTTGGCTATTTAACAATAGTCACTCAGGGTGTGTAACGCATGCTGAGAAGTATACCTTTTTTTTAAAAATCGATCCTTGAGCTGAATTAGCTCGAAATGATCTTGACCAAATTGCCTCAAGGTCAGAGGAGGTAGGAGAGAAAGGGGAAAGGAAATCACCCTGTAATGCCCAGTGGAAAATTAATGCATATGTGCGATGTGACTTAATGCCAAGGCCCCTGCGAATGAAGATCTCATTGATGTTCAAAGACCAGGATTTCAAACAATGGTCTCATGGGTGATGTACACCAGAGTCGAGTCAATGCTTTTGGCAGTGTACCCAGCATGAGTCAGCACCTTCAGAAAAAGAAGGAAAATCACTGCAAGTAGGGAAATTGCTGCAGCAATTATGAACTAAGTCCATTTACTTAGAAACATTAAAACCGCATGAGTAGACCATTTAGCCCTTTTCTGCTTCACTGTTCAATATGATCAGAGCTGATCCTCTATCTCAATGGCATATTCTGTCTTTCTCCCCACTGCTTTCGATGCTTTTGAAATCTAGAAATTTTTCTCTTTCCTGAATATATTCAAAGATTTGGATTCCACAACAAATTGAGAACACTACAGGTTCATTATGCCTAGAGTGAAGAACGTTTTCCTCATCTTAGTCCTAAATGGTCTACCCCATATCCTGATACTGTATCTCCTCTTTCTAGACTTCCTAATCAGGGGAAACAGCCTCGCTGCATCTAGTCTGTCCAGACCTGTCAGAATTGCATATGTATCAATCAGATCATCTCTCATCCTCCTAAACTCTACTGAATAAAAGGCCCAGTTAAACAAATGCCACCTCATTAAGACAGTCTTGCCTTCAACGTTAACTCATTAGACTAACCCAATTCTCTCTTTCTCACACTTCTCCATTACAATCCTTTTCAAAATTGATCTCTTTGCCTAAGCCTTAGATCACTGTCCTCCTTTCCTAAGGTATCCCATTGCAGAGTTTGCCCGATTATCCTTCTGGGAAAAGTCTTGAAATATCTTCTTATGTTAAGAATGCTACGTAAATGCAAGTTGCTGTTCCTGTGGCCATTCAAAGACAGGAAGCAGAATTTCAAATAAAATTTTATTTCTCACCTGGTGACGGGAACTTTGGAGACTCAGAGAACCCTCCATATTCATCTTCGTAAGAATGAACCAGCTGCTGGAAGCACCTCTGCATCACCCGGGCACATGACGGAGGCACTGCCTCTTTGTTGGCACTCACTTCTACCCCTTTCTGCAGGGCCGTCAGGATCTTATTACTACGTTCAGTTAACTCCTTCCGGTTTCTTTTCCACTAAAGCAAATATTTTAGAGCATGAATTTCTAACTATTTAAAGCGCTCTAATGGTCCAGCAAGTCTCAATAAGAAGCCTAACTTATGAAACACAGGTTTTAAGCACTGGCTTAAAAAGTACACTTTCTGAAGATTGGTTAATGGTTAGTACCCACACAGAGTTTCAGCAATCTTAGATCAAAATTAAACTCTTTCTTTGCAATACAGAACATGAAATAAACAGGTTTTCTCATAAGTTATACTTTCTTTCTTGTTTTACTTCCATCCCTTACTTTAGTTGCCTCAACCCATTTGATTCAGCAGCCAAGTCCCCTACAATAAACTTGCAAATAAGGAAAGTTATGCAAAGTTTTCCTACCTACCTGATGAATCAAGAAAGCAACCTGCAGTTTACCCACCTAACATTATATATATTTGCCAGGATAGATCATTGTGGATCTATACCTCAACTCCACCTGCTCACATTGGTTCTACATATCTTGTTAACCTTACTGAATTAGAATAAACATGTGCAAGGATTCAAAAGGTATAAGACCAGCCTATTCTACACACCATTTAAAAACAATGTATATCATACCTGTTCAGCCAGGTTGTTCAACACCGTCTTAAAACCCAATCGGTGGAATCCATCTTCAGGTGGGAAATAAGTCCCTCCAACAAAAGGTTTGAGGTCAGGGGTTAGCCAAACACTCATTGGCCAGCCACCCCCACCACTAGTCGCCTGCAGCCAAAAAGGAAGGAAACAGGAATTGTTACAGCTCCAGTCCAAGAGTTGTTCTGGACAGAAATCTAAGATGATTTAGGCTCATGCAAATTCCACTTCGCATTAAAGACTGTCAAAACCACTTGGAGAAGAGACTTGAAGAGAAAAAAAGTAAAGACTTGGATACAGTATCTTTCATGATCTCAGGAGATGAGAAATAACATTGCAGCCCTCTGAAAGGGTAGCCACTGTGGGATTGTAGGATTTACAGAAGTCAATTTTGCATGCACCAACTCCCACAACAGCAATGAAGTTACTAGATAATCGAATTTGATCGGCAAGTATCAGTCAGGAGAAATCCTGCTCCTCTTCTTAGATTTTGTGCTAAAGGGTTGGACTTGAACCACAACCTTTGACTGAGAGTTGAATGTGACCATTGAAGCAGCTCGGACACAGTTCCTTGCTGCGGCCAGAAAGGATGACTGTCAGCTTTAGTCAATGGTAACACCAGCAATACTTGCTGCTTTGTTCTGAATGATGTCAAGCATAAAGTTTTACTGAAGCTGCACCCTTCGAGGCAATTGGAGAATATTCCATCCCACTCTTGACTTGTATCTTAGAGATGGTACAAAGCTCTGGGCAATCATTGATGACCTCTCAGTACCAGGGTCCCAGGTTCGATTCCAGCCTCGGGTGACTGCCTGTGTGGAATTTGCACATTCTCCCAGTGTCTGCATAGGTTTCTTCCGGGTGCTCTGGTTTCCTCCCACAGTCCAAAGATGTGCAGTTCAGGTGAATTGGCCATGATAAGTTGCCCATAGTGTTAGGTGCATTTGTCAGGGGTAAATGGGTCTGAATGGGTTACTCTTCGGAGGGTCGGTGTGGAGTTGTTGGGCCAAAGGGCCTGTTTCCATACTGTAGGGAACCTAATCTAAAGCCTCTAAATAGTTGTCATCATGGCAGCTGACAGTTCATAATATGCTAGTAATAAGCCAGGCAGATCTAAATAAAAGTAGGCTGGCTGTAATTTGGTAGGTTCACCACTTGGTAGGTTGCAGCCATGGGTTTGTGTGGGAGCGACACTATGGGAGTTGATAGTTGAAAAAAGGGACTTAAGAGCATTGTGTTTGCTTTTCAACATTGCTTTCAACTTTAGGATCACATGGGCAAGCAATCATTTTTTGCCACTCCCTTGTCACTTACAATGTCAGCTGTGGCTCAGCGGGTGGCACTCTTAATTTAGAATCACCAGGTAACAGATACAAGTTCCACTCCAGAGACGAGCATAAAATCTAGGCTGACACTCTAATGCAAAACTGAAAGATCCTTTAAAAGCATTAAAAAGAAACCAAAGCGTATGGTCATAGGGAGTAACTGTCAGCTTGACTCAAAGATAGCTACTGTAGCAAGAAGCGGAGCATGTGGGTTCAGGGCTAATGGACATACGGATGCTGGCACTCAGTGCAGAATTGAAGAAGCGCTGTATGTCAAAGTTGCCGCCTTCCAGAGGAGACATTAAACTCTGGCTGTCCCCTGCCTATTAAATGGATATGCAAGATCTCAAGGTAGCTTGAGATGGCCTGCTGGCTGACTTCCCAGAGTCCAAATTAAAGAGCAAAATATGTTGAATGTTAAAGAAATAGCATTGCTGTATTTAGAACACTGAAGCAGGTAGCTGAGAGCAAGGCATTTAGTGTTATTTTCTGCTTGTCTCCTGATGCTCAGTCATCTAATACAATCCATGCATTTACTGACTAAAGGATGCCTGAACATCTGAAACTTGATGAAACACAAGGAGTTGGTAGGGAAAACTCAAGTGATTTTATTAAACAATATGCTCACCTGGACAAACGTCATATAAACTTTATCAACATCTGGTCGCTCTTCTCGGTCAACCTTGATGCAAACAAAATTCTCATTCATGATTTTGCCAATCTCTTCATTTTCAAATGATTCCCGTTCCATAACATGGCACCAGTGACACGTAGAGTAACCAACTGAAAAAAGACAAAAACAGAGTAAAGAATGTACTGGACGCACACACAGTGCTTCGTCATTAAGACTGAAGGAGAAATCTAGGGGTAGAGGAAGAGCAGGGTCGTAAGCCCACAAGAACCCAAACTGTTTCCTTTCACCTACTGGTAGGAAAGGCAGTCAAAGCTTCTCACCCTTTTGATGAGAGGGTAGTACATTCCTATTGCCCAGTTGGTTTGAAATGATATCTGCCATAGTGAATTCAAGAAATTACAACCTTAGCTCCAATATTTTCACAAGATGAAAATAATTATAACTGTGGGGAGTGAGTTCAATGGAAAAAGGAATTTTTTTAATAAAATAAAAAGATGAGACGAAATAATAGGAAACAATCTAGAAGTATTTTTTAAATAAAATCAGGTGACCCCCCACAGGTTTTGAATATTTATCCAGTGAATAATTCAACAGCGCAAGTGAGGAAGAGACCATCTCTGATTGTTATTTCATCAACACAAGAGTGCTTCAGGACTGTCTCCTCTTTCTCACCCTATTATGTTTTCCAACTAACGTCCAATGTTCTCCAGGTTTTTACACATTCACGATTGGCTAATCAGCTTCTCTTAATTTGTTCCATTCCCTCAATGGGATAATGAGAATCTGTTTTCTTTCAAACATGTCATGGAGGCTTTTTCGTGTCTCTCAAAATCTCCAGTAACCCCTGATAACAACTTCTATCTCTGCCATTTAATGTCTTTAGTTTCATTTTCCGCTCCATCATCACAGATCCTGCAAGAAGCCCAGTTTCTTGATCTTATACTGCACACCACTTGCTTTTCTCTCTATAACGACATTAAAGTCTCATTTCACACAAAACCAATGTTGCCGCTATACCTGAGCAGGCTCATTTAACAAGTTGACTGATAGAAAATCTCCAGCTGCCTTCATAGCTTTCATCACTCCCTTTTTCTCTCTTGTAAGCTTAGTCCTTCACCAAAATTATTAATGCTACGGTGGTAAGTAATCCTCTGGGTTTTCCAATCCTGAACTGTAAATATAACATCTTTCATGCTCACTAGGTAAAATTAACATTCACTATCCAAACTTGAATTTTCATTCACTGTTGGATTTTAAAACATGACATATCAACTCCATCTAGATTTCTAACTTCCTCCAACTCACCGGCCTTTATAACCAAATGTAGTTCAGTGCATGGCCTGACTCAGAAATTGGACTTTTAAGGTGTAGACCACAGACATCACAAAATCCAAGCTGACCCTCTGCTGCATTACTGAGGGGGGTACAGCACTGTCAGAGATGGCATCCTTCAGATGAGATGTTAAGCCAAAGCCTTTCCATTCTTTTCAAGTTGGTTTAGAAAATCTCAATTTTGTAGAGAAGCTAGGGATAATCTCTCTAGTATCCTGGCCAATACTTATACCTCAACCACATTGAATAAATATATGATATTTTAATAATCATAGAAATCCCTAGAGTGTGGAAATAGGCATTTGGCTGAACAAGTCCACACTGACCATCCGAAGAGTATCCCACCCAAACCCATTCCCCTATCCTAGTATTCTACATTCCCCTGCACCTAATCTACACATCCCTAAACACTATGGGCAATTTAGCATGGTCAATCTACCTAACCTGCAGAGCTTTGAACAGTGGAAGGAAACCAGAGCACCCGGAGGAAGTCGTTGCAAACACAGGGAGAATGTGCAAACTCCACAAGGCTGGAATTGATCCCAGAACTCTTGTGCTGTGAGGCAGCAGTGCTAACCACTGAGTCACCATGTCGCCCAATGACAAGGCAGAATGCACGTAGGAATCTCTAAGTTTACCTCCAGTCCTGACAGTATCCCGACTGAGAAATATATCAATGTTCCTCCAATGTTGATTAATCAAAACCCTAAGACTCCCTTCCCAACAGCAGTGTGAGAACACCTATGGTTTGTCATGGTTTATGATGTCAGCTCATCACTGACTTCTCTGCAGCAATTAGTGATGGGCAATAAATGCTAATGTTGGCCTCATCACTAACACTTATATTCTGTACATTAATACACTTTGAAATGTTTATCCCACAGAGTTGCTTGGCATTTCTAGGAACATTGGACTTGGGATCAGAACTAGGCCTTTCTGATCTGCTTTTCCTTTCAAGAAGAAAACATTTTGCCTCATTTCTGACCTCTTATTCATAAACACTACCACCTTAGTTCTTAGTGTCTTGAACATGAGGAAATATCTATCCCAATATTCACGCCAAGTCCCCTTAAGATCATATGTTCTATGAAGAGCACATCTTATTTTCCTAAATTTCTACATCAATGTTCCGATGCATGTGCTGTCTTTTATCCATGAAAACTTGCTGTGCACAAACAGCTGCAGTATAAGGTAACACTAAAACAGAGACTACACTTCAAAGGTACTTCATCAGCTGTGAGGCAGTAGGAAACGTCCTACATGCAAGTAAGGTAAAAGGCTTTTCTTATTTCCTTTGCATGACTTTTGAGTGACCAGATTTCCTTCCAAATTGCTTTCAATTTTGGTAGCATGTACAATTTGGGCCTTGTCCTTCT
This sequence comes from Chiloscyllium plagiosum, assembly GCF_037043375.1. Lineage (NCBI taxonomy): Eukaryota > Metazoa > Chordata > Chondrichthyes > Orectolobiformes > Hemiscylliidae > Chiloscyllium > Chiloscyllium plagiosum. Next base: position 7,747,567 of record NW_028270163.1, on the reverse strand, counting down.
CAACACTTTCCCAATGTTAAAAATGGACCTGAGCAGAAGTTGGTGTTCCTGAAATTCCAATGGTTGAATTGGAATTCCGGCTCTCTTAACGGTCTCTTCAATCAGACCTACAGGAAACAGGCTTGAGTCAGCCTACCTACAGTGTCCCTATGATTTCCAGCAGTTAGAAACAGGAACCTTTCAAAAGCTAGATTTGCCAAGATATATCCACAGAGGTTTGATTACATGGTTTTTGTTGATGAGATGGGGCACCTTCCTGCAATTAAATATAATCATCAAGGTTATCATCAAAGGCCAGGTGTCGCATAGCTGACTGCTTTCTCATGGTTTGGCATGTTCTGCAGGAAGTTCTAAGAGCTCAGTGGCTGTCTGTCTGAGAGTGGAGAATGTCAAAGCAGGGCACAAGCCTCAAGAATGATCAGCCTTGGCACTGGATAGATTAGAACTTAAAACCTTTAATAGGTACAAACTCGGCAAAACGTACGCAAAGCTTTCACTCTATCAACTGATGCAACCAAGAGGAAGCCTTCAGTGCAAAAACATAATTATACATGAATTATTACACACCAGACACAGGATTCTGAACTGTACTTCATAACCCTGCAATTCCTATGGTATTTTATGCTCCATTCAACCTCTACACCTTAAGCAATAACAGCAATGCACCAATGGAAACCGGGGCCCATCATTGATTATCAATTATTTAAGAAAATGAATATCTATGATGCTTTCAGAAAATATGAATGATTTCAGTAAAAGCAATGAATAAAATTAAATTTAACATTTTTCACCTGTTCTGCTGAGAAACACATGCTTTCTTTAGCACTGGTTTGGCTTTCTACTGATCTACTTCTTCCCTCTTAAGCAACCTTTAATTTTTGTCAAATTTGCAATTTAATAAAAAACAGATACAGAACTGGAGATTTTGACTTTAGCATTTAATATTTCCTGTTTGCATCATTACAACTTTAGCTCAATAAATGAGCCAGCTCTCAGAGCAGATACATTCATTCTGAAATTAAATGGTAAAAACTCCCAAGCCATTCTTGGAATTTAAACACTTTTGAATGCTTGCAACTCTAAATCACATCTTGGAAATCATAAAATAAATGGGTTCTCACAAACATGTTGACTAAGTGCAATGGATGCATTCTGCTCAATATTTGTCCCTCGTTTTGTGTCTCTGGCCAAAGACACCAGTACTGGAGATGACAAAATAAAATTTAAGTGAACGTGGCTACAACAAGTGTGCAAGGCAACTTCCACTGACTCGTCAGCTCTCTTCTTCCAGAATGCTCAATGCAGCAGCTCAGAGATCCATCTTGAAATCTGGGAGATGTCCAGACAATCCCTGAGGTTTTGGTAATCTTAGAAGAATGCTTATAGCTCTAGCATTCCAATAGTTTTAGGATTAATACATAGGGGAAGAGACTAGAGAAAAGATACAAAAGCAAAAGCTGTCTAAATTAACTTGACCCACATTGTACCTGACAGAAAGATTGGCTTGTCTTCTTTCTTTGCTTTGGCAAATGCCTCTTCTCCCCACGGATACCTAGATAATTAAGACACAGTAACTATAACATTGCAAAAACAATATTTTGGGATAGTGTAATTAAGTAATTTGAGACATGTGGTGAATGTTGCATTTTCAGAAGAAACAGGTGATCTCAGACCTATGCACCTGAAGGTATAAAACACTGGGGTGTTCTGCTTGTTGAGATGTTAAAGGGTTGATTTGTTCTGCTGATATGTAAGATATTAGATGCCCATGGCGGGGTTTCTGTCTTGCAGGCAGGATGTGATAACCTCATCTCACACTGTTTTGAGGAATAACCTAATCACATACAGTTACATTGTGTCGTAAGTGCACATGACTATGGGGGAGTGGCAGGGGGTTGTCTTAAGGGCATCACTGATTATGTCACATCATGTATAAAAAGGACTGTTCCCTTGTTCAGACAGCTTCTCTTGACATGCTTCACAAGCATTACAAAGAGTGTTAAGTGATCCTCAAACGTTTATACTTGCTTAATAAATTTTAGCTGTTCACAGAAGTTACACACTTGTTGCTTAGAATCTCAAGAAAAAGAGCCTAACATTTGGTGGCAGTGGGGAGATTCCAACATATACAGAGCTTCAGGGTGGACTGAATAAGTGATTGTCTGAATGCTGTTTACGTGAGATGGATGGGCCCACGAGATAAGATTTACCCTGATCTCTCTCCTTAACCTACCACTCAGTCAACCCCTTGTCCCCTAGGACTCTGTAGTGATGGAATCTCTGAGATAATTTACGCACTTGTATGCCGACAAGTTCTTGGGAAGGGAGGTTCAGAGACCCCCGGAATTCAGAGGTTAGAGTCCTCAGAACTATAAGTTCTCAAAGGGAAATAAGACACCCCCTGAAATTCAAAACTTAGAGCCCTCTAATAGTGAGGTTTGAGGCTCCGGAACATAGTACATAAGATAAAAGATAACTACTGTGTCTGTCTCAATCACCCTGTCTTAGACTGGTTGTTAAGAGGCAAAATTCCACCACGCAACGGCCTGGACCCTGAAGTGGGTGTGGAGACTGAAGACACTAGACTAGTATATAGGAGATAAGTAGGAAGTTCAGGCCTTAACAAAAAAGGGGGCAAACTTTGGATAAGTCAGCAATCGGAACTCCTTTGCCAGGATGACTCCCAAAATGAGGAACGGTTCAGACGCCTGTCAAGATGTTTAAATAAAAAATTGGCAAATGAAATTTGGCTGCGAGGAGGAACTTGGAACATCAATAAATGTTTAAAAGCACAGGAGGCAATTTGGAAACGTAATATATGAACTAAATGGAAAACTTTAATATCCACATGAAGAAAGACTGCTGAGGAAATAATGAACACACCTAAACAGGCCAGCTGGGAGAATGACGCACATCAAAGAGGGATTAGAGTACATCATCATGAGGGAAACCCGAAGTCTTGGGAAGTGCTGAAGAGACAGTGTGAGGATAGTGATGAGTAAAGGAAAACAGTAAAAATTGAAAAAGGAAAGACAAAATAAAGAATCAGTGTTGAAACGCCAAGCTGAATTTCCTGACATGTCTGGTCTGCCAATAATGTTTCAAAATAATGGCACCGATGATCAGTTTTGGTCACAATACGGATTTCTGACCACCTCAGAGACATCTTCCAAAATCTCCTCAAAGCCATCCTCCCCCCAAAGCAATTGACCATAATCAAATGTGCTGCCCTCTGTGAACCAGCAGGCACTAAATCAATCACCTGCCTCAAAAACAACAGGCATACCAGACAGTGGCACTGTGCAGCATTTACAGGGGGATGCCCCGACCCAGAAAAACAAATATGGAAGGTACATAGGTGTTAGCACTCTGCACAAAAGGCTTCTGGATCATTCCAATTGGCCAAGTGTGTATACCTGATGCCTTGTCACCAATGCCAATACCACCTGGAATATTTAATTTTCTTCTGTTTTTATCGTCATGTTATGTTTCAGTTCATTGGCGTGAATTTAAATTGCAGCTGTTTAGAAAGCATTCATACGTTGCTATGTTTTGTTAAGTGACTACCCATGTCCATTTTCTATAAGTTTACACAATACTATTAGCTATTAGTACTTGGAAACAAAAAAATTGAAATATTTATGTATTGATTTTATATTCTATGTAAAACATTATTTCTATCAATTACTTCCAACATTTTAGAATTAGAGATCTTTGTGTGTGAGATGACACAAGAACTTAATTAGTATAACGCTTACTGTGATTCCATTTGAATGATTCTCAGCTGGCAGGACTATTTAAAAATTGACTAGTAGATACAGCAGTAAAAAAAAATTAAACTTCAAGAAAAATCCATATGTCAACATCAGGAAAGTGGAAAACTTGAAATGAAACTTTATTCCAATTACGCATAAAGTCAATAGTAACAAAAGTTAAAAGAGAAACTCAGTTCGAAATCAGGAACTGTGAAATACACTTCACAACTTTCACATTAGCCAAGTATTAATTTGTTAAAGAAAAATAATTTTTGAATAATCTGAATGAGGTCCCTGAGAGTTTGATTTTAGAACCGTTGATTGTTGTTCATAAATGACTGAATTGTTTAGGCAGTACAATTTAGAAGTCTATAGATTATATAAAACTTGATAATGACGTAAATAGTGAACAGAGTAACAGACTTGAAGATGACCGAGAATGTTGAAAGAGGCAGATACAATTTAATGTACAAAGTTAAAAAAAATCACACAATACCAAGTTATAGTCCAACAGGTTTAATTAGAATCACTAGTTTTCGGAGCGCTGCTCCTTCATCTCAACCACCTGATGAAGGAGCAGCGCTCTGAAAGCTAGTGCTTCCAATTAAACTTGTTGGACTATAACCTGGTGTTGTGTGATTTTTAACTTTGTACACCCCAGTCCAACACCGGCATCTCCAAATCATGACAATTTAGTGTAGTTAAATGTGTGACTGTCTTCATACCAATAACCACCTTGGCAAGGAGGGAATGAGACAGGAAATGCATAGATACTTTCAGCAACTAACATCATCTCTAGAGTTTCTCCATTCGCAGGTAAAGCACTCCTTCGGACCACCCCTAACCCCTCCACAACCTGATCCAATGAATTCAATCAGTTCCGCAGTCACGAGCAAGTAAAGTGAAGAAGCTAACAATGGTGAAGAGGAGGTCCGTACACTTCTAGTCAGTGGCCTTCCTATTGACATTAAACTACGGGAGCTTTCCCTTCTCTTTCAATCATTTAAGGGATATGAAGGTTCACTGATCAAGCTAACATCAAAACAGCCAGTCGACTTTGTTACACTTGACAGCAGAGCAGGAGGAGAAGCAGTAAAGAATGCTGCGTTGGCCTAGCCTGCAGGTGCAGCTGCTGCACTGCACACCCAGACCCGCTGGTATGCTCCATCTGAAGCATTTCCGCAATGAAAGAAGTCTCGTCAGTTTTGTTAAGTATTTAACTGCCCTTATCCAAGAATTCAGATTTCTCCATGCTGTGGTGTGCAAGGACAGACTGGATTTTGTTTTCAGGTTGAATTTTACTGAAAGAGATTTTGGATAACTGGCTCATTTCCACTCAACTTGGAGAGGGTGAAGTGGTCACTGAGGACTTTGGGTTTAAGAACTTTACTGGTGAACACTTTTTTTCCACGTGGAAGGATCCTGGGGATCCCATCTTCTGCATGGACTAGGAGTTCTAGTTGTTATAATCATTGTATGTTGTGTGTCAATAACTTGCTTAAGCACTGGCTGTCAGATTCTTATGAATAAGCTGGTAGCGCCTTTTAGTTGGTAATCATGGTATGATAAAAGGAGGGGGTGAGATGTTAAAGCGTTAATTTGTATTGCTGATATATAAGATATTGGATGCCACGGGGAGTGTGTTTTTCTGTCTTGCAGGCAGGATGTGATAATCTAATCACACACTGATTTAAGGAATGACATAATCACACAGTTACATCTTGTGTGTGCCTCATGACTATGAGGGAGTGACAAGGGGTTGTCTTGTGGCATTACTGATGGTGATGTAACACCCTGTATAAAAAGGAGAACTGGTCCCTTGTTCAGAGACATTCTCTTGACATGCTTCGCAAGCATCGTGAAGAGTGTTAAGTGATCCTCAAAAGCTTGTACTTGCTTAATAAATTTTGGCTGTTCACAGAAGTTGGAGTATTGCAGTAGCATCAAGAAAAAGAACCTAACATCGTGAGTCAAAAAGTGTGACGCTGGAAAAGCACAGCCGGTCAGGAGGCATCCGAGGAGCAGGAGAATCAATGTTCAATCCCTCATTCCTGATGAAGGACTTATGCTCGAAATGTTGATTCTCCTGCTCCTCGGATGCTGCCTGACTGGCTGTGCTTTTCCAGCACCACACTTTGCGACTCTGATCTCCAATATCTGCAGTCCTCACTTTCTCCTGTTCCTCTCCGACTCAATCTGTTGTGGACTATTTGCTACGATTATTGAACAATGCTAATCAACAATTCTATACCATGCGACTATCAGGTTAATAGAAAGCAAACCTTGGTCTCTTTTTCCAGTAATTACTTTTAACCTGTTTCAATTTTATCTCAATTTTAAAAAGAGCTTCATCTACCCAGTGTACCCTGGAAGCCACAAAGCACTTCAAGCACTTGCAAAGGTCCACACAGAGGAAACGAAAGAAGCAGCGAAGGGAAAGGGATATAAAAATGGGTCAGAGGTTCTCTTGTCGGCTCATTAAGTGGTTCAACATGCTATTGCATGACAGAACAAGAAATTCCAGTTGAAAGCGACACCGCAGCAACTGTGGTGCTACAACTTACTGAAGGCCCAGAACTGAGATCAGGCCATAAGATGTAGGAGCAGAAGTTTGCCATTTGGTTCATTGAGCCATCTCTGCTGAGAAGGTGGCTGATCTGATAATCCTCAACTCCATTCTTATTGTCATATTTCACATCCAAGTTTATTTTTATTCCTTCATTAGGACAGCATCACTAGCTTGTCCAATATTAACTGCACATGCATAACTGCCTTTGAACAGGCAGTGGTAGTGAGCTGCCATCATTTGACTGAAACGTGGGATAAACTATTTGTAATTAATTGCCTACAATGTCTATTCTCTGCTATGTCAGCACATGTTTTTTCAATGATAATTGAAGAGATATTGACAACAAGGTATGACTGCTTTGCACTGGGAAGTTGAGAAGGAACTTAGGGTCTCCCAATCTTCATGAAGAGCTGAAAATGCTTTTCTCTGGATTTTCCAATTTGCCCTTCAATTTTTGTTGCTCATCTGACAGTTTTGGGTCACTAATATGGGAGGTGGTAACTGGTAAGCTGCTTTCATGAATGGGGAAGAGTTAGATCTATTGACAATAATTCTATTCAAAGAAAGTTAAAGGTGGATAAATCCCCAGGACCTGATCAGGTGTACCCGAGAACTCTGTGGGAAGCTAGAGAAGTGATTGCTGAGCCTCTTGCTGAGATATTTGTATCATCGATAGTCACAGGTGAGGTGCCAGAAGACGGGAGGTTGGCAAACGTGGTGTCACTGTTTAAGAAGGGCAATAAAACAAACCAGGGAACTATAGACCGGTGAGCCTGACCTCAGTGGTGGGCAAGTTGTTGGAGGGAATCCTGAGAGACAGGATGTACATGTATTTGGAAAGGCAAGGACTGAGTAGGGATAGTCAACATGGCTTTGTGTGTGGGAAATCATGTCTCACAAACTTGACTGAGTTTTCTGAAGAAGTAACAAAGAAGATTGATGAGGGCAAAGCAGTAGATGTGATCTATATGGACTTCAGTAAGGTGTTCGACAAGGACCCCCATGGGAGACTGATTAGCAAGGTTAGATTTCATAGAATACAGGGAGAACTAGCCATTTGGATACAGAACTGGCTCAAAGGTAGAAGACAGAGGGTGGTGGTGGGTTGTTTTTCAGACTGGAGGCCTGTGACCAGTGGAGTGCCACAAGGATCGGTGCTGGACCCTCTACTTTTTGTCATTTTCATAAATGATTTGGATGCGAGCATAAGAGGTACAGTTAGTGAGTTTGCAGATGACACCAAAATTGGAGGTGTAGTGGACAGCGAAGAGGGTTACCTCAGATTACAACAGGATCTGGACCAGGTGGGCCAATGGGCTGAGAAGTGGCAGATGGAGTTTAATTCAGATAAATGAGAGGTGCTGCATTTTGGGAAAGCAAATCTTAGCAGGACTTATACACTTAATGGTAAGGACCTAGGAGTGTTGCTGAACAAAGAGAGCTTGGAGTACAGGTTCATAGCTCCTTGAAAGTGGAGTCGCAGGTAGATAGGATAGTGAAGAAGGCGTTTGGTACGCTTTCCTTTATTGGTCTGAGTATTGAGTACAGGCGTTGGGTGGTCATGTTGCGGTTGTACAGGACATTGGTTAGGCCACTGTTGGAATATTGCGTGAAATTTTGGTCTCCTTCCTATTGGAAAGAAGTTGTGAAATTTGAAAGGGTTCAGAAAAGATTTATAAGGATGTTGCCAGGGTTGGAGGATTTGAGCTACAGGGAGAGGCTGAACAGGCTGGGGCTGTTTTCCCTGGAGCATCGGAGGCTGAGAGGTGACCTTATACAGGTTTACATAATTATGAGGGGCATGGATAGGATAAATAGACAAAGTCTTTTCCCTGGGGTCGGGGAGTTCAGAACTAAAGGGCATAGGTTTAGGGTGAGAGGGGAAAGATACAAAAGAGACTTAAGGGACAACGTTTTCACGCAGAGGGTGGTAATTGTATGGAATGAGCTGCCAGAGGATATGGTGGAGGCTGGTACAATTGCAACATTTAAGAGGCATTTGGATGGGTATATGAATAGGAAGGGTTTGGAGGGATATGGGCCGGGTGCTGGCAGGTGGGACTAGATTGGGTTGGGATATCTGGTCGGCATGGACGGGTCGGACCGAAGGGTCTGTTTCCATGCTGTACATCTCTATGACTCTAAATTGAATACGAAATGTTTGGATTCACAGATGCAACAGAGCAAGCCAGTCAGCCCTTCTATCCTAATATGCACAACAATCTGAAATAGATTATTATTACAGAATAAACAGCCTGGCATTCAGATCTAATTTCCAATTCCCAAATGTTATAAAGTTCGATGCTTACCAGTCTACAGGATTGTGTGCATGCTGCAAAAGATAGGGAGACTTCTCATGGATCAATCTGTTGGTGTGCCGCTTTGTCTTTGGGCCCAACGAACATCGTGGTCCATCACTGCCACCTGTTGCCATGGTTACAAATGCTGTTTTTCTAAAACTTCTGCTGGGACAGTTCCTGTTGATTCAAAGCAAACAAAATGACACATTCAAGAAACGACTATAAAGTTCATGCTCATGTGAGCACATTTAATTTCTCCATGAGTTAGAAAATTTAGATTCTGATCTGCTTTTTAAAGCTTGATCTCTAAAACAGACTCAGAGTTGTACTCAATTTACACGATTTAACAGAAACCAATATGTCGAAAGTTGAATAGGCATATTTTTACAGTATATAACATTTGCTTTAGATTTCCTGTTTCTGAAATAGTCGTAAGGATATCTAAAGTCTGGAGAAATAAAGTTTTAAGAGGAGCTAAGGTCAGCTAATTTCTGCCAGATGGAAGCATTTTGCAACACAATTTACTACATTAAATCACCCACAGAATGGGTAGAATGAGTCAATGGAGGTGTTACTTTTTTTAAAAAACTTCAAATCTAGTTTTAATGCAGCCCAGGTTTAAAATAGGTGGAACTGGAGACAGGTTGTCTGTTTAAATATTATAACGGGTGCAGGGGCGTGGAATTGACTAGGCCACGGGAAAGCTGAAGGGATGTGAGGACAGCTGTGAGAGAAGATAAGTTACAGTATTGTTTTGTTGGTCAGGTCAAACAGGAGCAGATAATCCCCTCCCTCCCCCCCAACCAAGCAAATGATTTCCCAGGAATCAAAACCATACCCCCATCTCCCCTCCCCACCTTCAAATCCCCACCCATCCAATCTCTTCACATACAAACTGATTTGCTTGTTTCAAATGCACAACTCTAAACAACCCCAACACCACTACCTACGCAACAGGGCGAGTACACCACTACATTTCTCTCTTTTTCTCTCCACTCGCAATAAGTTCAAATGCTGTTGTCCCAAGAATGGTATTTAAGTTGTTCCTTAGTTTATCTGGATGGTAGGAGAAAATCTCACATCCACTATATTGCGAAGATCTTTGATACCCATGAACAGCAAAAGATAAAATACAAGAACAGGATACTGTGTGGGAGGTTAGAATTTGGAAACAAAAAACTGGGAAAGCAATCAAGAAAACAACCACAGTGAGAACAAGTGCTTGAGGGTGACCCCTTCATATCAACTATTCTCTGCTCGCCACATACAATAACTGATTTCTGTGTGATCAGCACTCTGCTTTTGTCTCAATATTTCAGCACCTGCAGTATTTTGCTTTATCTTTCACTTATTTAGTCAAATTCATAAAGAGGAAAGATGGGAGCATTTGCTGAACTAAGACATAGGAGGATATTTAGAGTAAGAAAATCTTGTTTAGGGTAAGAAAATCAACCAAATTATGTCGACAGTGTAACAGAATATTCAGTTAACTTAAAGAAGGAACAAACTTGCATTCTAGAGGGGAAAACCAGTAAAATAAAAACAGTAATACTTAGAAATGACCATACTGTACTGATCATGCTGGAACTCTGTTTTGAGGTACACAAGACAAGTTGCACCAGTATGACTCAAGCTTTACTATTTTCGTTCTACTAGGCAATACCTTTGTGAATGCAGGACATCTTAAACTATGTTCCAGACTCTCTAGTGCTTAAGGAATGTTATCACTGCTTTAGCAAGGTGAGCACACCACTGTGATAATGACCAGACTATCTGGTTACGAGACTTTGCTTCACAGTGTCATGGGATCTTTTATATCTTCCTAAGAGGGCAGATAGGAACCTTGTTCTCATCCAAATACAATACCTCTGAAGATGCAACATCCCTCCCAAGTGTATTGAGTGTGTCGGCCTGAAATTCATGCTCAAGTCTCCTGACCTACAAAGCAATACTGTAACTTGGCCTCTCTCACAGCTGTCCTCAAATCTCTTCAGCTACTGGCTTTCCTGTGGCCTAGTCCATTTCCCCCACCCTCCGTTATAATATTTAAACAGACAACCGGTCTCCAGTCCCACCCATTTTAAACCTAAACGTGGGCTGCATTCGAACTGGATTTGAGGGTTTTTTTACAAAAGTAACACCTCATCTGACTCATTCCATCCTTTCCGAGGGTGATTTAATTGTCACGTAGAAACCAAAGTACTACCGACTGAGACAACAGCACTGTCATGGTTCAAACAATAAAAACCTATTTTTATAGCACCTTTCATGTAACGAAACATTCCAAGGTGCTTCGTAGGAAGTATTACAAACAACATTCAACACCAAGAGACATCAGGAGATATTTGGCTAATCCCTTAGCCAAACAGAGGATAAAGGAGAGTCAATGAGAAAACAGAGATGGAGGGGCTTTGAGAATGAATTCTCGAGCTCAGTTCTTAACAGCTCAAGACACAGCCATAAAAAAAATGGAGCCATTAAAGTTACGCCGATGAAAAGACTAGAATTAAATAATATTTCATAATGCTGAAATCTACACTAGATTATTAATATCCAAGGAAGCACATCTATCAAAGGGACAGGCAGATGAGCAGAGGGGATTGGGCTGCCTTGTTAGTAAGAAATGAAAGTAAATTAATAGTAAGAAGTGATAAAGGTGTAGAATGTGTGTGGATAAAATTGAGGAACCGCAAAGGGGAAAAAAAACCCTGATGGAAGTTGTGTACAGGCCTCCTAACAGTAGCCAGCATGTGGGGAAGAAAATAAATCGGAGATAGAAAAGCCAGGGAGGAAAGGCACTATTACAATAATCATAGGGAGCTTCAGTGTGCAGGTGGACTGGGAAAATCTGGTTAGTCGAGGATCTCAAAGAAAAGAAATTTGTGAAATGTCTATGAAATGTTTTTTGTTGGAGCAGCTTGTGGTAGAACCCACTGAGGAAGAGACTAATTCTGAATTTGGTAACGTGCAATGAGGCAGATTTGATTAGGAAGCGTATGGCAAAGGAACCCCTTGGAGGCAGCGACCATAAAACGACTGAATTCACTCTGCAGTCTGAAAAGGAGAAACTGGAATCAGATGTAACTGGATTACAATTGAGTCCAAGTAACCTCAAAGATATGAGGGAGGAACTGGCCAGAGTTGATTGAAAGGAGCGCCCAGCAGAAAAGACAGCAGAGTAGCAATGGCAGGAGCTTCTGGGGATAATTTAGGAGGCATAGCAAAAATTCATCCCAAGGAAGAATGAACATACTAAGGGGAGGTTGAGGCAACCATTGCTACAAGGGAAGTCAGGGACAGCAATAACAGCTAAGATAAAGCACACAATTTAGTGAAAGTTAGTAGGAAACCAGATGAATGGGAAATCTTTAAAAACCTTCAAAGGATAACTGAAAAAGTTATAGTGGGGTGAGAAGATGAAATGTGAAGATAAGCTAGCTGGTAATATAAAACAAGATTCCAAGACTTTTTTGGAGATATATAAAAGAGACGAGAAAAGCCATTGAAGTGCTGGAAAATGAGGCTGGAACGTAGAAATGTTGGAGAAACTGAATAGGTACTTTACATCAGTTTTCACAGTGGAAGACACCAGCAGCATAACAGAGCTTCAAGAGAGTCGGGGGCACAGCTGAGCGCAGTGGCCATCATTGAGAAGGTACTGGTGAAGCTGGAAGGTCTGAAGATGGATCTATCACTCCGTCCAGATGGACTCCACCCTAGCGTTCTGAAGGAGATAGCTGAGGGGATTGTGGAGACCTTGGTGGTGATCTCTCAGGAATCACTGCAGTCAGGGAGGGTTCCAGACAACTGAAAAATAGCTAATGTAACACCCCTGTTTAAGAAGGGAGGGAGGCAGAAGACAGGAAATTATAGGCTGGTTAGCCTGACCTCAGTCATTGGTAAGATTTGAGTCCATTATTAAGGATGAGATTGCAAAGTACTTGCAAGTGCATGGTAAAATACGGCTGAGTCAGCACAGCTTTGTCAAGGGGAGGTCATGCTTGACAAATGTTAGAATTCTTTGAGCTGGTAACAAGCAAGTTAGACAAAGGAGAGCCAGTGGACATGATCTTTTTGTATTTCCAGAAGGCCTTAGACAAGGTACCACACAGGATGCAGTAAAATAAGACAAGAACCCATAATGCTGGGGTAAGGTACTGGCATGGGTAGAGGATTGGGTGACTGGCAGAAGGCAAAGAGGGGGACTAAAGGGGTCTTTTTCAGTGTAACAGGTAGTGACTAGGGGAGTACCATAGGGATCCATGTTGGGACCACAACTATTCAAGTTACACATTAACGATCTGGACAAAAGAACCAAGGGAATTGTTGCTAAGTATGCAGATAACACAAAGATAAGTGAGGGACAGCTACTGTTGAGAAAGCGGAGATACTGCAGGAGAATGGGCAAAGAAGGGACAGATAGAATACAATGCGGGCAAGTGTGAGGTTTTGGACTTTAGTAGTAAAATTGAGGTGTAAACTGTTTCTGAATGGGAAAAGACTTCAGAAATCTGAAGTACAAAGGAACTTGGGAGTCATTGAATCATAGAAAAGCACAGAAACAGACCCTTCAGTTCAACTCATCCATGCTGACCAGATATCCCAACCTAATGTGGTTGCATTTTCCAGCACTTGGCCCTTATCCCTCTAAACCCTTCCTATTCATAAGCCCATCCAGATGCCTTTTAAATGCTGCAATTGTACCAATCTGCACCATTTCCTCTGGCAGCTCATTCCACACACACACACACACCGCTCTGCATGAAAAAGTTGCCCCGTAGGTCCCTTTTATATCTTTCCCCTCTCACCCTAAACCTATGCCCTCTCGTTCTGGACTACCCCACCCCAGGGAAAAGACTTTGTCCATTTATCCTAACCATGCCCTTCATGATTTTATCAACCTCTTTAAGTCACTCCTCAGCCTCTGTAACTCCAGGGAAAACAGCCTCAGCCTATTCAACCTCTCCCTATAGCTCAAATCCTCCAACCCTGGCAACATCCTTGCACATCTTTTCTGAACCCTTTCAAAATTTCACAACATCCTTCCAATAGAATGATAGAGTGGGAGATATGCTAAGATTACAAATTATGGTTGAAAACAATTCTGCTGCTACTGATGGCCCAAAGAACCCTATGATTTCTCTGTTTTGAGTTGTTGCATCTGTTCTGATTCTATCCCTTCTAAGGAAGGTGGTAGTACCCTACTGCATGATGCATGGCACCCTCAATGAGAAGATGGGATTCTGGTTCAATAAACACTGTATGATAGTGATTTCTACCATTACTGTGGAGATACATCTACAACAGGTCAATTAGAGATTGAAAAACCAAGTAGGTTATTCCCTCTTGTTGGTTTTGTTACCATTAGCCACTGACCGTGTCTGGCACAAAAGGTAGCACAGTGGCTCAGTTGTTAGCACTGCCGCCTCACAGTGCCAAGACCCAGGTTCAATTCCAGCCTTGGTGGCTGAATGTATACAGTTTACACATTCTCCCCATATCTGCATGGGTTAACCCCAGGTGCTCCAGTTTCCTCTCATAATCCAAAATTGTACAGGTTAAGTGGATTGGCTATGCTAAATTGCCCTGTCGTGTTTAGGGATGTGCAAGTTAGGTGGCCACGATGTGGAGGTTCCGGTGCTGGTCAAAAACCACACAACACCAGGTTACAGTCCATCAGGTTTATTTGGAAGTACTAGATTATCATGCAGGTTCAGTTGGCCTTTAGGAAGATAAATGCATGTTAACATTAATTCCAAGAGAGCTAGGATACAAGAGCAGAGAAATATTGTGAGAGTGTAAAAGGCTCTAGTTAAACTGCATTTGGAATATTGTGTGCAGTTTTGGGCCCTGTATGTAGATTAGATTAGATTCCCTACAGTGTGGAAACAGGCCCTTCGGCCCAACAAGTCCACACCAACTCTCTGAACAGCAACCCACCCAGACCCATTCCCCTCTGACAAATGCCCCTAACACTACGGACAATTTAGCATGGCCAATTCACCTAACCTGCACATCTTTGGACTGTGGAAGAAAACAGGAGCACCCGGAGGAAACCCACACAGACACGTGGAGAATGTGCAAACTCCACACAGACAGTTGCACAAGGCGGAAATTGAACCTGGGTCCCTGGCTCTGTGGGGCAACAGTGCTAACCACTGAGCCACCGGGCCACCCCAGAAGAAAAGATGGATTGTTGATGGTGAGGGTCCAGAGGAGGTTTACAAGAATGATCCCAGAGGTGAAGGGCTTGTCTTATGAGGAACAGTTGAGGACTCTGGTTCTGTACTCGATGAGGTTAAAGAGGATGGGGGAGGAAAGTCGCACTGAATTTATACAGAATATAGAAAAGCCTGGATAGAGTGGACGTGGAGAAGGTATTTCCACTAGTAGGAGAGACTAGGACGTGAGGATGCAGCTTCAGAATGAAGAGCCAACTCTTTAGAACTGAGATAAAAAGCAATTTATTCAACCAAAGAGTGGTAAAAATGTGCAACTATTTGCCACTGAGGGCTGTCAAGGCCAACTCATTGCATGTACTTAAGACATATGGATAGGGTCTTGATTGTTAGGGAGACCAAAGGTTACAGGGAGAAGGTAGGAGAATGGGGTTGAGAAACATACCTGCCATGAATGAATGGCAGAACAGACTTGATGGGTCAAAGGGCCTAATTCTCCTTCTATATTTTATAGTCTTATTACAGGCGGGGAGGGGGTGAGGCTACGGAGAGATTGAAATTAAAAATAAATTGTTGAATTAAGTGAATTAGAAGGTAACTTGTGTTCTATATATTCTCCTCACTATAAAGTAAATTACTTCAATCAATTTAGAAGACGTCATAATGGCTATTTGTTTGAACTTGTTCACAAATATTTAAATTAACAAGTATCTGATCCAGGTCATAAGGGTTTTTTTTGTTACAACCTAAGACATGTCAACTTCTATTCAACCAGATCAAAATAATATAAACAATCAAGTTACTAGAAATTTCTATATTTTACTGAAAGTGGCACTTGTATTCCGAGTAACATTCAAAGTAATTGATCATCTGTAAACAACTGTGATTACAAGGGAGACAACCTTTTGCTGCAAAATATCTTCCAAGCACGATGAATGATGATACATGGACAGCATATGCATTTGCAGGTTCTTGACAAGAAGTTCATTGTCTATGCACATAGATGTTTCTTCAATTCAATCTAGGTGGACATTGTTGGTAAATCCGAAATTTGTAACTCTCCCTAACAAAAACAGTATTCGCTAGAAAAACTCAACAGATCTGGCAGCATCTATGGAGAGAAATCAGAGTTAACTATTCAGGTCCACTGACCCTTCTCAGAATTGATTTTCACTCAGAAAAGGTTGATATATTCAAAGATGTGCAGGTCAGGTGAATCAGCCATGCTAAATTGTCCATAGTGTTAGGTGCATTAGTCGGAGGGAAATGGGTCTGGGTGGGTTACTCTTCGGAGGGTCGGTGTGGACTGGTTGGCCCGAAGGGCCTGTTTCCACACAGTAGGGAATCTAATCTAATCATCATATATGCTGAAGATATCGGGGTTGGAGGCGGGTGGTGGTGGTTGTGGTAGCGGTAGAGATAAACGAGAGGTGGAGACGGAGCCCAGAGGAAGAGAAAAAACACAATGAAAGAACATTTGTGCCATTTTTATTATCTACATGCCATTTTGACTAGTGAAATGCACAATGTATTGTTTTGTACTGAACACAATTTACTCATTTTAATCAAACAAAACTGCCTGTTTGCAGTGGAATGCATTTAAACCAGTTTCGAAGGATGCAGTATTGCATGGTAGCAGATGATACTTCTCCTGAAATAGTGCACTGAGTATGGAGTCACTATTATGATCCCTGAATCTCATCATAATTTTGCTGGATATGCAACAAAAGAAAAAGCCTTTCAGCCCCTTGAACCCTCACTTGGCTAATCGAAGTTTGAACTCTATCTGCCTTGGTTCTGTAAACTGTAATACCTCGCCTTATCTCTTGTGTAGTATTTTATCTCTTAACTGTCCTCTGAATTGGCCCAGCAGCCTTTTCAACTCAAGGCCAATTTGGGACAGACAGCAAACACTGGTCTTGCCAGTAATGTCCATGAAGAATTTAAAAAATCACAAAGGGAAAATGTACAGGTTGGTCAGGAAAATCAGGATGGCTTTTACAAATAGTCAAGCACTATAGGTCAAATGTCCCCCCTTCTGTACTGGAACATTTTTCAAACTTGTAGCTTTATAAACAAAATGAAAACATTAGGAGATCTAATCAGCAAAAACAGAACTTTTTTTTTCCACAAATCTTAGGTTTTCCAGACTGCAAGAATCTTATATGTTCTCAGGAAAGGTCACAATCACCTCAAAACATTAACTCGGATTCTCTCTACCTGCTCCATTCTCATCAGGAAAATATTACAGTAGGGGTCAGTGAGTGAGGCAGGAGCTACAGGCCATAGGTTGAGGCCACACTGACCTCCCTGAAAACAGCACTCAACCTCTCAAGTTTTGCTCAGGAGAGAAAAACCTATTCAGACCCTTGAAGAGCTAGTGCTTTCAAAGGAAATCCCCAGATGTGAAAAAATTATCATCACCCACAGGACAGAATCTAGCCAAGCTTTTACAAGTATTAAATGGTATAACCATCATCACGTTCTTCACCATTAACAGTCTTAGGTTACCAGTGACCAGAAATGCTGTGGTTACAAGATCATGCCAGAACACAAGTATTATGCCACAGATGATTCATCCCCTGACTTCTCAAAGCCTCTCAAATATCTACAAGGTTGAATTTAGGAGCTTAACATAATAAAGTACTCTCCATTTTCCTACATGAGTGTAGATGCAACTAGGTTTGTGAAACCCCAACTAATGACCAAGTAACCTCTAGGTTAGCACTCTATCCACCATCTTAAAAATCACACCTTCCAAAACCCTGTGCAGTGGCAGCAGTGCATATCATCCCCATAATCACCCCAACCCACAAGATGCACTGCAGCAACTCACCATGCATCCTCCGACAGCACCTTCTAAACCCTCAACCTCCACTACCTGGAATGACAAGGCTGAATGCACATAGGAATTTCTAAGTTTACCTCCAGTCCTGACAGTATCCAGACTTAGAAATATGCTGACGTTCCTCCAATGTTGATTAATCAAAATCCTAAAACTCCCTCCTCAACAGCAGTGTGAGGACACCTATGATTTGTCATGGTTTATGATGTCAGCTCACCGCTGACTTCTCTGCAGCAATTAGTGATGGGCAATAAATGCTAATGTTGGCCTTATCACTAACACTTATATTTTGTGAATTAATACACTTTGAAATGTTTATCCCGCAGAGTTGCTTGGCATTTCTAGGAACATTGGACTTGGGATCAGAAGTAGGCCCTTCGGGTCTGCTTTGCCTTTCAATAAAAAAAGTTTTGCTTCATCTCTGACCTCTTATTCTTAAACGCTATCACCTTGTTCTAGTCTCTTCGACATGAGGAAACATCTATCCCAATATCCACCCCAAGTCCCCTTCAGATGTTCTATGAAGAGCACATCTTATTTTGCTAAATTTCTACACTAATCTTCTGATGCATGTGCGGTCTTTGTCCTTCTAGGTGATCAACAGAAGTGGAAATGCATCAAGTTTTTTCTTCCCAGGAAAGTTATGTTTAACAGGGTTTAGATTGATGAAATGATAGAAATGTATAGAGCCAACTAGGGAGTAGACAATTCCAGAATCAAACAACAAGGAGGATAAACCAACTCAAGATCAAGTCATCTTTTAAAGTTGGTCTTCTAAACCAAATCTGTACACATTATTTCAGATTTGGTCTCACCAAAGCCCTGTACAACTGTAGGAAGACATCTTTACTTGTGAAAAACTTCACTTTCCATTCAATCGCAACAATCCATTTGTCTTCCTAATCTTCCGAATAGTATCTGCAAACTAACATTTTGTGACTCATAGTTCAGGAAATCCAGATCACTCTGTACCACAGTCTCTGTCTATTCAAATAGTACACACCTTTTCATCCTAAAGTTCATCTTTCCCAAATTATACTCCATCTGCCAAATGTATGCCCATTCATTTAACCTATCTATATCCCTTTATAGACTTTCTGTATCCTCTTAAATTCCACTTGTCTTGGTTTCAGCAGTAAGCTTCGCTGCCATACATTCAGACGTTTAAAGTCACTTCATCCAAAACATTAATATAAATTATAAATTGATGAGATTCCAAGACTACTGTTATGTACCCAAATAGTTACAACTTGACAGCCTGAAAAGGACCCATTTATTTCTAATCTTCACTTACTGTTAAATAAAAAGTCCATTATTCATGCAAACACATTACTATCTACACCATGTGCTGTTATTTCATGCAGCAACCGTTTATATGGCACCTTATCAAATGTTTTTTGCTAACTCAAGTATCCATCTACAGGTGGGGGCTCCTGTGTTGCAGTGGTATAATGCCTAATTTAAACCAAGAAACCACAGTTCAAGTTCCACATCTGTGACCAGGATGATTAGAAAATATCTACATGTACAGGCTCCTTTTCGCCCCCGCCTTACTTGTTACAGCCTCAAAAAAAACTCAATAGATGGGTTACTCAATTGCCATTTCACAAAGTTATGGTGACTCTGCCTGACCATGTTGTGATTTTCTAAGTATCATGCCATAATTTCCAGAATACTGAATTCGTTTTCCTAAGACCAATGTTAGGCTATTGGCTTATAATTCCGCATTCCCTCTTTATTTTAATAAAAGCTTTACATTAATTACTTTTCAATCCACTGGAAGCCTCCTAGAATATCTGAAATAATTTTGGAAGATTATAACCAATGTTTTCACTAGTTCAGTAGCTACTTCTTTTAAGATCCTAAAGTGTAGGCCATCTGGCCCTAGAGACTAGTGGGATCTAATCATTTTCCCTGTTGCAGATGGCTGTTTTCAGTCCCTCCCTCTTATTCAAGTGATTTTCAAGTGTGTTTGGGCTGTTTTCTAAGGTCTCTGTAATGAACTGTTTAACTTTTAACTTTCTTCTTTCTTTCCATTTGGTTCTTACAATTCTGAAAGACACTTGTATCTAAGACTATGCCTTGTGTGGCGACATTATACACTTTTCACTGTACTCCTGCATCTTTTGTACTTCAGTGCATATGACAGTAAAATCAAATCAAGGCAAACACAACATACCTGTTCAACATGTCTGCCAATTGCAATTCTCCAGTCTAGAGGACCATCACTAATTTTAGGTACACCTTTCAAATTCTTGTAGCAACTACCAGTTTTTGTATTATTGGCTAATCAAATTCATACTCTATTTACTCCTCAGTTTTTTTGCCATTCATTTCTGTTTTTCTGCAATCTGACTGATCTTCTGACATAGCAATAATCTTTGCAGATTTGTGTAGTTTTTTCAATTATACATTATTTTAACTTCCTTATTTAGACAAAGACAATGAGGGCAAGTGGTGGACGTTGTCCATATGGATTCCAACAAGGATCTGCATACAAGACTGGTTAACAAGGTTAGATCTCATGGAATACAGGGAGAACTAACTAATTGTATACAAACCTGGTAAGAATGTAGGAGACAGTGGATGGTGATGGAGGGTTAATTTTTGGACTGGAGGCCTGTGATCAATGGTGTGCCACAGGAATCAGCGCTGGGTCCACATTTTGTCATTCATACAAGTGATTTGGTTGTGAATATAGGAGGTATGGTAGTAAATTTACAGATGACACCAAAATTGGTGATGTTGCAGACAGCAAAGAAGGTTATCTCAGAATACATAGAGACCTTGATCTGATGGGCCGCTGGACCAAGGAGTGGCACATGGTGTTTAATCTAGATGAATGTGAAGTGCTACATTTTGGGAGTGCAAATCAGGGCAGGATTTATACAATTAATCTTAAGGTACTGGATGTGCTGCCGAACAAAGGGACCTTGGAGTGCAGATTCATAGTTCTTTAAAAGTGGAGTTGCAGGGAGACGGGTGTAATGGAGGAGGCGCTTGTTCTGCTTGCCTTTATTGATCAATGCATTGAGTATAGGTGTAGGGAGGTCATGTTACAGCTGTACAGGACATTGGTTAGGCTACTTTTGATATATTGTGTTCAACCCTAGTCTCCTTGCTATGGGAAAGATGTTATTAAACTTGGAACAGTTCAGAAAAGATTTATAAGGATGTTGCCAGGGTTGGAGGGTTTGAGCTGGAGAGGGTAGATTGGCTGGGGCTATTTTCTCTGGAGCATTGGACGCTAAGGGGTGGCCTTATAGAAGTTGATAAAATCATGCGGAGCAGGGATAGGATGAATAGTCAAAGTCTTTCCCCCAGGGTAGCGGAGTCCAAAACTAGGCGGCATAGGTTGAAGGCGAGAGGGAAATGATTAAAAAGGGACCTAAGGGGTGATAACTTTTTCACATAGAGGATAGCGCATGTATGGAATGAGCTGCCAGAAGAAGTGGTGGAGGCTGGTACAATTACAACATTTAAATGGCATCTGGATGTGGTCATGAGAGTTGAGAGAAATATGGGACCTGATTATTTTAGGATATCTGATCAGCATGGACAAGTTGTACCAAAGGATCTGTTTCCACACTGTGTATCTCTGTGGCTCTATGATGCATCTTCTCGTTTCAAATAAATTAAAACAAAGCAAACAGAGTCTGAATACTGCACTCTATCTCAAGGTTTTGAACAGTTCAACCTCTTCCACTTGCAGTAATGCAATTTCTATTACATGTCCTGTAAGGGAAAAAAAATCTGCCAAGCACAGATTGTGGTTTGGAAAATCTCAGACATGATAACCTGCCATAAATACTTTAATCGCTAGGTATTCAGTGACAGGCCCATAAACAGTGCCAAATTCGATCCGAATAAATCACCTGTCGATTATAGTATTTTAAGTGCCTTAACTTATATTATTTTTTTCATTAGCGTTAGGAAACAACACCCCAAATAGGCTTAATCCGAGAAGGGTTCCATTTTTGAATGAGGCACAAGCAAAAAAAAACATTCACTAACTTTTGAAACAGAAACTGAAAAAAAGTTCTAACGTTAGAAGTCGCCAATTAATTCCAAATCATGGGACTCGTACCTTAAGAAGAATTAGCTTTAAAACGGGCAACTTAGAGTAAAACAAGCGATCAAATACCTGCTGAGCCCCTCTGCTCCAGAGCAAATGCTGCATCAAACCCACCTGTCAAGGTGAGTGTGAGTAAACAGTGGGGGGCGTGACCTAGGAGCAAGGCTCGTCGGGAGTTGTAGTCCGCTCTGCTGGTCTCCTTGGCAATGACGACCGAGAACGGAACCTGTGGAGACTACAATTCCCGGCATTCCGCGCAACAGCACTGCGGGTCGAAAAACCGAGCTCAACTGCAAAGCCTTTCGCCCACTCTTCAAAAATTTACCACGACGCCTGAGGGGACACTGACTCTCCTCTGGCGCTCACTTTACCTGTTCGATGTAGCCGCTCTCGCCAAGCCGTTTCCCGCACTAACCCAGGCCGAAGTCGCTTCCACCGCCCGGCCGAGGCACAGAGATAGACGCCTCCCGCTACCCAGGTACTGCAGCATCACCCGAATTCGCATCGTGGCGCCTGCCGCCGCGCCCCTAGCGGCTGGAGGATCATTTTCACCACGACAGCCTCAGCCATCACATGCCCCATGTTCACCATTCTGTTGGGCAGTGAGGGTCATTCAGTTACAGAAATTGCTGGAAAAACTGAGTAGGTCTGGCAGCACGTGTGGACCCCAAATGCTTTCTCTTCACAAATGCTGCCAGACCTTTTGAATTTTCCAGCAAATTCTGTTTTGGTTTTTGATTTTCAGCATCTGAGTTCTTTGGTATTTCAGTTTGCGGCCATTCATTTGCTTACTGGATTTATTAGTAACTATCTTACTTTGTGGGGAAGGGCATCATTAGAAACCACCTATTGTATAAGGCACAAAAACAGAAATTGCTGGAAAATCTCAGCAGGTCTGGCAGCATCTGTGAAGAGAAATCAGAGTTGCCATTTCTGAAGAAGGATCACTGGACCGAAACCTGACTTCTCCCCACGGTTGCTGCCAGACCTGCTGAGATTTTTCAGCAATCTCTGACTTTGTTTCAGGTTTCCAGCATCTGCAGTTCTTTCAGTTTTTTGTTGTTTAGGGCAGTTGGCTTCTGGTAGAGTGAACAGACATCTGGAAATAGCTATACAGATTAGGTTGGCTCCTCAATCTTGCTGGAGAAAGTGAGGACTGCAGATGCTGGAGATCAGAGCTGAAAATGTGTTGCTGGAAAAGCGCAGCAGGTCAGGCATCATCCAAGGAACAGGAGAATCGACGTTTCGGGCATAAGGCCTTCTTCAGGAAGAAGGATTCCTGAAGAAGGGCTTATGCCCGAAACGTCGATTCTCCTGTTCCTTGGATGCTGCCTGACCTGCTGCGCTTTTCCAGCAACACATTTTCAGCTCCTCAATCTTGCTCCACCATTCAATAAAATCATGGCTGCTCAGTTAGTGTTTGGAATTCCACATTCCCCTCGGTGACACAGCTGCTTGGTGGCACATTGACTTCAGTTCCAGAAGCTGCTTCCACAAACTGACCAACAGAGGTCCCTGCAGTGGCAGGAAGAATTGTAGGGATTGCATGCAGCTGATTCCCCTTCCTTTGCCTAACAAGAATCTATCTAGAAGCAAAGTACTGCAGTTATGCTGGAAATCTGAAACAAAAACAAAAAAGAGTGAGGAAGCTCAGAAAGACCGGCACCAATCAGAGATAGAAACACAGAGTTATGTTGGACTCAAAATATGAACTTTGTTCACACTGTTTAATTTAGTAGTTTAGTAGTATTGTTTAATTTAAATAAATGTGAGGTGTTGCATTTTGATAAGGCCGATCAGGGCAGGACTTATACACTTAATGGTTAGGGTCCTAAAGAATGTTGCCAAACAAAGATACCACAGGGTGCAGGTTCATTGTAGCATGAATGTGGACTCACAGGTAGACAGGACAGTGAAGAAGGTCTTTGGTTTGCTTGCCTTTATCAGTCAGGCCATGGAGTATAGGAATTGGGATGTCATGTTGCTGCTGTACAAGACATTAGTTAGGCCATTTTTGGAATACTGTGTTCAATTTTGGTTTCCTTGCTATAGGAAAGATGTTATTGAACTTGTAAGGATGCAGAAAAGATTTACAAGAATATTGCTGAGTTAGGAGGGTTTGAGCTATAGGGAGAGACTGAATAGGCCAGGGCTATTTTCTTTGAAGCGTTGGAGGTTGAGGTGTGACCTTATAGAGGTTTATAAAATCATGAGGGGCATGGACAGGGCATAGCCAAGGTCTTTTTCCCAGGGTAGGAAAGTCCAGAACTAAAGGGCACAGGTTTAAGGCAAAAGAGCAAGATTTAAAGGGACCTAAGGGGCAACTTTTTTTCACACAGACGTTGGTGCATGTATAGAACAAAATGTCAGAAGTGGTGGAGGCTGGTACAATTTCAACATTTAAAAGGCATCTGGATGGATACATGAATAGGAAGGGTTTAGAGGGATATGGGCCAAATGCTGGCAAATAGGACTAGATTAATTTAGGATATCTGGTGGCATGGACAAGTTGGACCGAAAGGTCCGTTTCCGTGCTGTATAACTCTATGGCTCTATTTGTTCATTTCATCTGCTATTTCCTTATTGTCTATTATCTCAGTCTCTAGAGGATGAACAATCACATTACTTACTCTTTTTAAATACCCGCACAAATTCTCATCAGCCATGTTTTACATGCCAAAGTACTGTTCTCTCATACACTCACTCCTTGTCATATTCGCTTATTCAAGATCAGTCCCAGATCTGATTCCTTTTACCTCTAATTGACAGGTCCTGATGGATTGCATGATCCTTTGTGGTAGATAGGGGATTTGTATTATAATGTTTTCTGTGAAAAGATTGTATTTTTGTAATACAATCTTTTCAAGAGTACAAGTCTCTGCAAACAAAAGGAATTTGTTCAAGCCTTGTACCTTTTTTGAATTATGTGGAAGCTTGGCAAGCCTGTGGTTCTCTGCTGCTTTCTCCACTGCATTGCCTTAGTCAAAAAAAATAGTAAATATGCTGATCAATCAACACCCTTTTTTCTGGTAGTGTGAATTGTGATTATTTGAAAATTGATGTTCCTGTGTTTATCCTGACAAATACAAGATAAAACGGTGCAGTGACTGACTTCAGCATTCTTTGGTCATGAAGCCATTACAACACAAGAGGATCCCATTTGGCACATCAAATTTATGCTGGAAGTTTACTGGGCATTCATAGCATGGAACAGCAATGATGTCAGCAGTGTTCCACATTAACCACATTTGAGCTATAGGGAGAGGTTGAATAATCTGGGGCTATTTTCCCTGGAGTGTTGGAGGCTGAGGGGTGACCTTATACAGGTTTATAAAATCATGAGAGGCATGGATAGGGTAAATAGCTAAGGAATTTTCCCCAGGGTAGGGGAATCCAGAACTAGAGGGAATAGCTTTAAGGTGAGAGGGCAAAGATTTAAAAGAGATCTAAGGAGCAACTTTTTCACGTAGAGGGTGGTACATATATGGAATGAACTGCCAGAGGAAGTGGTGGAGGCTAGTACAATTACAACATTTAGAGAGCATCTGGATGGGTACATGAATAGGAAGGGTTTGGAGGGACATGAACCATAAGTTGGCAAATAGAATGAGATTAATGTCGGATATTTGGTCAACATGGATAAGTTGGACCGAAGGGTCTGTTTCCATGCTGTACAGCTCTATGATTCTATGATATTAAAATATTTTCACTAAGAATACTTGATGGTTAATTCCTACAAGTCGGATATGGACAGGAAAGTGCTCCAATCTACAGGCACCCTCTAGGTTAGTACTATCTATCACTTGTTAGGAAATAATGTTTCGAAGGACATTGAGCAGCTATGCAGAGCCTGGACTCAAGAATTGGGGATGGAAATCTCATCAGAGATGTGGAAGAATATCTGGGAAAATGTTAGCAAGATCTCGATTTGCAATAGGATCCAGGCTATTCAACTGAAGGTAATCACAGGGCTCAACCTGGCACAAGGACGGCTGCGTAATTCAAGACAGGAGTGTCTCTAATGTGCCCCAAGTGTAAAATAGATGTTGGCACTCTTACTCATTGCTTGTGGTCATGCCACAAGCTTCGCAGATATTAGGATGCCATAGCGAGTGTTTTGGAAGAGGTTTTGGGAACTGAGGTTAAATTGGATCTGGTGTTCCTCCTTTTGGGTCTTCCAAATCCTCCCTCTTTGGATGTGAATGGGAAGAAATTGTTTAATATTCTTTCATTCTGTGCAAGGAAGAACATTCTAATGAGCTGGGTGTTGGGAGAATCCCCCAGGGTGTTCGAGCTGGTGTAGGTTAGTGATGGAACACATCCCCCTGGACTTCTTCACGTGTAGGGTGCATCAGAAAACGGAATTGTTTTCCAGAACAAGGCAGCCCTTTTTGAATTATATTGATGCAGCCTTGTCAGCTACACTTACCAGAGCCTGTATGTAGCTGTGAGGGTTGTGTCTGGCAGTCCGGGGGTCCTGACAGGGAGGAAGAATCCTGAACAAATATAGGTCTGCTTACGATTGCTCCCAGTGGTGGGGAGCGTCGGTGAGATTGCGCTGAGTGTAGTAAACTAATTGAATATAATTTAAGTTACCTTGTATAACTTGGTTTAATTTAATTTTGTTTGTTTATTTATGTTTCTTCTTCATTTTCCTTCATTATTTATTGAACTGTAGTTTTTGTAGAGGTTTTTTGCTTTTTTTCCGTGTTTCGGTAATTTGTGGAGTAAAGTAGTACTTTGTTTCCTATTATTGTTATTATGTTATGAAGTTGTTACACTATTTTGTACTGGTTTGTAATTTTGTAAAA
This sequence comes from Chiloscyllium plagiosum, assembly GCF_037043375.1. Lineage (NCBI taxonomy): Eukaryota > Metazoa > Chordata > Chondrichthyes > Orectolobiformes > Hemiscylliidae > Chiloscyllium > Chiloscyllium plagiosum. The sequence goes on along the minus strand of NW_028270163.1, from coordinate 7,721,033 downwards.
ACCTTAATTTTTTGCTATGCTAAATTGCCCATAGTGTCCAGGGATGTAAACGCTAGGTGTATTACCCATCAGAGATGCAGGGTTACAGGCATAGGATCTGGGTGGGATGTTCTGGCCTGCTTCCACACTGAAGGATTCTATGATTGAATGATGCTATATGCAGCTTCATGTACAATGATTACAGGGCTTGAGGAGGATATTTGGCCCATCTTATCTGTGTCAAACTCCTTGTAAGAGGAATTCACCTGCCCCACTCCACACTGTCAATATCCTTAAGCTGTGGCCAGTGATAGTTCACCCTCAACACTTCACATAAAACAAACAGCCCAGTCAGTTTTAACAAGGTTGTTTGATGGGTAAAAATTTGTCAGGACACCAATCAGAATTCTCCTGCTCTTTTTCAAAGCGATGCCATGGAATATTTTACATCCACCAAGGTGGACCAATAGGGTCTTGACTTTACTTCTCATCAGAAAGACACTTTGTCTGCCGATGTGACTTTTAACCATAGTGGAGACAAAACTGAGGGTAAAATCCACACAACATTGTCCTTCATTTTATTAAGAGGTTTATTGCATTGTGGCAAATTTGTGATGCAGGTATTGCAGTAACCAAATACCAGAATAGAAAAAAAATATACATTTGAATTGAGAAATACAGTGAACTCAAAAAAGCATGCTGACAGCATTATCTAGTCAAAATGTCAAATATGCAGCAAGTGTCAACATACACAAGTTACATGAATGAAACATGATGCATTGAAGTTGGTCAGAGATGGAGGGGTTTCAGATAACTGATGCTCCTTAAAACCCACCTCTGGCTAGGCGACATCCTCAGTGCTTGGGAGCCTCCTGCGAAGCGCTTCTTTGATGTTTCCTCCGGTGTTTATAGTGGTCTGTCCCTGCCGCTTCCGGTTGTCAGTTTCAGCTGTCCGCTGTAGTGGTTGGTATATTGGGTCCAGGTCGATGTGTTTGTTGATGGAGTTTGTGGATGAATGCCACGAAACGATACGACCAGCTATCCTTAGTAGCCACACACACAGACAACAAACAACATGAATTCGACTGGGACAACACTACTATCATAGGGCAAGCCAGACAGAGAACAGCCATGGAATTCCTAGAGGCATAGCATTCATCCACAAACTCCATCAACAAACACATCGACCTGGACCCAATATACCAACCACTACGGCGGACAGCTGAAACTGACAACCGGAAGCGGCAGGGACAGACCACTATAAACACCGGAGGAAACATCAAAGAAGCGCTTCGCAGGAGGCTCCCAAGCACTGAGGATGTCGCCTAGCCAGGGGACGAAACGTTTGCACAAAAACTTCCAGCTCGGCGAACAGAACCACAACAACGAGCACCCAAGCTACAAATCTTCGCACAAACTTTGAACACCCACCTCTCTTTGAATAAGTGGAGCCTAATGAATCAGTGGTATCTTAGTAAAGAAATATAATTCTAGCCTGCTACAGATCTTTCAATACACAGCAGTATTCCTATAACTGTGTCAAATCTTTCAGTATTAAACAAAATCTTGCTTCCTGAGAAACAACTTTTACATTCAACTCTTTCTTCTCTGCTCGGGTTTTCTTTTTAAGTTACAAAAAGCAATAATAAAAACAAATATCAGTGAAAGAAAACTTCAGTGGTTTCCTCCCAGCTTTCTCTTCAAGCATCCCCTCCTATAGTTCTAACCTCCGATGCTAACACTCAGTAGCTATTAAATGATCTTCACCCAATAAGGTTGAGCCAAATTATATCCCCTGCAGTAAGTGATATAGGACCATTGTTTTTAGAAAATCCTGCAGCACACAAGGTATATTGACAACATGGTCACTGTCCTACACCTCCCTGCATCTCTACCTTGCTATCCTTCTTTTAGATGCTCCTTAAAACCTCTCTCTCTTTAACCAAACCTTTATTCATCTGAGATGACATTACTCTCTGTGCCTCAGCATCCTGTATTTTGTTTTAAAACACTCATGAAACTTTTTTAGGAAGTTTTATTACGTCAAAGACATGATGTAAACCTGTCATTGTTTAGATAGGAAAGAGACAACATGTGTAACAGGAGAATGGGGACAATCATGCAAACCCATGACAATGTTTAGCCCCAAGTATGACAAGTCTTGCAGAATTACTACTACTGCAGTTAAAACAAACAAATATATTTTGGACTTTTTCTCTTATTTTCAAAGCAACTGAAGGCAACCAATTCCATATCAGAAATGGCTTTTTCCTGGTACCAACTGAATTTTGAATATAAATATTTCAGCTGGGATAAGAGGAGAGGGACTCTGGAATTTCTTTCTGACATTCAAGCTTTGTACAGAGGGGTTAAAATATTGTTTGGAAGTTCCGTTAGACGTAATCATTGATTGCTATCTCAGCAACAATCTTGTTACTCAGTTAGATTGGATGACCAAGTAGTCCACACACTATGAGGAGGACAAAAAGCTTCAGACAATCATTGATAACTAAAGCTTACTAACCGGAAGGTTAGTGTCCTGGATATCCCTGAGAGCATGCGCAATGTACTACTGGCTGTCCAAAGCTCCAATAGCATCAGGGGTAGACATCCACCGGCAGTTTGAATTCTTTAAAAGTGTAGAAAGAAATATCCCCATTATCCACCACAGCAAACACAACAGGAACTTCACCACTCTGAAATGCTAACTTCTTCATAACACGCAGGTCTGGCACTGGCCCATCAAAGCTGCAGATACATCAGGTCAAAACAGAAAACATTAGTCAGAAAAGAAATAAAGACTTGCATTCAAACAGTATCTTTCAGAACCTCAAGGCATTACAAATTGATTCACAGCCGATTAATTACCTTTGAACCGCATTCATTTTTTTCTGTTAATTTCACCCGATCGGACAAGCAAGGCATTGAGTTAATGTCTCATTCAAAACTCTGACAATGCAGCACTGCCTCACTACTGCACTATACGCTCGCTCCTTGATATACAGATTCACATACTTGTGAAATCAGCTCCAGACCTGATCTTTTTTCCCTAATTGTGTGGGTCTTCGCAGTAGATAGGGGATTTCTATTATCACACTTGTGTTATCCTTGTAAGATCTGTGCCCCTATCCTCCCCTATAACAATGATTTGTTATAGCGCCTGTGTGTTCAGGTCTCTGGAGTGAGAGTTGAATCTACAACTCTTTGACTCAATAGCAAGTATAATACCGATTGAGTTAGAAACATCTAACGTTAGAAACTAGGAACCTTAATGCTGAAAAAGGCCGTCAAACTTTGTGGAATCTGTAGCAAAAATGTCCAATGGTAATATTGTTTTAAAAGTAAGAAAAATCAGTGCTTTAGGCCAAAGAAACAGCTCATGTTTTGGAACCCATACATTTAGCTTTAATATCAAGTTGCAGCAGGTGGTATTATAGAGAAAGATCAAGGTAACAAAGGAGTCACATAGCTCCTGAAGTAGGACATCACCAACACAGTTACGATGGTCATATGTCCTCCTTTAGTGCTGTCATTTATTTGACTGCTTGAAGTTGGCATTTTAATTCTGGATTAAATAGGGAAAAGAAATGTATTATCTATTCTTAACTGGAGTTAAGCCAGAATCGGGCTCTCCATTACCAAGCAGCTCTGAAAGGCACTGACCAGAAATGTTAACTCTTTCTCTCCCCATTGGTAGTACCAGACATGCTAAGTATTTGCATCATTTACACTTCCATTTTCAGTGGCAAACATCATTTCAGAAGCTAATGCCCTGCTTTTTGCAGGGGGCAGACATCGTCTTTGGTCTATAGGTCAACCAGAAGCTAGAATCTTGGTTTTAGATAGAGGCATCGCTCAGGTACAGGAAGCTGGGATCAAGGGAATCACTGGAGGTTTATACGGGATACAGAAGTTTACTGAAGAAGGAAATCAGGAGGGTGAAAAGGGGGCAGAAGTTGGCCTTGGCTGAGAAGATTAGGGTGAATCCAAAGAGGTCTTTTAAGTATATTAAAGGAAAAAGAATAACTAGAGACAGAATAGGACCCCTCAAGGACCATAGTGGACATGTATGTGTAGAACAGCGGGAGATGGGCGAGGTCCTCAAATTAGCAGTGATATTTTTGGGATAGTCCCATATCACAGTAGATGTTGGATGTATTAAAATGTATGAAGCTAGATAAGTCTTCTGGTCCTGACCAGATATATCCAAGAACACTGTGAAAGACTAGAGAAGAAATTGACAGAAATATCTGGCTAATATTTTTCCAACATTGTTAGCCATGAGTGAGATCCCAGAAGAAGGGTAGAGAATGTTGTGCCCTTATTCAAGAAGGGCTGCAAAGAAAAACATGGGAACTACAGACCAGTAAGCTTAACATCTGTGGTAGGTAAGGTACTTGAAAAGATTCTGAGAGATAAGATATAAATACATTTGGAAAGACAGGGTTTGATTAGGAGTAGTCAACATGGCTTTGTGCATGGGAGATTACGCCTCACTAATTTGTTAGAGCTCTTTGAAGAAACGACCAGGAAGGCTGAGGAGGGCAGGGCGGTAGATGTGGTCGATATGGATTTCAGTAAGGCCTTTGATAAGGTTCCACATGGTGAGTACCCTGGAAAGTTAGATTGCATGGAATCAAGGGGGAACTGGCAAATTGGATACACAATTGGCTTGATAGTAGAAAGTAATAGTGGAAGGATGCTTGTCAGATTGGAGGCCTATGACTAGTGATGTGACTCAGGGGTCAGTGCTGGGACCATTGATTTTGTTGTTTATATCAGTGATTTGGAAGAGAATGTACAATGTGTGATTAGTAAGGTTGCTGATGACACTTAAATAGGGGTATTGTGGACAGCGAGGAAGGTTATCAAAAATTGCAACAAGACCTTGATCAGCTGGAGAAGTGGCCAAGAAATGAATAAGTGTGAGGTCTTCCATTTTGGAAAGTCAAATCAAGGTGGGTGAATGGTAGGGCCCTAAGGAGTGAAACACAGGGATCTTGGAGTTCAGCTGCACATATCTCCAAAAGTTACAGGTAGAAATGGCAGTGAAGAAGGCTTTTGGCACACTAGCCTTCATCAATCAGGGAAGTGAGTATAGAAGGTGGGGAATTATGTTGCAGTCGTACAGTGGTGAGGCGCACTTGAAGTAGTGTGTTCAGTTTTGGTCACCTAGCTATGGGAAGGATGTTATTAAACTGGAAAAGGTGCAGAAGAAATTTCCAAGGATGTTGCCAGGATAAAGGGCTTATGCCCAAAACATCGATTCGCCTGCTCCTCAAGTGCTGCCTGACCTGCTGTGCTTTTCCAGCACAACACTCTCAACTCTGATCTCCAGCATCTGCAGTCCTCACTTTCTCCCCAAAGTGTCTGAGTTACAGGGAGAGTTTGGACAAGATAGGACTTACCTCTTTAGAGTGTAGGAGAATCTCATAGAAGTGTATAAGATCATGAGAGACATGGATAGGGTGAATGTACTCAGTTTTTTTCCCAGGGTTGGGGAATTGAGGACTTGAAGGCATCAGTTTAAGGTTAGAAAAGAAAAGATAAGAGGGAATCTGAAGGACAACTTTTTCTACACAGAGGATGGTACACATATGAAATGAGCTGCCAGCAGGAGTGGTTGAGGCAGATATATTAACATCATTTAAAAGGCATTTGGACAAATACATTGATAGGAAAGGTTTAGAAGGATATGGGTCAAGTGCAGGGAAATGGGGCTAGCATGGATGGACATTTTGGTCAGTGTGGACCAGTTTAGGCCGAAGGGCCATTCTCCATGCTGTAGGGCTCTAGGACTCTATGAATTAAGCTCCTGGTTATTTCATACTGAGAAGTACATTTCATCACCAATGTAGATTTGGCTGTAGAATTTTACAGAAAAACAAATTACGTTCTAAATGGTTAAATGATAAAGAGGGATTTGTGCCATTTGTAACATTACTGACAAGGACAGTATTACTGCCTGCAACTTTGGTGGGCAGGTCTTAAGCAGCAAACGCATTGCCATAAAGGTTTCCTTATACATCAAATGAAGAAGACACCAAATTGTCCTTGGTTCACAGAGTGTATGGGAGTGGAGGGGAGAAGCATTATTTAACCATGTATGACCTTATATAATTGTCTTTATCCAATTATAGGTCACAAAAGGAAAATCAGATCACCATGCTAATGACACATTCACTACCAGCAACTGGCCTCCTAACTTTCATGTTCATCAGGCAGCTTATTGCACAAAATAAACACTGAAAAGAAACTTTAATTTTAAAATTGAGTCATAGAATCATACAGCACAGAAACTGAACCTTCAATCCAACTTGTCCGTGTTGACCAGACATCCCAAATTGACCTTGTCCCACTTGCCAGCATTTGGCCCATATCCTTTCAACCCTTCCTATTTATAAAACCATCCAGATGCCTTTTAAATGTATTGGAGGAATCTCAAAAAAAGGGAATATTACAGAAAAAGGGGACTCTCGTTTAATACTGAGATGCAAAGGAACTTCTTCTCCCAGAGCAAAGTGAATGCCTAGAATTCTCCATCCCAGGGTGTTGTGGAACCGAGATCATAGAAAGCATTTAAAAGAGGAGATAGATGGATCTTTTGAAACACTGGGGAAGTTGAGAGCTATGGTAAATTAGCACAAAAGAGGAGTTGAGGCCTGGACCAGGTCAGCCATGATCTTGTTAAACAGTAAAGCAGACTTTATGATCCAAATGGCCCAAATTGTGTTAGAATTGCACCGTTTAGTGCAGAACAAACATGTCTAAAACACTATGCTTCAGAGGTGTAATCAACAATTCAACTCTGTATTGTGCTTTACCTGCAAACACACATCCTTGAAAAGGGTTTCCCAGGTTGGGTTTTACGGAATTCCGCCACAGTATCAGCCTGGTACACATCGAAGACTATCTTTATTTTCTCAGAGGGTTCCTGCAGCCTAAACAGCACCATTGGGGAAAAAGTTAAGATAACAAGCTCACCAATGTAAAGAGATGAAATTACATTTACAAAGCAATTTTCACTTTGTGGGAATGGGAAAGGAATTTAGCAGAAAACATGTTTGAGGAACAATGGCAGAGGTGTAAAAATATAGGGCTTCACTGACAGCAAAGGTATATTCCAGTCAGAGACAAACACAAAGCAGGAAAGTTGAGGATTATATTAAATTGAAAGAAAAAAATCATAGTATGTGGCAAAGATTAATAGTAAATCAGAGGATTAGAAAAGTTTTAAAAAACAGCAAAAGATAACCAAACAAGGGGAGAAAATACACTACAAGCAGGTAATATAAAAATAGACAGTACAATATTAGCAATTTGAGAGAAGATTTGTAGCTCAGGTTGATGATAAGTCTGTAAGTTAGCTCGCTGAGCTGGAAGCTTTGTTTTCAGATACTTCGTCACCATACTATTTTAACATCATCAGTGAGAGTCTATCACTAGAAAGAAAGAACCTGGAAATCTAACGGGGCTAAAGGCCAATAAGTCCCCTGGACCTGATGGAATACATCTTAGGATTTTAAAGGAAGTAGTTACAGAGATAGTGGATATACAGGCGATAATCTTCTAAGAATCCTTAGACTCTGGAAAAGTCCCAGAGAATTGGAAAATCGTTAATGTAATACCCTTAATCAAAGGGTATTTTGGTCTCCAAAGTTGAGGATGGGCATTCTGGGTATTGAGGGAATGCAGCATAGGTTCACGAGGTCAATTCCCAGAATGGCAGGACTATCATATGTTGAAAGATTGGAGCAACTGGGCTTGTATATACTTGAGTTTAGAAGGATGAGAGAGGATCTGATTGAGACATATAAGATTATGAAAGGATTGGACAGTCTGGAGCAGGAAGCATGTTTCCGCTGATGGGTGAGCCCAGAACCAGAGAACACAGTTTAAAAATAAGGGGTAGGCCATTTAGAACAGAGTTGAGGAAAGTGATGTGGATATATGGAATGCTCTGCCCCAGAAGGCAGTGGAGGCCAAGTCTCTGGATACTTTCAAGAAAGAGATGGATAGAGCTCTTAAATATAGTGCAATCAAGGGTTTTGGGGATAAGGCAAGAACAGGATACTGATTGTGGATGATCAGCCATGATCATAATGAACGGTGGTGCTGGCTCGAAGGGCCGAATGGTCTACTCCTGCACTATTGTCTATAGAAGATTCATTACTGCAATGGGCACAGAGTTAAGAGTCAAATGGTGCATAATTGTCAGAACAGAAGTGATCCCAGATATTGCTGTGTAAGAACGTACCAAGGAGTTTGATCCAAGAGTTGTGTAGACTGCATGATGCAGATGTGCTGTTGTAGTTCTCCTTTGAGAGGGGAAGAAAGTAATAGATTATTACAAGGAGAAAATCAATTTGTATATTATTGTGACTTGCATTATTTGGCAGCTTGCAAAGTGCTTCACAGCCAATGGAGTAATGAGGTGGAGTTGCTGCGTGATGCCAGCTTACACACAAGGTCCTACAAATAGGGATAACAGAATAGCCTAGGAATCTACTTTCACAAACATCAGTTGAGGGATGAACATTGGCCAAGCCACCAGACAGAACATTCCTGTTCTTCTTCAGAATAATGCCATGGGATTTTTAATGCCACCTAAAGGCACGGACAAGAATTCAATTTAATTCTCTCTCATCTGACAGGATCTCCTCCAGTACATCCTATTCTCAGTATTGCACTCCAGGACCTGTCTGGATGTTGTGCCCTAAACTGAGGAATGGAATTCAACCCACTGACTTCTGCCTCAGTATTAAGAGTGCTATCAAGGCACTGCAGCAAATACTGAATGTGCTAAATTCCTTGGGTACTGGCAACCCTCTTGCGCCTTGACTTTGATTTGTCTATCATTTTAAATTTTATTAAAATAACTTCCACCCATAGAGTCATACAGCATGGAAACAGACCCTTCAGCCTGACCAGTCCACATAGCCCTATTTACCTGTGTTGGCCCATATTCCTCTAAACCTTGCCTATTCATATACCTATCCAAATGTCTTTTAAATGTTAAAACTGTATCTGCATTCACCAGTTCATTCCACATACCAGCCACACACTGTAAAAAAAGTTGCCCATCATGTCTTAAATCTTTTTTCTCCCCTTCACCTTAAAAATATACTCCGAGTTTTGAACTCCTCCCACCATCCCACCACCTCTCCACCCCCGGGAAAAAAGCCTCGTCATTGACCTTATCTTTGCCCCTCTATGAGATCACCCCTCACCTTCTATGCTCCAGTGAAAAAAGTCCAAGCCTTTCCAGTCTATTTTTATATCTCAAACCTTCCATTCCCAGCAACATGTCGGTAAATCTTTTCTGAATCCTCTCCAATTTAATATCTTTCCTATAGCAGGGTGACCAAAACTGCACATGCCCAGTCAAGACTGTAGCCTTCCCAGTCGCTGTATCTGAATGTACAATAAGTGGGTGTGGAAGAGTGGCCTGGATTGTAATTTGATAGCGCCACAGTTTTCGACTGTAATTTCACAAACTAGGGAACAATCCCAGCACTCTCTCCATCTAACATTAATACCCTACTCAGCTGTGAACAACAATCACTCCTTATTGCACATTTTTTTGATAAAGGCATTCTTTTATGGACTATGATGTCTCTGTGACTGGCATTAATTTGGGTTATACAGGCGGTCAAAGAATGTTCTGGAAATTGAGCGGTGATATCTTTGAAGTCTCAAATGTCAGTTTCAGTAGCGTATGGCTGCAAGCAGTTTATAAATGTCTTACACATCTCAAAAATTTGCAAATGTTCCTTTCCAGTGAAATTGTAATTTTTTCCAATGTGTCTGAGAAATCAAAACCCAAGTGGGGATGTTTCCAAAATGCATGAATGATAAAAGCCATTTAAATCCACTGCTACCTCGTCTTTCCAAAATACTTATTATCCAATTATATTTATTGCACACGATGTACAGAGTTGACATCTGGTCTAATATCGCATCTTTAAAAGCAATTTTGACAAAGTATACTCTTTCAGAAGGTTGTGGGTTTTAATACTGAAGCAGAGGTCTGAATGCAACCAGTTTGGCTGAGTGGTTACTTTACAATAAATCAGTGCACCCATTAATATAACTTCACAACAGGGAGTCTCGTGATAGTTCATCTCTGTGTTTGCTGCTCAATTAACAGTAGCAGACAGCACAAGGACTCAAGAGGCCCATTTCACTATGAGAGATGGCCACCATTGAGGTAGAAAGCGAATGGATGGACATGTTAAAAAGGAGGCACTCTCAAAAGGTCATAGAGAATTGTATAACAAAGATGGCCTGAGGTGTTAAGACCATTAGTGTGGAAGGAAAGCCCAGAATTATGCTATGATTATTTCAAATTGTTCTCTGTACCACTATGAGGCAATCTAAACATTACTAAAACGAGGTGAAAAGCAGATAAACTTAATATATATCAAGTTTTTGTGCCACTTCAAAGCTCCTTAAATTGGAGATCAGAGACCATTAATACAGCACAGAGACTCTGCTACAGCATACCTGCTCCCATTCAAGAACAGGAATGCTTTCCAAAATAATTTAGTGAATCCTCAATAATTTAACAACCTATCAGTTGGAGGAGAATAGTGATGATGTAGCATTTGACAAACAGTGAGAGATAGGTTCATGTCAGCTCTGAAGACAGGGGTTGCAGGATCTCTGTCAGTAGTTGTTCTGATTGCGTGTTGGGATACCAACAAAAAGCTAAAACAGGCTCAGCAGCTGTTAATACAGTTTCTCTGAATTGTAAGCCAACATTACAGCACACATGCCCTCTCCCACCCCTCCAAACTCCAAGGTCTGCAGGCACATTCCTGCTGCGTTACCCAGATGTCCTTCAGCCTACCTGCTGAGCTGACCTGGCCTGGTTTGAGAAGCGGCTGCACTTTGTCCTTCCACAGGTGGGCAGGTAACTTTTTATTTCTGGCACGCTTCCACTTGAGCAGCTCCTTGTACTCCTTCCAGTTGGTGCACTGCCTCACCCGCTTGTCCTTATTGATGTCTGTTTTATACCTGCTTTCTTTCTTCATCCTCTCCTTCTCTCTCTGGGACAGGTTCTCGCGCTTCAGGTTTATTTTCTGCTGCCAGGCAGCTTCATCGGAGGCACGGCCCGGTATGTTCGGTGGCAGGAGGGTGGGGTCGAGTGCCATTAGCTTGGTCTGAGGGCAGTCGCGTCCAACATTGGGGAACTTTATCCTGCTGAAATCCCACCTGGGTTTCCTAATAACCGAACTTCCCCTTGGACTCCCTTGGGAAGATGCAACCGAACTCCCTGACACACATTGAGAACAGGCCTTCTGTTCTGGCTGAGCTTGCTGCCTAGTGATACCCAAGGACTTGTCGTCACTCTCTTCCAATCTGTCTGCTTTGGTTTGTGGTCGCGATTCCAGGGCCACTTTAGCAATGTCCTGTTCCAGCACCTTGCAAGTGGCATCCTGCTGACTGGGTTCACCCGGCTGCTGTCCTTCTGTCTCGGTCTGTGCCAGTTGGTCACAGTGGCTTTTCTTGGACCTGAAACAGTTTAAAGGAAGTGGCTGGATTAGTATAATATTGATGCAAAAGAGAAATACACCCTACATACAACAAACAAACGTGCAATGGGCTATACTCTGCACTCAACAAAACAGATCTCAAATACTTGTCTAGTGGCGAGAGAACAGTCTTCCTAATGTCCAGGGTGGTATCTATGACAGCACATGTATACAGATGGAAGATGAGGAGTGGTTTTGGTAGTTTTTCTCCAACTCTTTCTGAGCTGTGTATGGAATGACCTAGAGTGCATATTCCTAGGACAGGAGTGTGAATATCTGGCATCAATGTGGACTTCACCAGTTTCCTCATTTCCCCTTCCCCCACCTCACCCCAGTCCCAAACTTCCAGCTCAGAACTGTCCCCATGACTTCTCCTACCTGCCCATCTTCCTTTCCACCTATCCACTCCACCCTCCTTTCTCACCTATCACCTTCATCCCCACCCCCATTCACCCATTGTACTCTATGCTACTTTCTCCCCACCCCCACCCTCCTCTCATTTATCTCTCCACCCTGCAGGCACTCTGCCTCTATCCTGATGAAGGGCTTTTGCCTGAAGCGTCAATTTTCCCGCTCCTCAGATGCAGCCTGAACTGCTGTGCTTTTCCAGCACCACTCTAATCCAGAATCTGTGAACATTTGGACAAGAAAGGTGAGATCGAGTCCTTGTAAGGCACAGTTCCCAGAGACTGGCAAGACCAGCAGTTATGTAGCACTGAGCAGACTCTGGAATTTGACAATGATAGGGTGTGGGTACTTGAAGGCAAGATCATTCAGATCTGTAGAATTCTATTTTCTTCTGTAGATTCTAAAGCTTGGAAACAGGACCATTGGCACCTTATGAATACACGCAAAAAAGATGAATTAGCTTTATACAAAAGGCAAAACTCACTGTATTGGCAAGGACACAATCAGATTAGTTCAGAGTTTTAAGCTTTAGAATTGTTGTTTCAAACCTTACTGAACTAACTTAGACACCTGAGAGCATTCAGGATAGTTAAGAGAAGTACATTGTGTGCTACTCTTTTAGCAAACGCTATTTTGGGTAATTTATGATGCATGGGAACCAAAGTCTTCTGTCCTGCAGTGAGACATCATACTCAAAATGACAAAACTAATAGAAGTAGTGGCGGCATGGTGGCTCAGTGGTTAGCACTGCTGCCTCACAGCACCAGGGTCCCAGGCTCGATTCCAACCTGAGGCAACTGCCTGTGTAGAGTTTGCACATTCTCCCTGTGTCTGCGTGGCTTTCCTCCGGGTGTTCTGGTTTCCTCCCACAGTCCAAAGATGTGCAGGTCAGGTGAATTGGCCATGCTAAATTGCAGATAGTGTTAGGTGAATCAGTCAGAGGGAAATGGGTCTGGGTGGGCCACTCTTCGGAGAGTCGGTGTGGACTTGTTGGGTCAAAGGGCCTGTTTCTACACTGTAGGGAATCTAATCTAATCTAATCTAAAAAAGAAGGATGTTGTAAAACTTGAAAGAGTTCAGAAAAGATTTGCAAAAATGTTGTCAAGGTTGGAGGGTTTAAGCTATAGGGGGAGGTTAAATAGGCTGGGACTTTTTCCCTGGACTGTCACAAGCTGAGGGGGGAACCTTATAGAGGTTTATAAACTAAGGGGTATAAATAGGGTGAATAGCCAAGGCCTGTTTCCCAGGGTGGGGAAATCCAAAACTGGAGAGCATAGGCTTAAGATGAGAGAGAAACATTTAAAAGGACCTGAGGGGTAACGTTTTCACACAGAGGATGGTGCATGTATGGAATGAGTTGGCAGAGGAAGTGGTGGAGGCGGCTACAATTACATTTAAAGGCATCTGAATGGGTATATAAATATGAATATCGGCTCAGTGCTGTCAAATGGGACTGGGTGAGATTTGGATGTTTGATCGGCATGGACAAATTGGACTGAAGGGTCTCCTCCATTTGGCTCTAGGAAGTTGCTGATCAATGGAACTCTGGTCTCTATGGAACTTATTTAATAAGAACACTTGAAATTGAGAGCAATTTGTGGCCACCTTGCAGGACCACAAACCCATGTGAAACAATAAAAGTAAAATAGCCACAGCAAACGTGAGAATATCAGAGCACCTGGGCGTCATTTGTTTATTTTTTTAAAAGTAAGATTTCAATGACACACACCAATCTTCCATACTGAAAGAGGCCTGGCCTAGAGCCCAAGGTGACTCAACTGTGTGCTAAGAGAAGGAGGAAGGGAGTGTCTCTGTCAGTACAAAAGATGAAAGATTCCAAATGCAGACTGGAAAACAGGACGTGTTCGGGTGATGGCAAATTGTTGCGGCGGAGGTGGGGGGGGTTGGGGGGATAGAATGGAAATTTGATTTTGATCAATGTAACTATGGTCAGGCTGCTTTGGGTATAGAACATAGAACATAGAAAAATACAGCGCAGTACAGGCCCTTTGGCCCTCGATGTTGCGCCGTTCCAAGCCCACCTAACCTACACTAGCCCACTATCCTCCATATGTATTTGGGTAGTTGAGTTTCCTTTCCCTCCTATCCTGATATTGACCATTTGTTATGAATTGGTCCTAGTGTTGGCTCCTTGCTGGGGCAATCACCCTAGTTCCCATGTTTTCAGACTGAGCGAAAGAGAGTGTGGGCAAGATTATCATTGAAGCTGGTCACAGCCGCATAAGCATATTTGGGTCAGAGGGCTGGCTAGACATCAGGCAGGAAGAGAGCCCTGGTTTTTTTTTCAATCCTAGGTCAAGAGTGTAGTGGTCAGTTATAGACTCCCCATTGCAGTGGTTAGGAAAATATGTTGCATGTCTATGTACTGTAACTGATGCCAGGCAAATGTGACTCACCGCAACAAAGTTACTCCCATCGACAATAAACAGGACCAGGCAGTCAGGATTCCAGCACAACAATGACTTTAAATGGCCAGATTAGGAGAATGCTCTCGTTAACACACAAAAGTCATTTCAGGGATTTTTATTTTAGAAAGCTGATGGAGATTAGCGTCAGCACCCAAGTTAAAAGCTAGCAAACAGGAAGAATTCACACAAGCAAAGTGACCCTCATCCTCTGTCACGTCTTACTTCCACTCCACTCCCACGCTTCTGGTAATTCTTGCCATACAGCAGGAATGCTCTTTGTGATTCAGGATTAAAGAGCACTGTTCTGGCACAGCAGCAAGCTTCACTTTGCAGCCATACCAATGCCTGGCCTTGACACTGGGTGACCAAACAAGAACAAAGCTTGCCCTGCCTGGCATTGACCTCCAGCCCACAAAATGCAAGTCCAGAATGAGCATCTGGCTGCCTTCCATTCTGGATCTTGTGAAACTGTCCATACTCTGACCCATGTGAACAAGTGGCTGAGGGGCCTGTTTATCCACCCAAGCTCCCCCGCCGCGCCTTGTCCCAGTTTGTACCTGGTGCCCTGTTGGCTGTGACTCCGCTTCCTCTTGCGATGGTGCTTTTCCAGATCACCGTGAGAAGAGTCCAGATGCAATTTCCGCTCATAGGAACTGAAAACAGTACTTTAAAAAAAAAACTTGCATTTATACAGCATCCCTCACAAACCACTTGCCAGCCAATGAAGATATTTTAAAAGCATAATGAATGTTGTAATTTAGCAAACGTGGCAGCTAATTTGCACCCATCTGGATTCCATCACCGCCAATGTCGTAATGACCAGATCATGTGTTCTAGGAGGTTGGCTGAGAGATAAACTCTTGGGAATAGCTCCCCAGTAAATAGTGTTATGGAGTGTTTTTTTACGTTCACCTCAGATGGTAGTGAGAGGGCCTTGATTCAGCAGTTGATCTGAGAAACACCAGCTTGGATTGTGCTGACAATCCAGTGTACTGGATTGTCAGCACAGAATATGTGCTCCGCTCTCTGGGTGAGGTAAGTGGCTTGTGTCGTTCCCATCGGAAGCTCTGACCAGCAGCACAGCAGAATTTGACTGCCATCCTAATTGTAAACTGTGCGCAGTTTCTGATCAGCATTCAGTAATGTAAACGCAGGTGTCCTTCAGGGAAGGAAACCTGTCCTGCTTCCCCAGTCTGGACATTAACCTCACACCAAATTGTGGCTGTGCAATAAATTCCAGTCATGCCAGCAATGCCCACATCCTGAGAATAAATAAATAATTAAGAAATTTAAGTTACATTCTTCTGCTTTTTTCTGCTAATGGCTTCAGGGATTATTACAGCTAATGGCGTTTGTCCTTACTTTTTCATGGGATTTGATGCCTGTCCTGAATTGCCTGGAGTGTAGTGGCTTGCTGGGCCATTTCAGAGAGTAGTTAAGAGCCGACCACTGGAGCTGGAATCACATAGGTTGAATCAAGTCAGGCCGGCAGATTTCCCTCCCTGAAGGGCATTAATGAACCAGTTGGAGTTTTGCTCAAACCAACAACAATTTCACGATCACCATTATTGAGACTAGCTTTTCACTCCAGATTTATTAAGCAAATTTAAATTTCACCAGCTGCCGTGGGGAGATTTAAACTTGTGACCCCGCTGCAGCATTAGTCGCACTGATTGGATTATTAATCCAGTGACATTCCCACTGACCCAGCAACTGCATTAAAAGTGGGGGAGGGGGTGGTTCCTTAGCGCACAACCTAGCTGCTCTTTAAACACCAGTGTCAACACCAGGGAGCTTGGGAAGGCAAGACACATGCAAGAAAGTGTGAGAGAGGATGGTGTACAGAAAAACAATCAAGCTTGCAATTCAGCAGCAGGCCATTTGGATCCTCAAACCTGCTCTGCATTTAATAAGATCATGGCTAATTCAATTGTAAACTCAATATTACATTTCCACCTATCCCCCCCATTAACCTTCCAACCCCTTCCTTAACAATAATCATCTTCTGTACCTCAAAATGGCACCAGAGCATGGCGACATTTTACACATTTCACTGACAATAAATTGTTCAATTAAATTTTGAAGGAGGGAGTTTCAAAGACGTGAAGAGAAAAAAAAAGGTTAGTCTTATCTCTGTCTTAATTGGGTCACCCCTTATTTTTAAATAGTGATCCCTAGTTCTAGATTGTCCCCCTT